>NC_064838.1:32702424-33005454 GCF_024166365.1 Elephas maximus indicus
AGTTTCGAGTCTCTTCTAACACTCATTGTGGTCTTTTTTTTTTTTCCTTCCTGCCTTTTTAAGGACCTCTTACTTTCTTCATGTATGATGTCCTTGATGTCATTCCACATCTTGTCTGGTCTTTGGTCGCTAGTGTTCAATGTGTCAAATCTGTTCTGGAAATAGTCTCTAAATTTAGGTGGGGAATGGTCTCTAAATTCAAAGTATGCTACATTGTACTTTGGCTCTCATGGACTTGTTCTAATTTTCTTCAGCTTCCATATGAGCAGTTGATGGTCTGTTCCATAGTCTTCTCCATCGTCTCTTTCCACAGATGTAGTCTATTTGATTTGTGTGTATCCCATCCTGTGAGGTCCACATGTATAGTGGCCATTTATGTTGTTGAAAAATGGTATTTGCAATGAAGATGTCATTGGTCTTACAAAATTCTATCACGGGATCTCCAGTATCATTTCTGTCTCCAAGGCCCTATTTTCCAACTACTAATCCTTCTTTGTCTACAACTTTGTTATCAAAGACCTTATTCAATGAAACACCATCGTCTCCTCCACTGGCACAGAATGCTCTGGAGTGCTGTTTTCAAGCATCAGTTATCTTTTATCACTTGCTTACATTCTCTGTCAATGGAAAAGATAAACACAGGTGGTGTGGAGGTGTCCTGAGAAAACTGTGGAAAATGGCAAGGAATACATTCTCTCATCTCTCAGCCACTTCCTATTGCCCTGGTATATCATACCCGTCCTAAATCTACTTTCTCCCCTAAAATAGCCATGTCAGTGATAATTCTTCTGTGATCCCCATTTCCTTACCCCTTGGTCTTTCTGCTACATGCTCCCTGACTATCACCAACACTGAATCCATCTCAAGCATCCGTTTTCTCTGTAACTGCTTCTCCTAGGTTTCCCACAGCTGCGGGAGAAAATCACAACTATGTCCATTTGGCTACATTATGTTTTCTGGCCCAAGTAGGGCTCTCAGTGATGCTTTCAAGGTGTCTCCTTGACAGTTGTTCACATTCTTTTTTATCGTCCATGGGGACCGCTCCAAAGTTTACTAGTCTTTTCAAGTCTCCAGGCTTCATCTCTACCTCTTTCCACTCAGCAGGTACCTTTTACTATTTCACAGAGAAAATACAGGCCATTGTGCCATCAACTCCAATTTTAGCTATCCTCCCAGGCTTTCTTACTTTACTGTTTTCCGTCCCAGGAAAGAGAGGCTCCTCTCTCAATTGAGACCAATTTCTTCACTTGCAGTTTTTGATCTGCTCTTCTCTAGGCTCTGCAGGCATCTCGACTCTCTCTCCTTTTTCAGTTTCTCTTTCTTTTTTATTTTTTTTATTAACTTTTATTGAGCTTCAAGTGAACGTTTACAAATCAAGTCAGTCTGTCACATATAAGTTAATATACATCTTACTCCTTACTCCCACTTGCTCTCCCCCTAATGAGTCAGCCCTTGCAGTCTCTCCTTTCGTGAAAACTTTGGCAGCCTCCAACTCTCTCTATCCTCCCATCCCCCCTCCAGACAGGAGATGCCAACACAGTCTCAAATGTCCACCTGATATTATTAGCTCACTCTTCATCAGCATCTCTCTCCCACCCACTGTCCAGTCCCTTTCATGTCTGATGAATTGTCTTCGGGGATGGTTCCCGTCCTGTGCCAACAGAAGGTTTGGGGACCATGACCGCCGGGATTCCCCCAGTCACATCCAGACCATTAAGTATGGTCTTTTTGTGAGAATTTGGGGTCTGCATCCCACTGATCTGCTCCCTCAGGGGTTCTCTATTGTGCTCCCTGTCAAGGCAGTCATCGATTGTGGCCGGGCACCAACTAGTTCTTCTGTTCTCAGGATAATGTAGGTCTCTGGTTCATGTGGCCTTCTCTGTCTCTTGGGCTCTTAGTTGTCGTGTGACCTTGGTGTTCTTCATTCTCTTTTGATCCAGGTGGGTTGAGACCAGTTGATGCATCTTAGATGCCGCTTGTTAGCTTTTAAGACCCCAGATGCCACATTTCAAAGTGGGATGCAGAATGTTTTCATAATAGAATTATTTTGCCAATTGACTTACAAGTCCCCTTAAACCATGGTTCCCAAACCCCCACCCTTGCTCTGCTGACCTTTGAAGTATTCAGTTCATCCCGGAAGCTTCTTTGCTTTTGGTCCAGTCCAGTCCAGTTGAGCTGACCTTCCATGTATTGAGTGTTGTCCTTCCCTTCACCTAAAGCAGTTCTTTTCAGCTAATTAATCAGTAAAAAAACCCTCTCCCTCCCTCCGTCCCTCCCACCCTCGTAACCACAAAAGTATGTGTTCTTCTCATTTTATACTATTTCTCAAGATCTTATAATAGTGGTCTTATACAATACTTGTCCTTTTGCCTCTGACTGATTTCGCTCAGCATAATGCCTTCCAGGTTCCTCCATGTTATGAAATGTTTGACAGATTCTTCACTGTTCTTTATCGATGCGTAGTATTCCATTGTGTGAATATACCACAATTTATTTACCCATTCATCCGTAGATAGACACCTTGGTTGCTTCCAGCTTTTTGCTATTGTAAACAGAGCTGCAATAAACATGGGTGTGCATATATCTGTTTGTGTGAAGGCTCTTGTTTCTCCAGGGTATATTCCGAGAAGTGGGATTTCTGGGTTGTATGGTAGTTCTATTTCTAACTGTTTAAGATAACGCCAGATAGATTTC
Source organism: Elephas maximus indicus (assembly GCF_024166365.1). Classification (NCBI taxonomy): domain Eukaryota; kingdom Metazoa; phylum Chordata; class Mammalia; order Proboscidea; family Elephantidae; genus Elephas; species Elephas maximus. Next base: position 32,705,119 of record NC_064838.1, read on the forward strand.
GAAAGTGGTTGTACCATTTTACATTCCGCCCAGCAGTGTATAAGGCTTCCAATCTCTCCGCAACCTCTCCAACATTTATTATTTTGTGTTTTTTGGATTAATGCCAGCCTTGTTGGTGTGAGATGGAACCTCATCGTAGTTTTAATTTTCATTTCTCTAATGGCTAATGATCGAGAGCATTTTCTCATGTATCTGTTAGCTGCCTGAATATCTTCTTTAGTGAAGTGTGTGTTCATCTCCTTTGCCCACTTCTTGATTGGGTTGTTTGTCTTTTTGTGGTTGAGTTTTGACAGAATCATGTAGATTTTAGGGATCAGGCGCTGGTCTGAGATGTCATAGCTGAAAATTCTTTCCCAGTCTGTAGGTGGTCTTTTTAGTCTTTTGGTGAAGTCTTTAGATGAGCATAGGTGTTTGATTCTCAGGAGCTCCCAGTTATCGGGTTTCTCTTCATCATTTTTGGTAATGTTTTGTATTCAGTTTATGCCTTGTATTAGGGCTCCTAGGGTTGTCCCTATTTTTTCTTCCATGATCTTTATCGTTTTAGTCTTTATATTTAGGTCTTTGATCCACTTGGAGTTAGTTTTTGTGCATGGTGTGAGGTATGGGTCCTGTTTCATTCTTTTGCAAATGGATATCCAGTTATGCCAGCACCATTTGTTAAAAAGACTATATTTTCCCAATTAACTGACACTGGTCCTTTGTCAAATATCAGCTGCTCATACATGGATGGATTTATATCTGGGTTCTCAATTCTGTTCCATTGGTCTATGTGCCTGTTGTTGTACCAGTACCAGGCTGTTTTGACTACTGTAGCTGTATAATAGCTTCTGAAATCAGGTAGAGTGAGGCCTCCCACTTTCTTCTTCTTTTTCAGTAGTGCTTTGCTTATCTGGGGCTTCTTTCCCTTCCATATGAAATTGGTGATTTGTTTCTCTCTCCCCTTAAAATAGGACATTGGAATTTGGATCGGAAGTGCATTGTATGTATAGATGGCTTTTGGTAGAATAGACATTTTTACTATGTTAAGTCTTCCTATCCATAAGTAAGGTATGTTTTTCCACTTAAGTAAGTCCTTTTTAATTTCTTGTTTAGAGCTTTGTAGTTTTCTTTGTATAGGTCTTTTACATCCTTGGTAAGATTTATTCCTAAGTATTTTCTCTTCTTGGGGACTTCTGTGAATGGTATTGATTTGGTTATTTCCTCTTCGGTGTTCTTTTTGTTGATGTAGAGGAATCCAAGTGATTTTTGTATGTTTATCTTATAATCTGAGACTCTGCCAAACTCTTCTATTAGTTTCAGTGGTTTTCTGGAGGATTCCTTGGGGTTTTCTGTGTATAAGATCATGTCATCTACAAATAGTGATAACTTTATTTCCTCCTTGCCAATCCGGATACCCTTTATTTCTTTGTCTAGCCTAATTGCCCTGGCTAGGACTTCAAGTACGATGTTGAATAAGAGCGGTGATAAAGGGCATCCTTGTCTGGTTCCCGTTCTCAAGGGAAATGCTTTCAGGTTCTCTCCATTTAGAGTGATGTTGGCTGTTGGCTTTGCATAGATGCCCTTTATTATGTTGAGGAATTTTCCTTCAATTCCTATTTTGGTGAGAGTTTTTATCATAAATGGGTGTTGAACTTTGTCAAATGCCTTTTCTGCATCAATTGATAAGATCATGTGGTTTTTATCTTTTGTTTTATTTATGTGGTGGATTACATTAACGGTTTTTCTGATATTAAACCAGCCTTGCATACCTGGTATAAATACCACTTGATCGTGGTGAATTATTTTTTTGATGTGTTGTTGGATTCTATTGGCTAGAATTTTGTTGAGGATTTTTGCATCTAAGTTCATGAGGGATATAGGTCTATAATTTTCTTTTTTTGTAATGTCTTTACCTGGTTTTGGTATCAGGGAGATGGTGGCTTCATAGAATGAGTTGGGTAGTATTCTGTCATTTTCTACGCTTTGAAATACCTTTAGTAGTAGTGGTGTTAACTCTTCTCTGAAAGTTTGGTAGAACTCTGCAGTGAAGCCATCCGGGCCAGGGCTTTGTTTTGTTGGAAGTTTTTTGATTACCGTTTCAATCTCTTTTTTTGTTATGGGTCTATTTAGTTGTTCTACTTCTGAATGTGTTAGTTTAGGTAGGTAGTGTTTTTCCAAGAATTCATCCATTTCTTCTAGGTTTTCAAATTTGTTAGAGTACAATTTTTCGTAGTAATCTGAAATGATTCTTTTAATTTCATTTGGTTCTGTTGTGATGTGGTCCTTCTCGTTTCTTATTTGGGTTATTTGTTTCCTTTCCTGTATTTCTTTAGTCAGTCTAGCCAATGGTTTATCAATTTTGTTAATTTTTTCAAAGAACCAGCTTTTGGCTTTGTTAATTCTTTCTATTCTTTTTCTGTTCTCTAATTCATTTAGTTCAGCTCTAATTTTCATAACTTGTTTTCTTCTGGTGCCTGATGGATTCCTTTGTTGCTCACTTTCTATTTGTTCGCGTTGTAGGGACAGTTCTCTGCTTTTGGCTCTTTCTTCTTTTTGTATGTGTGCATTTATCGATATAAATTGGCCTCTGAGCACTGGTTTGGCTGTGTCCCAGAGGTTTTGATAGGAAGTATTTTCATTCTCGTTGCATTCTATGAATTTCCTTATTCCCTCCTTGATATCTTCTATAACCCAGTCTTTTTTCAGGAGGGTATTGTTCATTTTCCAAGTATTTGATTTCTTTTCCCTGGTTTTTCTGTTATTGATTTCTACTTTTATTACCTTGTGGTCTGAGAAGATGCTTTGTAATATTTCGATGTTTTGGATTCTGCAAAGGTTTGTTTTATGACCTAATATGTGGTCTATTCTAGAGAATGTTCCATGTGCGCTAGAAAAAAAAGTAGAGAGTTTTTTTTCTAGCAGTTGGGTGGAGAGTTCTGTATAAGTCAATGAGGTCAAGTTAGTTGATTGTTGTAAGTAGGTCTTCCGTGTCTCTATTGAGCTTCTTACTGGATGTCCTGTCCTTCTCCGAAAGTGGTGTGTTGAAGTCTCCTACTATAATTGTGGAGGTGTCTATCTCACTTTTCAGTTCTGTTAAAATTTGATTTATGTGTCTTGCAGCCCTGTCATTGGGTGCATAAATATTTAATATGGTTATGTCTTCCTGATCAATTGTCCCTTTTATCATTATGTAGTGTCCTTCTTTATCCTTTGTGGTGGATTTAAGTCAAAGTCTATTTTGTCGGAAATTAATATTGCTACTCCTCTTCTTTTTTGCTTATTGTTTGCTTGATATATTTTTTTCCATCCTTTGAGTTTTAGTTTGTTTGTGTCTCTAAGTCTAAGGTGTGTCTCTTGTAGGCAGCATATAGACGGATCGTGTTTCTTTATCCAGTCCGTGACCCTCTGTCTCTTTATTGGTGCATTTAGTCCATTTACATTCAGCGTAATTATAGATAGATAAGTGTTTAGGGTTGTCATTTTGATGCCTTTTTATGTGTGTTGTTGACAATTTCAGTTTTCCACTTACTTTTTTGTGCTGAGACGTTTTTCTTAGTAAATTGTGAGATCCTCATTTTTGTAGTGTTTGACTTTATGTTAGTTGAGTAGTTACTTTTTCTCGGCTTTTATCTTGAGTTATGCAGTTGTTATACCTCTTTGTGGTTACCTTATTATTTACCCCATTTTTCTAAGTAAAAACCTAACTTGTATCGTTCTATATCGCCTTGTATCACTCTCCATATGGCACTTCTATGCCTCCTGTATTTAGTCCCTCTTTTTGATTATTGTGATCTTTTACATATTGACTTCCATGATTCCCTGTTATGAGCATTGTTTTTTTTTTTAATTAATCTTAATTTGTTTTTGTGATTTCCCTATTTGAGTTGATATCAGGATGTTCTGTTTTGTGACCTTGTGTTGCGCTGGTATCTGATGTTATTGGTTTTCTGACCAAACAATATCCTTTAGTATTTCTTGTAGCTTTGGTTTGGTTTTTGCAAATTCTCTAAACTTGTGTTTATCTGTAAATATCTTAAATTTCACCTTCATATTTCAGGGAGAGTTTTGCTGGATATATGATCCTTGGCTGGCAGTTTTTCTCCTTCAGTGCTCTGTATATGTCGTCCCATTCCCTTCTTGCCTGCATGGTTTCTGCTGAGTAGTCTGAACTTATTCTTATTGATTCTCCCTTGAAGGAAACCTTTCTTTTCTCCCTGGCTGCTTTTAAAATTTTCTGTTTATCTTTGGTTTTGGCGAGTTTGATGATAATATGTCTTGGTGTTTTTCTTTTTGGATCAGTCTTAAATGGGGTTCGATGAGCATCTTGGATAGATATCCTTTCGTCTTTCATGATGTCAGGGAAGTTTTGTGTCAGGAGTTCTTCAACTATTTTCTCTGTGTTTTCTGTCCCCCCTCCCTCTTCTGGGACTCCAATCACACGCAAGTTATCCTTCTTGATAGAGTCCCACATGATTCTTAGGGTTTCTTCATTTTTTTTAATTCTTTTATCTGATTTTTTTTCAGCTATGTTGGTGTTGATTCCCTGGTCCTCCACATGTCCCAGTCTGCATTCTAATTGCTCGAGTCTGCTCCTCTGACTTCCTATTGCTTTGTCTAATTCTGTAATTTTATTGTTAATCTTTTGGATTTCTACATGCTGTCTCTCTATGGATTCTTGCAACTTATTAATTTTTCCACTATGTTCTTGAATAATCTTTTTGAGTTCTTCAACAGTTTTATCGGTGTGTTCCTTGGCTTTTTCTGCAGTTTGCCTTATTTCATTTCTGATGTCTTGAAGCATTCTGTAAATTAGTTTTTTATATTCTGTATCTGATAATTCCAGGATTGTATCTTCATTTGGGAAAGATTTTGATTCTTTTGTTTGGGGGGTTGGAGAAGCTGTCATGGTCTGCTTCTTTATGTGGTTTGATATGGACTGTTGTCTCCGAGCCATCACTGGGAAACTAGTTTTTCCAGAAAATCCGCTAAAAGAAAATGCAGTCAGATCCCTATCAGAGTTCTCCCTCTGGCTCAGGCTATTCGGATGTTAATGAAGCCGCCTGGGGAGGGTGGGGGAGGGATCAGAGAGATAAGAGAGTAGCACCTCAGAATATAGCCAGAGTTGCTTGTCTTGCTTGGAATGACTATTTTATCTGAGATTCCCGAGGGGCGTGTCGCCTATGTGTGCTGGCTGTGTGGAGATTGCCCCTGGGGATCTGGCCCACTGAAGCCGCGGTCAGATCCTCCGCTGCCTGTCCAAAGCCCAGCGTCAAGGATCCCCTGCTGGGACGGTGCACTCCCGATTCCAAAATCAGTCGCTGCCTCCCGGGGACTTCTCGTCCCGCCCGCCGCGTCATTGCACCACTCCCACGGACCGGCTGGGCCCCCTCCTGAGGTTAGTTCAGGGGAGTGGAGCAGCTCTCCATGCTTGTGCCATGACAGCGCCCAGTCAAAAGCCCAGTGGCAAGATTCTCTGGCTGGGACGCTGCTCTCCCAGCTCCAAGACCAGTCACTTCCTCCCGGGGACTTCTTCCACTGGCTGCGTCGCCACGTCGCCTGCGCGGACTGGCTGGGCCCCCTCCCAGGGTGAGTTCAAGGGGGTAGGGCTGCGCCCCTTGTTTGCGCCATCAGCTCCCCTGGGCCCTGCCCTAAATTGGGCGCCAAAGGTTACCTGACTGGGACGCCGGCTCCAGGCTCCGAAAACAATCGCTGCTGCCCGGTATTTCTTCATTTTCCGTCTCTAAATCTGTGTTTGTTGTTCAGGGTTCGTAGATTGTTATGTATGTGATCAATTCACTTGTTTTTCCGAGTCTTTGTTGCAAGAGGGATCTGAGGTAGCATCTACCTAGTCCGCCATCTTGGCCCCGCCTCAGTTTCTCTTTCTTAACCAAACCCTTCCTCTTCAAATATGTTGGACTTTCCCAATCTTTTTTTTTTCCTAAGTTATTTAACCTCCAGTTACTTCTACCCCAGCTTACCTTTGTCTCTTCATTTCTTTACCTCCCAGTTTCTTGAAGAGTAGCATTATGGATTGAATTATGACCCCCCTCAAAATATACATGTGGGGAGGCGGGGCCAAGATGGCGGAGTAGGTGGACGCTACCGCGGATCCCTCTTGCAACAAAGACTCAGAAAAACAAGTGAATCGATCATATACATAGCAATTTACGAACCCTGAACAACAAACACAGATTTAGAGACGGAGAACGAACAAATACGGGGAGGCAGCGATAGTTTTCAGAGCCTGGAGCCAGCATACCAGTCAGGTGACCTTTGGCGCCCGATTTGGGGCAGAGCCCGGGGGGCAGATGGCACAAACAAGGGGCCCAGCCCTGGTCCCCGAACTCATTCTGGGAGGGGGCCCAGCCGGTTCGCGCGGGCGGCGTGGCAACGCAGCTGGTGGGAGAAGTCCCCGGGAGGCAGTGACTGGTCTTGGAGTGGGGAGAGCAGCGTCCCAGCCGGGGAACTGTCCCGCCGGAATTTTGACTGGGCGCAGGTACGGCATAGGCGCGGAGAGCTGCTCCATCCCCCTGAACTAGCCTCGGGGGGGCCCAACCTATTCGCGCTGGCGGCGTGGTGACGCGGCCGGTGGGGGAGGTTGCCGGGGGGCAGCGACTGGTCTTGGAGTGGGGAGAGCGGCGTCCCAGCTGGGACGCGCGGTCGCTGCGCAGGCACGGGGAGCTGCTTCGCTCACCTGAGCTGACCCCGGGGGGCGGAGCCCAGCCAATTCGCGGGGGCGGCGCGGCGACGCGGCTGGCAGGACGGGGAGTCCCCGGAAGGCAGCGACTGATTTTGGAGTCGGGAGTGCACTGTCCCAGTAGGGGAACCTTGACGCTCGACGTGGGGCTGGCACCGGTGGATCTGACCCTGACTCCAGCGGGCCAGACCCCCAGGGGGCAATCTCCACACAGCCAGCACACATAGGCGACGCGCCCCACAGAAATCTCAGATATAAGAGTCATTCCAAGCAAGACAAGCAACTCTGGCTATATTCTGAGGTGCTACTCTCTTATCTCTCTGATCCCTCCCCCACCCTCCCCAGGCGGCTTCATTAACATCCGAATAGCCTGAGCCAGAGGGAGAACTCTGATAGGGATCTGACTGCATTTTCTTTTAGCGGATTTTCTGGAAAAACTAGTTTCCCAGTGATGGCTCGGAGACAACAGTCCATATCAAACCACATAAAGAAGCAGACCATGACAGCTTCTCCAACCCCCCAAACAAAAGAATCAAAATCTTTCCCAAATGAAGATACAATCCTGGAATTATCAGATACAGAATATAAAAAACTAATTTACAGAATGCTTCAAGACATCAGAAATGAAATAAGGCAAACTGCAGAAAAAGCCAAGGAACACACCGATAAAACTGTTGAAGAACTCAAAAAGATTATTCAAGAACATAGTGGAAAAATTAATAAGTTGCAAGAATCCATAGAGAGACAGCATGTAGAAATCCAAAAGATTAACAATAAAATTACAGAATTAGACAAAGCAATAGGAAGTCAGAGGAGCAGACTCGAGCAATTAGAATGCAGACTGGGACATGTGGAGGACCAGGGAATCAACACCAACATAGCTGAAAAAAAATCAGATAAAAGAATTAAAAAAAATGAAGAAACCCTAAGAATCATGTGGGACTCTATCAAGAAGGATAACTTGCGTGTGATTGGAGTCCCAGAAGAGGGAGGGGGGACAGAAAACACAGAGAAAATAGTTGAAGAACTCCTGACACAAAACTTCCCTGACATCATGAAAGACGAAAGGATATCTATCCAAGATGCTCATCGAACCCCATTTAAGACTGATCCAAAAAGAAAAACACCAAGACATATTATCATCAAACTCGCCAAAACCAAAGATAAACAGAAAATTTTAAAAGCAGCCAGGGAGAAAAGAAAGGTTTCCTTCAAGGGAGAATCAATAAGAATAAGTTCAGACTACTCAGCAGAAACCATGCAGGCAAGAAGGGAATGGGACGACATATACAGAGCACTGAAGGAGAAAAACTGCCAGCCAAGGATCATATATCCAGCAAAACTCTCCCTGAAATATGAAGGTGAAATTTAAGATATTTACAGATAAACACAAGTTTAGAGAATTTGCAAAAACCAAACCAAAGCTACAAGAAATACTAAAGGATATTGTTTGGTCAGAAAACCAATAACATCAGATACCAGCGCAACACAAGGTCACAAAACAGAACATCCTGATATCAACTCAAATAGGGAAATCACAAAAACAAATTAAGATTAATTAAAAAAAAAAACAATGCTCATAACAGGGAATCATGGAAGTCAATATGTAAAAGATCACAATAATCAAAAAGAGGGACTAAATACAGGAGGCATAGAAGTGCCATATGGAGAGTGATACAAGGCGATATAGAACGATACAAGTTAGGTTTTTACTTAGAAAAATGGGGTAAATAATAAGGTAACCACAAAGAGGTATAACAACTGCATAACTCAAGATAAAAGCCGAGAAAAAGTAACTACTCAACTAACATAAAGTCAAACACTACAAAAATGAGGATCTCACAATTTACTAAGAAAAACGTCTCAGCACAAAAAAGTAAGTGGAAAACTGAAATTGTCAACAACACACATAAAAAGGCATCAAAATGACAACCCTAAACACTTATCTATCTATAATTACGCTGAATGTAAATGGACTAAATGCACCAATAAAGAGACAGAGGGTCACGGACTGGATAAAGAAACACGATCCGTCTATATGCTGCCTACAAGAGACACACCTTAGACTTAGAGACACAAACAAACTAAAACTCAAAGGATGGAAAAAAATATATCAAGCAAACAATAAGCAAAAAAGAAGAGGAGTAGCAATATTAATTTCCGACAAAATAGACTTTGACTTAAATCCACCACAAAGGATAAAGAAGGACACTACATAATGATAAAAGGGACAATTGATCAGGAAGACATAACCATATTAAATATTTATGCACCCAATGACAGGGCTGCAAGACACATAAATCAAATTTTAACAGAACTGAAAAGTGAGATAGACACCTCCACAATTATAGTAGGAGACTTCAACACACCACTTTCGGAGAAGGACAGGACATCCAGTAAGAAGCTCAATAGAGACACGGAAGACCTACTTACAACAATCAACTAACTTGACCTCATTGACTTATACAGAACTCTCCACCCAACTGCTAGAAAAAAAACTCTCTACTTTTTTTTCTAGCGCACATGGAACATTCTCTAGAATAGACCACATATTAGGTCATAAAACAAACCTTTGCAGAATCCAAAACATCGAAATATTACAAAGCATCTTCTCAGACCACAAGGTAATAAAAGTAGAAATCAATAACAGAAAAACCAGGGAAAAGAAATCAAATACTTGGAAAATGAACAATACCCTCCTGAAAAAAGACTGGGTTATAGAAGATATCAAGGAGGGAATAAGGAAATTCATAGAATGCAACGAGAATGAAAATACTTCCTATCAAAACCTCTGGGACACAGCCAAACCAGTGCTCAGAGGCCAATTTATATCGATAAATGCACACATACAAAAAGAAGAAAGAGCCAAAAGCAGAGAACTGTCCCTACAACGCGAACAAATAGAAAGTGAGCAACAAAGGAATCCATCAGGCACCAGAAGAAAACAAGTTATGAAAATTAGAGCTGAACTAAATGAATTAGAGAACAGAAAAAGAATAGAAAGAATTAACAAAGCCAAAAGCTGGTTCTTTGAAAAAATTAACAAAATTGATAAACCATTGGCTAGACTGACTAAAGAAATACAGGAAAGGAAACAAATAACCCAAATAAGAAACGAGAAGGACCACATCACAACAGAACCAAATGAAATTAAAAGAATCATTTCAGATTACTACGAAAAATTGTACTCTAACAAATTTGAAAACCTAGAAGAAATGGATGAATTCTTGGAAAAACACTACCTACCTAAACTAACACATTCAGAAGTAGAACAACTAAATAGACCCATAACAAAAAAAGAGATTGAAACGGTAATCAAAAAACTTCCAACAAAACAAAGCCCTGGCCCGGATGGCTTCACTGCAGAGTTCTACCAAACTTTCAGAGAAGAGTTAACACCACTACTACTAAAGGTATTTCAAAGCGTAGAAAATGACAGAATACTACCCAACTCATTCTATGAAGCCACCATCTCCCTGATACCAAAACCAGGTAAAGACATTACAAAAAAAGAAAATTATAGACCTATATCCCTCATGAACTTAGATGCAAAAATCCTCAACAAAATTCTAGCCAATAGAATCCAACAACACATCAAAAAAATAATTCACCACGATCAAGTGGTATTTATACCAGGTATGCAAGGCTGGTTTAATATCAGAAAAACCGTTAATGTAATCCACCACATAAATAAAACAAAAGATAAAAACCACATGATCTTATCAATTGATGCAGAAAAGGCATTTGACAAAGTTCAACACCCATTTATGATAAAAACTCTCACCAAAATAGGAATTGAAGGAAAATTCCTCAACATAATAAAGGGCATCTATGCAAAGCCAACAGCCAACATCACTCTAAATGGAGAGAACCTGAAAGCATTTCCCTTGAGAACGGGAACCAGACAAGGATGCCCTTTATCACCGCTCTTATTCAACATCGTACTTGAAGTCCTAGCCAGGGCAATTAGGCTAGACAAAGAAATAAAGGGTATCCGGATTGGCAAGGAGGAAATAAAGTTATCACTATTTGTAGATGACATGATCTTATACACAGAAAACCCCAAGGAATCCTCCAGAAAACCACTGAAACTAATAGAAGAGTTTGGCAGAGTCTCAGATTATAAGATAAACATACAAAAATCACTTGGATTCCTCTACATCAACAAAAAGAACACCGAAGAGGAAATAACCAAATCAATACCATTCACAGAAGTCCCCAAGAAGAGAAAATACTTAGGAATAAATCTTACCAAAGATGTAAAAGACCTATACAAAGAAAACTACAAAGCTCTAAACAAGAAATTAAAAAGGACTTACTTAAGTGGAAAAACATACCTTACTTATGGATAGGAAGACTTAACATAGTAAAAATGTCTATTCTACCAAAAGCCATCTATACATACAATGCACTTCCGATCCAAATTCCAATGTCCTATTTTAAGGGGAGAGAGAAACAAATCACCAATTTCATATGGAAGGGAAAGAAGCCCCAGATAAGCAAAGCACTACTGAAAAAGAAGAAGAAAGTGGGAGGCCTCACTCTACCTGATTTCAGAAGCTATTATACAGCTACAGTAGTCAAAACAGCCTGGTACTGGTACAACAACAGGCACATAGACCAATGGAACAGAATTGAGAACCCAGATATAAATCCATCCATGTATGAGCAGCTGATATTTGACAAAGGACCAGTGTCAGTTAATTGGGAAAATATAGTCTTTTTAACAAATGGTGCTGGCATAACTGGATATCCATTTGCAAAAGAATGAAACAGGACCCATACCTCACACCATGCACAAAAACTAACTCCAAGTGGATCAAAGACCTAAATATAAAGACTAAAACGATAAAGATCATGGAAGAAAAAATAGGGACAACCCTAGGAGCCCTAATACAAGGCATAAACTGAATACAAAACATTACCAAAAATGATGAAGAGAAACCCGATAACTGGGAGCTCCTGAGAATCAAACACCTATGCTCATCTAAAGACTTCACCAAAAGACTAAAAAGACCACCTACAGACTGGGAAAGAATTTTCAGCTATGACATCTCAGACCAGCGCCTGATCCCTAAAATCTACATGATTCTGTCAAAACTCAAACACAAAAAGACAAACAACCCAATCAAGAAGTGGGCAAAGGAGATGAACACACACTTCACTAAAGAAGATATTCAGGCAGCTAACAGATACATAAGAAAATGCTCTCGATCATTAGCCATTAGAGAAATGAAAATTAAAACTACGATGAGGTTCCATCTCACACCAACAAGGCTGGCATTAATCCAAAAAACACAAAATAATAAATGTTGGAGAGGTTGCGGAGAGATTGGAAGCCTTATACACTGCTGGGCGGAATGTAAAATGGTACAACCACTTTCGAAATCTATCTGGCGTTATCTTAAACAGTTAGAAATAGAACTACCATACAACCCAGAAATCCCACTTCTCGGAATATACCCTAGAGATACAAGAGCTTTCATACAAACAGATGTATGCACACCCATGTTTATTGCAGCTCTGTTTACAATAGCAAAAAGCTGGAAGCAACCAAGATGTCCGTCAACGGATGAGTGGGTAAATAAATTGTGGTATATTCACACAATGGAATACTACGCATCGATAAAGAACAGTGACGAATCTGTGAAACATTTCATAACATGGAGGAACCTGGAAGGCATTATGCTGAGCGAAATCAGTCAGAGGCAAAAGGACAAATATTGTATAAGACCACTATTATAAGATCTTGAGAAATAGTAAAAACTGAGAAGAACACATACTTTTGTGGTTACGAAGGGGGGAGGGAGGGAGGGAGGGAGAGGGTTTTTTATTGATTAATCAGTAGATAAGAACTGCTTTGGGTGAAGGGAAAGACAACACTCAATACATGGAAGGTCAGCTCAATTGGACTGGACCAAAAGCAAAGAAGTTTCCGGTATAAAATGAATGCTTCAAAGGTCAGTGGAGCAGGGACGGGGGTCTGGGGAACATGGTTTGCGGGGACTTCTAAGTCAATCGGCAAAATATTTCTATTATGAAAACATTCTGCATCCCACTTTGAAATGTGGCGTGTGGGGTCTTAAATGCTAACAAGCGGCCATCTAAGATGCATCAATTGGTCTGAACCCACCTGGAGCAAAGGAGAATGAAGAACACCAAGGTCACACGACAACTAAGAGCCCAAGAGACAGAAAGGGCCACATGAACCAGAGACCTACATCATCCTGAGACCAGAAGAACTAGTTGGTGCCCAGCCACAATCGATGACTGCCCTGACAGGGAGCACAGCAGAGGACCCCTGAGGGAGCAGGAGATCAGTGGGATGCAGACCCCAAATTCTCATAAAAAGACCATACTTAATGGTCTGACTGAGACTAGAGGAATCCCGGCGGCCATGCTCCCCAGACCTTCTGTCGGCACAGGACAGGAACCATCCCTGAAGACAACTCATCAGACATGAATGGGACTGGTCAGCAGGTGGGAGAGAGATGCTGATGAAGAGTGAGCTAATTATATCAGGTGGACACTTGAGATTGTGTTGGCAACTCTTGTCTGGAGGGGGGATGGGAGGATAGAGAGAGAGGGAAGCTGGCAAAATTGTCACGAAAGGAGAGACTGAAAGGGCTGACTCAATAGGGGAAGAGCAAGTGGGAGTACGGAGAAAGATGTATGTAAACTTATATGTGACAGACTGATTGGATTTGTAAACGTTCACTTGAAGCTTAATAAAAGTTAATAAAAAAGAAAATATATACATGTGTTGAAATTTTAACCACTGCTTGTAAATATGACCTTGTTTTGAAATAGAAGTATTTCTTTTGTTATGTTAATGATGTCATACAGTGCAGTGTGTGTCTATTCTGATCTTTTTTAAAACTCAGAAGGGTTTTAAAAAAGATCAGAATAGACACACACACACACACACACACACACTGGGGAAGACAGCCACCATGTGACAACCATCTACAAACAAAGGAATAAAAAGGATTGCTGGCAGCTACTAGAAGGTGAAATAGGCAAGGAAAAACCTCCCCTAGGCCCATGCTCTGAATTTGGACTGCTAGCCTCCAGAACAATGAGAAAATACATTTCTGTTCTTTAATGCCACCCACTTGCGGTATCTTTGTTACAACAGCACTAGGTAACTAAGGCATGTACTATGTACTCACTGCTTCCAATTCTTTATTCTCTGTTTTTCAGCTGCAATCTAAAATTCCACTCCAACTGCTCTAATTAGGCCATCAAAGAACTACTAATTGCTTCAACTCTTGGCTTTTTTTCAAGATCCAGCCTACTTGGCATCTCAGTGGTATTTGACATCACAAACTCACTCCCCCCTTCCTGAGATGTCTCTTTTTCATGTCTTCATGAAGCCAGCCTCTCTTCTTCCCCCTAGCAGTCTGTGCCTTCTCCCATCTCTCTCTTTCTTTAGTGCTAATACCTGTTTCTCTGCTCATCCTTGCAAAGTGGAATTTCCTAGGCCTCTTGACTCTTCTCATTCTACATTTATTTGTGAGTTTTTTTCCCAACCCTCATAGTGTCAACTACTGCCCTATGCCAATGGCTTCCTAATATCAACTCTAGGAAAAAGCCTCCTACCCAGTCTCCCTGTCTCGAATGTCTTCCCTTTCCAATCCACTGTGCTACCCAAGAAAACCCTAAGATACAGATTTGTTCACTACCTTCAAAACATCAGTGGCTCCCCTTTGCCTTCAGGTTGAGGCCCACTCTTTTTACCAGATTTTAAGTGTCCTTTTTCCAACTTCATCCCTTACCACTCCTCAATATTTATTACATCAAATTGGTCTAAAAATTATTACCCAAACAGGCCAAGCGTCTTCCATACCTCTGTGTCTTTGTCATTCTGCCTGAAATGCTCTTCACTAACCCACTCTTAGCCACAGTCACTCCCATTTATCTTACCCTAAATTTTACTCTGAAGAGAAATAACTAATAAAACCAAAAAACCAAACCCATTGCCATCAAGTTGATTCTGACTTATAGAGACCTACAGGACAGAGTAGAGCTACCCCATAGAGTTTCCAAGGAGTCCCTAGTGGATTTGAACTGCCGAGATTTATGGCTAGCAGCCAAGCTCTTAACCACTATGGCACCATAACCCAAAAAACCCAGTACCATAGAGTCGATTCCGACTCATAGGTAGCGACCCTATAGGACAGAGTAGAATTGCCCCACAGAGTTTCCAAGGACCATAGTAGCTGCTATTTATTGACTGCTCACTACATTTCAGGGCTGAGTTCTTCACATGCATTATTTCATCTAATCCTCAAAACAACCTGTCAGGTTTTTGTTGTCAGGTGCCGTCGAGCCAGTTCTGACTCTTAGCAACCCTATGCACGACAGAAGGAAACACTGTCTGGTCCTGCGCCATCCTTACAAAAACAACCTGATAAGCATGATTATTATTATCCCATTTTAGATATAGGAAAGTTGAAGCTCAAAAGACTAAGTAATTTGTTAAGGTCATAAGGCTAGTAAGTAAACTTGGTCTGATTCCACATCCTTCTCTTCTAACCACATGTTCCAAAGCTTGGGTTCTCCTATCTGTTTGTTTCCATTCATATTACATTGTTCCTTGATTATTCATCGGTACCTCTGTCCTCTGTCACTAAATTAAAGGATTCTTGAGGAGACGGACTGAGTTTTCTTTATGTATTCCATCTTTCCACCCTCTCCAACGTGCTTGGCAAATAATGGTGGCTCAGCAAGTGCTTTCTTCATCTGAATTTGAAATGATTGGGTTACACTTATTGGCTTGGGGTGGAGAGGAACTTCAAGGCAAATGTTCTAATTAGTCTAATTCTATGGGTGACCACAAAAACCCCAAACCCCAAGCATTCAGAAATGATCCATTTTCCATTGAATCCCTTAAGAGGTGAGTATCCTCAGCTCATTCTTTGTCTCTAAATCTCTAAGCCTCTTTAAAAGAGGGAAGAATAAGCTTTCTATGCAGTACTATCCAAATTATAGTGACTCTACTTGAACGAACTTTCTGTTTGTAGAAACCTGTGTTTTTCCATTTTCTAAAAGATAAACACTCAGCCTAGTGACTTACTAACCCTGGGATACTGAGATGTTAAGGCCAAATGACTACCCATTGAAAATACTGCAGAGGCAGGGATGCAGCTCTCATAGCTTACAGGCACAGTAACAGCTTCCTGTTGTCCGTGGAGTACTCTGTGATATCCTAAGTGTTATTTGGGACAGAGAGCCTGTGTATTGTAAATAGGGATAGAGGGAAGGAGATGGTGCAGTGAGCAGAAGGGCATAAAATAGAGAAATCGCCTTGTTTTCATCGTATCCATGTGTCTTCCTCAAATATAGAACTTGCAAATCTCTCTATACCTACCCAGCACATTGTAAAAGGGTGCTTTATCTTGAGCTGTTTTCTAAAGCTAAGTATGAGTTTTCCAGAATCCACTGATGCTTGACTTTTGAAATTGGTGAAATGTAGTTGCATTTTTGGGGGGGAGTAAGTGGGTTGATTGTTTCATTTGGAATATAAAAAGTAGTGTATTTTGAAAGCATTGGCAGATATTTCTGAGAAAGGTAAGCAGGATGCCAATTGCTAGAACTGCCTCTTGCCCTGAGCTTTCCACTCTATCTGCACGAGATTTAGTCCTCCATCTTCACTTTTCTACACAACACCTTCATCACCCAAATCTAGTGGGAAGACCAAACAGTGAAAGCAATCACATGGAGGCTCATAGAATGTCAGAGCTGATGGAGAGAAGATGGAAACCTCTAAACTCTTTAGTCTACAGACGGGGATAGTAAAGATCAGAGAGGAGAATGGCTGCCCTAGATTCCAAATAAACTGAAGACAATGGTGCTGGACCTGGCAAAAGTCTATTTTATGAATCTCTTGCTCACTCTATATTCAGTGACATCATGTTGTAGCTTGGAATTGACAACAGTGGGAGTATTTACACCATGGAAACTGGCAAACAGTATAAATCAGGGATTATTTTTCCCCCAGAGAGCTGGTTTACCAGCACATCACTGTTAAATATTTTTAAATAAAACCCAGTGTTTTTTCCATATTCCCACAAGTCCTGTCTCTTTTATTCTACTCTCTTTTTCTTGGTTGCTTTCATTAATCCACCACACATGTAGTCAGTGTTTTTTATATACCAGGCACAACACAAGAGTTATGGGTAAAATGGTGAAAAAAACATAAAGTCCTGCCTTCACAGAACTTAGCACAATGGGGGAGATAGATACTAAGCATATGATAGTTATGGCTATGAATAAAATATCTACTGTGTGCTATAAGAGCATTCATTAGAGGACCACCATTTGGTGGGGGAAGTGACGTTTAAGTTGAGAATTTCCCACCAAGTTTTGACAAAATTGGCCTGTGTGATTCTATAATGTGCTTTGAAGCCAGCTGGATCCGGGTTTGAATCCAGGTTTGAATATTCTTGTTGGGTGACTTCAGACTACCTCTCAAAACCTTGGTTTTCTTTTCAGTAAAATGAGAATAATATTAGCACCTACTCCATAGGGTTGATGTGAGGATTGAATTGATAACATTTTTAACCCAAGCCAGGTGCATAGTTGCCTTTCAGTAAATGGTACCTAATTTTATGGTTAAGATTATTAGTATTATCTTTTTTTCCCACTGCATGTCTAGAAATTTCGTCTGTCCATGCCTTTATAGGACATCAGTTTCGCGTCCATGTGTAATTTCTCTGAGAACGTGGGGGACTTGCAGACGCCATCTGGAGAGGGTGGATGCTGGCCAAGTCATCACTAATTGCCTAAGCGTTCTGGCTCTCCTTGGTAATGGGTTTGGCGGGTCTAATGAGTACAGACCACATGACATCTTTGGGTTGCGGCTGTGGGGAGCTTGAGCAAAAGCCAGCAGCTCCAGGTTCCTTCTGAGTTTGGAGAGGTACCTTCAGAGAATCACATTTAACCAAGTGCTGGCTCACAATGGCAGCCATTCCTGGCAGAGACAGGTCCTACCTGCTCCCACACCCTCCATGTGGGAGGCTTGCTGTGACTAAAAGAAACACAGGGATTGTGATTAGAGGGACAGATGGAAAGCGTGAGCATTCACTTAGCAGCCTTTAGTGACCTCTCTGGATCAATCTTTAAGTGGCTCCGAGCCCTTGGCCTGGGTTTCAATTTACAGGGCCCCACAGTGTAGGGTAACAAGCATATGCTAATTCTAGGATTTACCAACCATTTAGCCTCATAGCTGCCTTGTTTTGCATTGCCATATGTGGTCATGCCTCAGCCACAATAACAAACAGAAAGATCTGTGTGTACCCAGCATGGTGCCTGGCACACAGTAGGGATGCCACAAATGTCAGCTGAATAAATGAGAAGTTCTGTGCTGTCCTCCTTCCCAACACACCAAGGTCTTCTTGCTGAGAGTCCCTCTTTCCACCCATCTTCCCCTTTGCTCACACTGATAGACAAACAGAAGCCAACTGTAGGGGATCAAAGGAAGGTGAAATTCTCCCATTGCATCTACTTTAGCACAGGGACCTCCTGACATTTGTGCTGGCAGTTCATTGGTGGTATTAGGGAGGCAGCCTGGTGAAGTGTTCCAGTTTGGGGAGTTCAATGAATCTGGGTTGTAATTCCCTCTCTGGCAGTCACTAAACACGTCCTTAAGGAAGCCCGTTAACTTCTTCAAAACACAGTTTTCTTTTTTTAACATTTTTAAAATTTTTACTTTATTCATTTATTTTTTTTAATTTTATTTATCTGTATGTGAAAGTTTACATCACAAATTAGTTTCTCCTTCAAAACTTTATACACAAATTGTTTTGTGACATTGGTTTTGATCCCTGCAATGTGTCAGCACTATCCCCTTTTCCACCCCGAGTTCCCCATATGCTTTCGTCCAGAGTTTTCCTGTCCCTTCCTGCCTTCTTGTCTTTGCTTTTGGCATGCACTACCCATTTGGTCTTATATACTTGATTGAACTAAGAACCAAGTTTCTCACATGTATTATTGTTTGTGTTATATCCCTGTCTAACCTTTGGCTAAAAGGTAGATTTCAGGAGTGGTTTCAGTTCCGAGTTAGCAGGGTGCCTGGGGGCCATAGTCTCAGGGGTTCCTCCAAGTCTCTGTCAGACCAGTAAGTCTGGTCATTTTTGTGAGTTTGAATTTTGTTCTACATTTTTTTTTTTCTCCTCTGCCTGGGGCCTTCTATTGGGATCCCTGTCAGAGCAGTTGGCGGTGGTAGCTGGGCACCATCTAGTTGTTCTAAGCTCAGGCTGTTGGAGGCTGTGGTTCATGTTATCTATTAGTACGTCGGACAAATACTTTTCTTGTGTCTTTTTTTTTTTTATTCCCCTCTGCTCCAGACAGGATGGGACCAGTAGAAGTATCTCAGATGGCTGCTCATAAGTTTTTAAGACCCCAGAAACTACTCACCAAGGTAGGATGTAGGATATTTTCTTTATGAATTATGCTATGCCAATTGACATAGATGTTCCACAAGACTATGGTCCCCAGCCCTCAACCTCAGTAACTCGGTCCCTCAAGGTGTTCAAATGTGTCTAGGAAGCTTCTATGACTTTACCTTGGCCACGTTGTGCTAACTTCCCCATACTGTGTGTTATCTTTCCTTTCACCAAAGATAACACTTATCTACTACCTAGTTAGTGATTTCCTCTCCCCAGTCCTCCCCTCCTCCAACTATCACTCTTTTTTTTCTGTGTATAAACAACCTTTTCTTGAGTTTTTATAACAGTGGTCTCATGTAATTATTGTCCTTTTTTGATTGACTTATTTCACTCAGCATAATGGCCTCCAGATTCATCCATGTCATGTTTCCCAGATTCATTATCGTTCTTTATTGTTGCATAGTATTCCATTGTCTGCATGTACCATAATTTGTTCGTCCATTCATCTGTTGATGGGCACATAGGTTGTTTCCATCTTTTTTGCTGTTGTGAATAATGCTTCAATGAACATGGGTGTGCATATGTCTATGCATGTAACAGCTCTTTCTTCTCTAGGATGTATTCCTAGGAGTGAATTGTTGGATCATATGGTATTTCTATTTCTTTTTTTTGTGGGGGGCGGGTTTATGGTATTTCTATTTCTAGCTTTTTAAGGAGGCACCATATTGTTTTCTATAGTGGCTATACCATTTTACCTTCCCACCAGCAATGCATGGTTCCAATCTCCCCAAAACCTCACCAACTTTTGTTGTTTTTTTTTTTTAATTGATTATTAGTGCCAGTAATGTTGGGGTGAGATGGTCTCTCATTGTAGTTTTGATTTGCATTTCATAAGTGTTTAATTTTTAGGAGCTCCCAGTTATCTAGTTTATCTTTTGGTGTTTGTGCCTTATTAGTTACGGTTTTTATTGTATTTATGCCCTGTATTAGGGCTGCTAGCATTGTCTCTATTTTTTCTTCCATGATCTTTATCATTATAGGTTTTATGTTTAGGTCTTTGACCCATTTTGAATTGATTTTTGTGTATGGTGTGATACATGGGTCCTGTTTCATTGTTTTATAAATGGACATGCAGTTTTGTCAGCACCATTTGTTAAAGAGACTGCCTTTTCCCCATTTAATGGGCTTTGATCCTTTGTGGAAGATCAAATGACCATACGTGGATGGATACGTCTGGGTTCTCAATTCTGTTCCATTGGTCTATGTGTCTGCCATTGTACTAGTACTGAGCTGTTTTGACTACCATGGCTGTACAGCAGGTTCTGAGGTCAGGTAACATGAAGTCTCCTACTTTGTACTTTTTCTTCAACAGCACTTTGCTTGTCTGGAGCTTTTCTGTACAGACTTGGTGATTAGTTTTTCCATCTTGTTAAAGAATGCTGTTGGTATTTGCATAGGGATGGCATTATATCTGTAGGTTGCTTTGGGTAGAATTGGCATTTTCACAATGTTGAATTGTCCTATCCATGATCATGGTATGTTTTTCTATTTATGCAGGTCTCTTTTGGTTTCTTGCAGTAGTGTTTTGTAGTTTTCTTTGTATAGGACTTTTTTGTCCAGGGTTAGATTTATCCTAAGTACTTTATCTTCTTGGGGGCTATTATAAATGATATTGATTTGGTGATTTCCTTTTCAAAGTTTTCTTTGTGTATAGGAAAAGTTTTCTTGGGGTATAGGAATCCAACTGATTTTTGTATATTGATCTTGAGTCTTACTACTCTGTTGGATCTTTCTATCAGTTCCAGTAGTTTACTTGTGGAATCTTTGGATAGTATATCATCCGCAAATAGAGATAGTTTTACTTCTTCCTTTCCAATTTGGATGTCCTTTATTTCTTTTTCATGCCTTATTGCTTTAGCTAGGACTTCCAGCACAAAGTTAAATAGGAGTGGTTACAAAGGGCATCCTTGTCTTGTTCCCATTTTAAGGGGGAAGATTCAG
Organism: Elephas maximus indicus; assembly: GCF_024166365.1. Lineage (NCBI taxonomy): Eukaryota > Metazoa > Chordata > Mammalia > Proboscidea > Elephantidae > Elephas > Elephas maximus. The sequence continues at coordinate 32,726,188 of NC_064838.1, forward strand.
TTTTCTTATCTGGGAAATGTAACTAAACTAAAAATACTTGCCTTGCTGAAGTGTTCTGAAACCTACAGATAATATGTGTGGCAATATATGGTTTTTTGAAAGACTTCTTTATCCTTTCTTGGGATCCTGGCCTATACTATGCTCTAAAACCCATTGCCGTTGAGTTGATTTCATTTCATGGTAACCCCAAGTTTATCAGTGTAGAACTGTGCTCCATAGGGTTTTCAATGGCTGTGACCTTTCAGAAGTAGATCATCAGGACTTTCTTCTGAAGCACCTCTGGGTGGACTCAAATCTCAACATATAGGTTAGAAGCTGTGTGCTTAACATTTTGTGCCACCCAGTATATTCACAGTCTCTGGAGTGTCAGATAATAGAGGTAGACTATGTAGGATACTAACATCAACATCTTATCGCATTAGCAAAAGTCAATATTAACAAGAGAAAGGTGGTCTTTGGTCATTAGTGTTAAACGTATCAAAATTATTCTTGAGATGGTCTCTAAATTCAGGTGAGATATACTAAAGACTGTACTTTGATTCTCATGGACTTATTCTAATTTTCTTTGGTTCCAACTTGAACTTGCATATGAGCAACTGATGGTCTGCTCTGCAGTCGGCCCCTGGCCTTGTTCTGACTGATGATCTTGAGCTTTTCCATCGTCTGTTTCCACAGATATAGTCAATTTGTTTCCTGTGTATTTCATCTGCCAAGGTCCACATGTACAGTCATCATTTATGTTGATGAAAAAAGGTATTTGCAATGAAGAAGTCATTGGTCTTGCAAAAATCTATCATGCAATCTCTGGCATCATCTCTATCACCAAGGCTATATTTTCCAACTACTGAGCCTTCGTCTTTGTTTCCAACTTTCACATTCCAATTACCAGTAATTATCAATGCACCCTGATTGTATGTTTGATCAATTTCAGACCACAGAAGTTGGTAAAAATCTTCAGTTTCTTCATTTTTGGCCTCAGTGCTTGGTATGTAAATTTTATTTAATTTTTATTGTGCCTTTTTTTTAAGTGAAAGTTTATAAATCAAGTCACTCCCTCACACAAAAACTTATATACACCTTGCTACATACTCCCAGTTGCTCTCCCCCTAAAAAGACAGCCCACTCCCTCCCTCCACTTTCTCCTTTCATATCCATTTCGCCAGCTTCTAATCCCCTCTACCCTCTCATCTCCCCTCCAGGAAGGAGATGCCAGCAATAGTCTGAAGTGTCCACCTGATCCAAGAAGCTCACTCCTCACCAGCATCCCTCTCCATCCCATTGTCCAGTCCAATCCCTATCTGAAGAGTTGGCTTTGGGAATGGTTCCTGTCCTGGGCCAACAGAAGGTCTGGGGGCCATGACCACCGAGGTCCTTCTAGTCTCAGTCAGATCATTAAGACTGGTCTTTTTATGAGAATTTGGGGTCTGCATCCCACTGCTCTCTTTCTTCCTCAGGGGTTCTCTGTTGTGTTCCCCATCAGGGCAATCATCGGTTGTAACCGGGCAACATCTAGTTCTGGTCTCAGGCTGATGTAGTCTCTAGTTTATATGGTCCTTTCTGTGTCTTAGGCTCATAATTACCTTATGTCCTTGATGTTCTTCAGTCTCCTTTGATCCAGGTGGGTTGAGACCAATTGATGCATCTTAGATGGCCACTTGCTAGCTTTTAAGAACCCAGATGCCACTCTCCAAAGTGGGATACAGAATGTTTTCTTAATAGATTTTATTATGCCAATTGACTTAGATGTCCCCTAAAACCATGGTCGTCAAACCCCTGCCCCTGCTATGCTAGCCTTTGAAGCATTCAGTTTATTCAGGAAACTTCTTTGCTTTTAGTTTAGTCCAGTTGTGCTGACCTCACCTGTATAATGTGTTGTCTTTCCCATCACCTAAAGTAGTTCTTATCTACTATCTAATTAGTGAATACTCCTCTCCCACCCTCCTTCCCTCCCCCGTCTCATAACCATCCAAGAATATTTTCTTCTCTGTTTAAACTATTTCTCAAGTTCTTATAATAGTGGTCTTATACAGTATTTGTCCTTTTGCAACTGACTTATTTCACTCAGCATAGTGCCTTCCGGATTCCTCCATGTTATGAAATGTTTCACAGATCCATCCCTGTTCTTTTTCGATGTGTAGTATTCCATTGTGTGAATATGCCATAATTTATTTATCCATTCATTCATTGATGGGCATCTTTGTTACTTCTATCCTTTTGCTATTGTAAACAGTGCTGCATTGAACATGGGCGTGCATATATCTGTTCGTGTAAAGGCTCATATTTCTCTAGGATATATTCCAAGGAGTGGGATTGCTGGATCATATGGTAGTTCTATTTCTAGCTTTTTAAAAAAAAAAATAAGGAAGTGCTAAATCGATTTCCAAAGTGGTTGTACCATTTTACATTCCCACCAGCAGTGTAGAAGTGTTCCAATCTCTTCACAACCTCTCCAACATTTATTATTTTATGTTTTTTGGATTAATGCCAGCTTTGTTGGTATGAGATAGAATCTCACTGTAGTTTTGATTTGCCTTTCCCTGATGGCTAATGATCATGAGCATTCCCTCATGTATCTGTTAGCTACCTGAATGTCTTCTTCAGTGAAGTGTCTGTTCCTATCTTTTGCCCATTTTTTAATTGGGTTATTTGTCTTTTTGTAGTTGAGTTTTTGCAGTATCATGTAGATTTTAGAGATCAGGTGCCTATCGGAAATGTCATAGCCAAAAACTTTTTCCCAGCCTGTAGGTAATATTTTTACTCTTTTGGTGAAGTCCTTGAATGAGCATAGGTGTTTGATTTTTAGGAGCTCCCAGTTATCTAGCTTTTCTTCTGCATTGTTAGTAATGCTTTTTATACTGTTTATGCCATGTATTAGGGCTCCTAGCATCGTCCCTATTTTTTCTTCCATGATCTTTATTATTTTAGATTTTATATTTAGGTCTTTGATCCATTTTGAGCTCATTTTTGTGCATGGTGAGAGGTATGGGTCTTGTTTCATTTTTTTGCAGATGGATATCCAGTTATGCCAACACCGTTTGTTAAAAAGACTGTCTTTTCCCCATTTAATTGCTTTGCGGCCTTTGTCAAATATCAACTGCTGATATGTGGATAGATTTATGTCTGGATTCTCAATTCTGCTCCATTGGCCTATGTGTCTGTTGTTGTACCAGTACCCAGCTGTTTTGACTACTGTGGCGATGCAATAGGCTCTAAAATCAGGAAGAGTGAGGCCTCCTACTTGTTCTTCTTTTTCAGTAATGCTTTACTTATCTGGGGCTTCTTTCCCTTCCATATGAAGTTGGTGATTTGTTTTTCTATCTCATTAAAAAATGTCTTTGGGATTTGGATCAGAATTCAATTAAATGTATAGATCGCTTTTGGTGGAATAGCCATTTTTATAATGTTAAGCCTTCCTATCCATGAGCAAGGTATGTTTTTCCACTTATGTAGGTCTCTTTTGGTTTCTTGCAGAAGTGTTTTGTGGTTTTCTTTGTATAAGTCTTTTACATCTCTAGTAAGATTTATTCCTAAGTATTTTATCTTCTAGGGGGCTACTGTAAATTGTATTGATTTGGTGGTTTCCTCTTCAATGTTCTTTTTTGTTGGTGTAGGGGAATCCAGCTGATTTTTGTATGTTTATCTTGTATCTCGATACTCTGCTGAACTCTCCTATTAGTTTCAGTAGTTTTCTGGAGGATTTCTTAGGTTTTTTTGTGTGTATAAGATCATGTCATCTGCAAATAGAGATACTTTGACTTCTTCCTTGCCAATCTGGATGGCCTTTATTCTTTATCTAACCTAAATACTCTGGCTAGGACCTCCAGCACAATGTCAAATAGAGTGGTGATAATGGGCATCTTTATCTGGTTGCTGATCTCAAGGGGAATGCTTTCAGGCTCTCTCCATTTAGGATGATGCTGGCTGTTGTTTTCCTTCTATTCCTATTTTCCTGAGAGTTTTTTATCATGAATGGGTGGTGAACTTTGTCAAATGCCTTTTCTGCATCAATTGATAAAATCATGTGATCCTTTTGTTTTATTTATATGATGGATTACATTAATTGTTTTTCTAATGTTGAACCATCCCTGCATACCTGCTATGAATCCCACTTGGTCATGGTGAATTTTTTTTTTTGATATGTTGTTGAATTCTATTGGCTAGAATTTTGTTGAAGATTTTTGCATCCAAGTTCACGAGGGATATAGGTCTGTGATTTTCTTTTCTTGTGGTGTCTTTACCTGGTTTTGGTGTTAGGGATATGGTGGCTTCATAGAATGAGTTTGAGAGTATTTCTCCTTTTCTATGCTCTGAAATACCGTTAGTAGTAATGGTGTTAACTCTTCTCTGAAAGTTTGGTGGTTGGTATGTAAATAGTTGTATTAACTGGTCTTCCTCATAGGCATATGGTTATTATCCTATCACTAACAGCGTTGTACTTCAGGATAGGTCTTGAAATGTTCTTTTTGATGATGAATGCGATACCATTCCTCTTCAAGTTGTCATTCCCGTCATAGTAGGTCATATGATTATCTAATTCAAAATGGTCTATATCAGTCCATTTCACCTCACTACTGCCTAGTATATCGATGTTTATATGTTCCATTTCGTTTTTGATGATTTCTAAATTTCCTAGATTCATACTTTGTACATTCCATGTTCTAATTATTAATGGATGTTTGCAGCTGCTTCTTCTCATTTTGAGTGATGCCACATCAGCAAATGAAGGTCCAGAAAACTTAATTCCATACACATCATTAAGGTTGACTCTACTTTGAGGAAGCAACTCTTCCCGGTCATTTTTTTAGTATTTTCCAACCTGAAGGGCTCATCTTCCAGCACTGTATGAGACAATGTTCCACTGCTATTCATAAGGTTTTCACTGGCTATTTCTTTTCAGAAGTAGACTGTTGGGTCCTTCTTCCTAGTCTATCTTAGTCTGGTAAAAAAAAAAAAAAAAAAAAAAAGTAGCTCAGCTGAAACCTGTCCACCAGGGGTCACCCTACTGGTATTTGAATACCTGTGGTGTAGCTTCCAGTATCACAGCAACACGAAAACCCTTATGTATGACAGACAGACAGACGTGGGGGCCATAAAGATTACAGCCTTGAAATTCCTATGGGGCAGATCTACTCTTTCCTATAGGGTTGCTATAAGTCAGAATCGACTAGATGGTAACGAGTTTGTGTTTTTTTGGTTTTATGTCCTAAAGACAAGCAAAGGGACATCATTTCCCTCCTTTCCTCCAGGTTTGGCCTTGGATACGCTTAGACTACTTATGATCACACTGGCCCCCTGTACTGCGATCTCGGCTAAGTCAGAATGTAAATTTGCATACTCAGCTTTTCTTTGATTGAGGATCATAGAGAAAAGTATTAGCATTTGCTGAATCTTCTGGTGCATGGTACTTTATAGTTTACAAAGCACTCTCCAATGCATTCAGTCCACTCTGTCATCCTCCACTCCCTTTGAGCAAGGTGAGGATTATCAACTCTGTAATGTTATTATTTTTTTTTCTAATGTTTACAGTAGGAGGGTATAATGGATTGTATTTTGTCCCCCCAAAATATGTGTGAACTTAGTTAGGCCATGTGTGGTTGTCCTTTATTTTGTGGTTTTCCTATGTGTTATAAATCATAATCTCTGCCTGTGGTTAAAGAGGATTAGGGTGCAAAGTAACACCCTTGCTCAGACCACATCCCTGATCCAATGTAAAGGGATTTTTCCTGGGGTGTGGCCTTCACCACCTTTCATCTCTCAAGAGATCAAGGGAAAGGGAAGTAAGCAGAAAGTTGGGGACCTCATACCACCAAGAAAGCAGTGCCAGGAGCAGAGCATGTCCTTTGGACCAGAGGTTCCTGAGCTGAGATTCTCCCAGACCAAAGGAAGATGGGTGAAAAGGACCTTCCTCCAGAGCCGACAGAGAGAGAAAGCCTTCCTCTGGACCCAACGCCCTAAATTTGGACCTATAACCTCTTAGACTGTGAGAGAATAAATTTCTCTTTGTTAAAGCCATTCTCTTGCGGTATCTTTGTTATAGCAGCAGTAGATGACTAAGACAGTGGGGATTCCAGAGCCTCAGTAACTTGCTCAAGAGCACAGAGATTGTACTAAGAGATGACAAAAACTAAGAAAGTTAAATTCTGCAAAGTCTTCCTGCCATCATACTTTAGGGTAGTACTTTTCTCCTCCCAGACAAATTCTAAAGTCACTAATATTTACTTACACCCAAGAAGGAATAAGAAGAGCTCACCAAAGTCGCCTGATTTCTTATTGTCAAAGTAACCTGGCAGAAGGTGGCCACATGAGGCTGTTCCTCTGGGGCATTAAAAGGATTTTCTGCCTTAGAAATATGACCAGAGAAGGGGAAATGTCACAAGTAAAGCAAATATCTATGTATAATCTGCCTGAAATAAGTAATGAGCCTTAAAAGAGTCCCCTGGCCTAGACTTGAAGTCCTCAGGAGCCATGATTAAGTGTTTCATGGTGTTCCAAGCATCTCCCTTCACCCCAGATCAACTGCACGCAAAGCTGGGAATGATAATTTGTACAGCTGCTGACAGTAGGGGCCAAGTTGCTTGCACATTTTCCTTTCTTCAAGACTTACTAAGTCACTGAAACAATTTTGTGTAAGGCAGTTTGTTCCCTTTTCCAAACGACTCCATGCATCACTTGTACAACACATTCATCTTTGAAGACAAGAGGAGAAGAAGTTCCAGCTGTTTTAGCAAAGGCTAAGTGGGGGGTGGGATGTGATGCCTACAGGATTCTGAGAAGCAGACAGTACTAATGAAGTTAAATAAACCGGCGATGATTTCTTGCCCCAGCTGAGTCACTGATATTATAATAGGCCCGCCATTTGGGATTGTTACTCTTTGCTTCAGATAAATCCAGAGCTAGTTTTCTCTGGCAATCATCAGGTTTTGGCACCTAAATTCTACTCTAAGCTATATCTCAAGTTTAGGTCTCATCCATGAATAAAAAACAACCTAGCAAATAGAACATAAGAGCAAGGAGCAAAGGCTAGGGAATCGGACCACTTAAGGTTGAAAATTGAACCTGCTACTGAATTAGCTATGCTACCTTGACCAATTGAATCCAGCCTCACTGAGCCTCAGTTTTTCTATCTATAAAATAGGGCTATTTTGAGGGTTGATATAACACATGTCAAGGGCACTATCCAAATCCTCTCAACCCCACCTTCTATTTTAGTCACCTCTGAGTCAAACAGATCCATGTCGTATGGGTTAGCTTGATAGAGGTGTGACTGATGACACCCAGTCTTGGATGCCTACAACAGCCATCTAGCTTCCTGCTGCAGGGTTTCACTGCCACAGTTGTGTGGGACACCTGCAGGAAAGCAACTGGTGCTCACACATGAACAACCTGGAGTTGGAAAGCCACCCTTGGCCAAGGGGGATGTCATTTCTCAGCATCTCCTTGGGGCTTGGTAGGGGAAAATACATGTTTTTGTGGAATACTACACATTGTCTAGAATCTAGACAGGCATTCCTCTGGAGAATAATTCTACCCTGACACATATGGGGTCACCATGAGTTGAATTCTACTCAGCAGCAACTGGTGGAGGCCCGGGTGGTGAAAACGGTTAACATACTTGGCTGCTAATCAAAAGGTTAGAGGTCTGAGTCTACCCAGAGGCACCTCAGAAGGAATTCCTGGACGTCTACTTCCTAAAAATAATGGAAAACCCTATGCAGCACAGTTCTACTCTGACACACATGGGATTGCCATGAGTCAGAATCAACTCAATGCCAACTAGTAGACTTTAAAGGGTTCTCCTATGCAGGGCCGGATTAAGGCATGCGAAGGCCTTACTCATGCGTTCAAATGGGTTATGGAGTTCCCATTGGTTGTTTACCAGGATCCACACAAGAGTATGCCCCTGTGTTTCTGTCATGGCCAAGAGCATTGCTGACCCTCCTGCCTGGAGTTTCTGGATCAGCAGATGTGAATGTACAAGACAGTTCTCTCAAAATGGATCAGAAACCTGTTGTATATTAATACAGTCTGTCCTTGCCCAGTAACCACTCATGTTGGCTTCAATTGCATATTAGATGAATGTAGCAAAAGTTAGACTCAACAGCCCACACTCACCTCTGGTTTATTAGAAAGAAATAGTATATTCCCAAGAGACTCGCCGAGACAAGGAGTTTCAGTTACATGGAAGGGGATCATAGGAGACAGACGTCAATGAAGGTGTCGAAGTAGCAAGGGCCTCATAGCTTAAACAACCTTGCATGGGTGCCTTTGTGACCCTGTGTGAGCTTTATTTGTGGCCAGAACATTCTCACGCACTGGAGGTGGCATAAATTTGCCATAGATTAACCATCCATACTCTGATTAATGTAAAACTGAAAGATATATTGAAAGAAAAGAGACAACTTGAGTTGGGAATAGACTGAACTCCATGCAGTGGAATCCAGTAATTCAAAATGACAACTCAGTAGAGACGTGTTATAGGAGGGGAAATAATGGGTATGAAACATGTTACTTGATTGGTATTTACAAGCTTAGATCACTTAGATCATTTTAAGGCAGGACTTCCAGTGGCAGGAACACATGAAACTTGGCTTCCTGTAGCAGAACTTGTAAGGAGGACTTTCTGTGCCAAACTCTGTAAGGCTATTGGCTTAAAAGGGTGTGCGTTTCTTTCTTAGACTGGTTACAGTATAGCAGTTACACAGGTGGGTGACAGGGAAGGGGCGCAGTAGTTATGCCATCATTACCGGACATTATTCTCTCAGAAATAGTACAAAAGAAAGTTGCCACTAGGGTGAAAATGGAACCAGCAAGCAAGGAATTCCACCCAATCCATAAACTGGCATTTCAGATCTTGTTAGGTATCTCAACTTTTTTTTAGTTTCCTTACAATTTTTTTTCTTTCAAGGTTTTATATATACATCATCACACTGCCTTCTTGCCTGAAAGGTTTCTGGTGAGTCTTATTGTTTTCTTTCTGTATGTGACTTTTTGTTTTTTCTCGAGCTGCTGTCAGGATTCTTTCTTTGTCTTTGGTTTTAGCGAGTGTGATTGATATGCCTTGCTGATTTTCTTTTTTTTTTTTTTTAATTGTGCTTGAAAGTTTACAGTTCAAGTCAGTTTCTCATACAAAAATTTATGCACGCATTATTATGTGACTGTAGTTGCTCTCTCTCTTCCACCCTGTATTTCCTGTGTCCATTCAGCCAGCTCCTGTCCCCTTCTACCTTCTCATCTCACCTCCAAACAGGAGCCACCCATTTAGTCTCATGTATTTACTTGAGCCAATAAGCATACTCCTCACAAGTATCATCTTATGTCTTATAGTCCAGTCTAATCTTTGTCTGAAGAATTAGCTTCTGGAATGGCTTCGGTTTCGGGCTAATGAAGAGACTGTGGGCCATGTCTTTTAGGGTCGTTCCAGTCTCAGTCAGACCATTGTCTGGTCTTTTTACTAGAATTTGGACTCTGCACCCCACTTTTCTCCTGCTGTGTTAGGGACTCTCTGTTCTGTCCCCGCCAGGGTGGTCATTGGTGGTAGCAAGGTATGATCTGATTCTTCTGGTCTCAGGCTAATGGAATATCTGGTTTATGTGGCCCTTTCTGTCTCTTGCACTGATATTTTCCTTGTGTCTTTGGTGTTCTTCCTTTTCCTTTGCTCCAGGTGGGTTGGGACCAACTGATGTATCTTAGATGGCCACTTGCTAGCTTTTAAGACCCCAGATGCCACTCTTGTTGATTTTCTTTTGGGGTCTATCCTATGTGGGGTTTGCTGAGATTCTTGGATGTTCACCTTTTCATCTTTCATGATATTAGGCAGGTTTTCTGTCAGCAAGTCTTCAATGATCCTCTCTGTGTTTTCTGTTTCCTCCATCTGTTCTTGAATTCCAATCGCTCTCAAATTTTTGCTTTTGATTCTATCCCACATCATTCTCAGGGTTTCTTCATTTTTGTTTGTTCTTTTTCCTGATTTTTCATCAAAATAGTATCCAAGTATTTGTCTTCAATTTCGCTGATCCCGTCTTCCATTGTTTCAAACATATTCCTCAGACCTTCTATGACACTGTCCATTTCTGGAATCTTATTGTTTATCTTTTGGATTTCTAATTGCTGTTTTTGTATGATTTCTAGTTGTGAATTTATTTTCACACTTTGTTTCTGTATTATTTTCCTGAATTATTCCATTGTTTTGTCTATCTTTTCCATGGTTTTATGTACTTTTTCCTCATTTTAGTTTGCTTTCTCCTTCAACTTTTGGATAGATCTGAAAGCTAGAGATTTGAATTCCCTATCAGGTAGTGCTAGTGTCTTTTCTTCTGGAAAGTCATCTGGTGTTTTATTTTGGACACCTACTGAAACCCTCTTGTCCTTTTTTACTTAAATAATTTTTATTGTGCTTTAAGTGAAAGTTTACAAATCAAGTCAGTCTCTCACACAAAAACCCATATACACCTTACTACACACTCCCAATTACTCTCCCCCTAATGAGACAGCCCGCTCTCTCCCTCCACTCTCTCTTTTCGTGTCCATTTTGTCAGCTTCTAACCCCCTCCACCCTCTCATATCCCCTCCAGGCAGGAGATGCCAACAGAGTCTCAAGTGTTGACCTGATCCAAGAAGCTCACTCCTCACCAGCATCCCTCTCCAACCTATTGTCCAGTCCAATCCATGTCTGAAGAGTTGGCTTCGGGAATGGTTCCCGTCCTGAGCCAACAGAAGGTCTGGGGGCCATGACCACCGGGGCCCCTCTAGTCTCAGTCAGACCACTAAGTCTGGTCTTATGAGAATTTGGGGTCTGCATCCCACTGCTCTCCTGCTCCCTCAGGGGTTCTCTGTTGTGTTCCCTGTCAGAGCAGTCATTAGCTGTAGCCAGGCACCATCTAGTTCTTCTGGTCTCAGGATGATGTAGGCTCTGATTCATGTGGCCCTTTCTGTCTCTTGGGCTCGTAAACACCTTGTGTCCTTGTTGTCGTTTATTCTCCTTTGATCCAGGTGGGTTGAGTCCAATTGATGCATCTTAGATGGCTGCTAGCTAGCGTTTAAGACCCCAGAAGCCACTCTTCAAAGTGGGATGCAGAATGTTTTCTTAATAGATTTTATTATTCCAATTGACATAGATGTCCCCTGAAACCATGGTCCCCATACCCCTGCCCCTGCTATGCTGGCCTTCAAAGCATTCAGTTTATTCCAGAAACTTCTTTGCTTTTGGTTTAGTCCAGTTGTGCTGACCTCGCTTGTATTGTGTGTTGTCTTTCTCATCACCTAAAGTAGTTCTTATCTACTATCTAATTAGAGAATACCCCTCTCCCACCCTCCCTCCCTCCCCCTCTCATAACTATCAAAGAATATTTTCTTCTCTGTTTAAACTATTTCTTGAGTTCTTATAATAGTGGTCTTATACAATATTTGTCTTATTGCAACTGACTAATTGCACTCAGCATAATGCCTTCCAGATTCCTCCATGTTATGAGATGTTTCACAGATTCATCACTGTTCTTTATTGTGTGAATATACCATAATTTATTTATCCATTCATCCGTTGATGGGCACCTTGGTTGCTTCCATCTTTTTGCTATTGTAAACAGTGATGCAATGAACATGGGTGTGCATATATCTGTTCATGTAAAGGCTCTTATTTCTCTAGGATATATTCCAAGGAATAGGACTGCTGGATTGTATGGTAGTTCTATTTCTAGCTTTTTAAGGAAGTGCAAAATCGATTTCCAAAGTGGTTATATCATTTTACATTCCCACCAGCAGTGTAGAAGTGTTCCAATCTCTCCACAGCCTCTCCAACATTTATTGTTTTGTATTTTTTGGATTAATGTCAGCCTTGTTGGAATGAGATGAAATCTCATTGTGGTTTTGATCTGCATTTCTCTAATGGCTAATGATCGTGAACATTTCCTCATATATCTGTTAGCTACCTGAATGTCTTCTTCAGTGAAGTGTCTATTCATATCTTTTGCCCATTTTTTAATTAGGTTATTTGTCTTTTTGCAGTTGAGTTTTTGCAGTATCATGTAGATTTTAGAGATCAGGCACTAATCAGAAATGTCATAGCTAAAAACTTTTTCCCAGTCTGTAGTCTTTTTACTCTTTTGGTGAAGTCTTTGGATGAGCATAGGTGTTTGATTTTTAGGAGCTCCCAGTTATGTAGTTTTTCTTCTACATTTTTTATAATGTTTTGTGTACTGTTTATGCCATGTATTAGGGCTTCTAATGCCCCTATTTTTTCTTCCATGATCTTTATCATTTTAGATTTTGTATTTAGGTCTTTGATCCATTTTGAGTTAGTTTTTGTGAATGGAGTGAGGTATGAGTCTTGTTTCATTTTTTTGCAGATGGATATCCAGTTATGCCGGATTTATGTCTGGATTCTCAATCCTGTTCCACTGGTCTATGTATCTGTCATTGTACTAGTACCAGGCTGTTTTGACTACAGTGGTGGTATAATAGGTTCTAAAATCAGGAAAAGTAAGGCTTTCCACTTTGTTCTTCTTTTTCAGTAATGCCTTATTTATCCGGGGCCTCTTTCCGTTCCATATGATGTTGGTGATTTGTTTCTCCATCTCATTAAAGAATGTCCTTGGGATTTTGGTCAGAATTGCATTAAACGTATAGACTGCTTTTGGTAGAATAGACATTTTTATAATGTTAAGTCTTCCTATCCACGAGTAAGGTATGTTCTTCCACTTACGTAAGTCTCTTTTGCTTTCTTGCAGAAGTGTATTACAGTTTTCTTTGTATAAGTCTTTTACATCTCTGGTAAGATTTATTCCTAAGTATTTTCTCTTTTGGGGGGCTACTGCAAATGGCATTGATTTGGTGATTTCCTCTTGGATGTTCTTTTTGTTGGTGTAGAGGAATCCAACTGATTTTTTGTATGTTTATCTTGTATCCCGATACTCTGCTGAACTCTTCTGTTAGTTTTGGTAGTTTTCTGGAGTATTCCTTAGAGTTTTGTGTGTATAAGATCATGTCATCTGCAAATAGAGATAATTTTCCTTCTTCCTTGCCAATCTGGATGCCCTTTATTTATCTAGCCTAAAAAAATTTTTATTTTTTTTTTTAATTGCTCTGGCTAGGACTTCCAGCACAATGCTGAGTAAGAGTGGTGATAAAGGGCATTCTTGTCTGGTTACCGATCTCCATGGGAATGTTTTTAGACTCTCTCCATTTAGGGAGATGTTGGCTGTTGGCTTTGTATAAATACCCTTTATTATGTTGAGGAATTTTCCTTCTATTCCTATTTTCCTGAGAGTTTTTATCACAAATGAGTGTTGAACTTTGTCAAATGCCTTTTCTGCATCAATTCATAAAGTCATGTGATTCTTGTCTTTTGTTTTATTTATGTGATGGATTACATTAATTGTTTTTCTAATGTTGAACCATCCCTGCATACCTGGTATGAGCCCCCATGGTCATGGTGAATTATTTTTTTGATATGTTGTTGAATTCTATTGGCTAGAATTTTGTTGAGGATTTTTGCATCTACATTCATGAGGGATATAGGTCTATAATTTTCTTTTTTTGTGGTGTCTTTACCTGGTTTTGGTATCAGGGATATGCTGGCTTCGTAGAATGAGTTTGGTAGTATTCCGTCCTTTTCTATGCTCTGAAATGCCTTTAGTAGTAGTGGTGTTAACTATTCTCTGAAAGTTTGGTAGAACTCTGCAGTGAAGCCTTCGGACTAGGGCTTTTTTTTGTTGGGAGTTTTTTGATTACCTTTTCAGTCTCTTCTTTTGTTATGGGTCTATTTAGTTGTTCTCCCTCTGTTTCTGTTAGTTTAGGTAGGTGGTGTGTTTCTAGGAATTCATCCATTTCTTCTAGGTTTTCAAATTTGTTTGAGTATAATTTTTCATAGTAATCTGATATGATTCTTTTAATTTCAGTTGGGTCTGTTGTAATATCGCCCATCTCATTTCTTATTCAGGTTATATGCTTCCTCTCCTGTTTTTCTTTTGTCAGTTTGGCCAGTGGTTTATCAATTTTGTCAGAGAACCAGGTTTTGGTCTTGTTAATTCTTTCAATTCTTTTTCTGTTCTCTATTTCATTTAGTTCAGTTCTAATTTTTATGATTTGTTTTCTTCTGGTGCCTGTGGGTTTCTTTTGTTGCTCTCTTTCTATTTGTTCAAGATGTAGGGATAATTCTTTGATTTTGGCCCTTTCTTCTTTTGGATGTGTGCATTTTTTGATATAAATTGGCCTCTGAGCACCACTTTTGCTGTGTCCCAAAGGTTCTAATAGGAAGTGTTTTCTTTCTTATTGGATTCTATGAATTTCTTTATTCTATCCTAATGTCTTCTATAATCCAGTCTTTTTTGAACAGGGTATTGTTCAGTTTCCAAGTGTTTGATTTCTTTTCCCTGCTTTTCCTGTTATTAATTTCCACTTTTATGGCCTTATGGTCAGAGAAGATGCTTTGTAATATTTTAGTGTTTTGGATTTTGCTAAGGCTTGCTTTATGACCTAATATGTGGTCTATTCTAGAGAATGTTCCATGTGCACAAGAAAAGAAAGTATACTTGGCTGCTGTTGGGTGGAGTGTTCTGTATATGTCTATGAGGTCAAGTTGGTTGATTGTGGCATTTAGATCTTCCGTGTCTTTATTGAGCTTCTTTCTGGATGTCCTGTCCTTCACCTAAAGTGGTGTGTTGAAGCCGTCTATCTCACTTTTCAATGCTGATAGAGTTAGGTTTATGTATCTTGCAGCCCTGTCGTTGGGTGCATAAATATTTAATATGGTTATATCTTCTTGGTGTATTGCCCCTTTAATCATTATATAGTGTCCTTCCTTATCCTTTCTGATGGATTTAACTTTAAAGTCTATTTTGTCAGAAACTAATATTGCCACTCCTGCTCTTTTATGATTCTTGTTTGCTTGATATGTTTTTTTTTCCATCCTTTGAGTTTTAGTTTTTTGTGTCTCTAAGTCTAAGGTATGTCTCTTGTAGGCAGCACATAGACGGATCTTGTTTTTTAATCCATTCTGCCATTCTCTGTCTCTTTATTGGTGCATTTAGTCCATTTACTGTCCAGGTAATTGAATTTAATGCTATCATTCTGTTGTCTTTTTTTGTGTGTTGACAGTTTCTTTTTCCCACTTGATTTTATGTGCTGAGTAGATTTTCTTTATATAGTGTCCTTTCCTCATATTTGTTATTATTGATTTTGTTTCTGCTGAGTGTGTATTTTTCCCTTGTATTTTATTTTGATGAGTAGGATAGTTTGTCTCCTTTGTGGTTACCTTATTATTTACCCCTATTTTTCTAAATCTAAAACTAACTTTTATTTCTTTGTATTGCCCTATCTTCCTCTCCATATTGAAAGTGTTTGATTAGATTTCTTAGCCCCTCTTTACTATTTTAATGTTCTCTTCTTTTATATAATCACATCGCCATTACCCTGTGTTGGGCTTTTTTTTTTTTTTTTTTTTTATCTTGCTTTGTTTTTTTTTGTTTTCCCTGTCTGGGTTGACTTCTGGTTGCTCTGCCCAGTGTTCTAGTCTTGGGTTGATACCTGAAATTATTGATTTTCTAACCAAAGAACTCCCTTTAGTATTTCTTGTAGTTTTGTTTTGGTTTTTACGAATTTCCTCAACTTGTGTTTATCTGGAAATGTCTTAATTTCACCTTCATATTTAGGAGACAGTTTTGATGGATATATGATTCTTGGCAGGCAATTTTTTTCCTTCAATTTTTTAAAAATATGTTATCCCATTGCCTTCTTGTCTGCATGTTTTCTGCCGAGTAGTCTGAGCTTATTCTTATTGGCTCTCCTTTGTGGGTGACTTTTCTTTTATCTCTCGCTGCTCTTGTAATTGTCTCTATCTTTGGTTTTGGCAAGCTTGATTATATGTCTTGGTGACTTTCCTTTAAGACTTACCTTCTGTGGAGTTTGATGAGCATCTTGGATAGGTATCTTCTCATCTCTCACAATATCAGGGAAGTTTTCTGCCAACCAATCTTCAACAATTTTCTCTGTATTTTCGGTTATCCCTCCCTGTTCTGTTACTCCAGTCACTCATAGGTTATTTCTCTTGACAGAGTCTTAGATGATTCTTAAGGCTTCTTCATTTTTTTTTTTAATTCTTTCACCTGATTTTTTCAAATATGTTAGTGCCAAGTGATTTATTTTCAAGTTCAGAAATTCTAGATTCTACTTGCTGAATTCTGCTCCTCTGACTTTCTGTTGAGTTGTCTAATTCTGTAATTTTATTGTTAATCTTCTGAATTTCTGATTGCTGTCTGTCTATGGATTTTTCCAGCTTATTAAACTTTTCATTATGTTCCTGAATAATCTTTCTCATTTCTTCAGCTGCTTTATCTTGTGTTCCTTGGCTTGTTCTGGGTATGGCCTCATTTCCTTCCTGATGTCTTGAAGGGTTCTGTATATTAAACTTTTGTATTCTGCATCTGGTAGTTCCAGGAATGCACTTTCATGTAGAAGATCCCTGGATTCTTTGTTTTGAGAGCCTGTTGAGGTGATCATGGTCTGTTTCTTTATGTGACTTGATATTGACTGTTGTCTCCGAGACATCTATAAGTTATCGTATTAATTTATGCTTGCTTACTGTGTCATAGCTACTCTCTTTGTTTTGTTTTGGTACACCCCTATGGGTCGCTTGAGTGAGCTAGCTTGATTATTTTCACCTTTGGAGCTCTGGTGTCCTGTCCCCAGCTGGCTAGAGCTGTTATCAGGTACTTCAGTCTAGGAGTCCATTCAGTTTTCTTGTATGAATTCAGCTTAGGGTTTCAGTTAGCAGATATCAAGTGTGTGGTACAGGCTCTGTCCTACCATCTTAGGGGGGCAGGGGTGATTGGCGTATATACTGGTATCTGATTGCAGCAGGGGGTCATGCTCTGAACAAGGCAGGGGGCTGAGAACTGACCCCCAAGTGTCTCTGAGGAAAATGCGTTTCTGTTCCCTAGAGCGTGCTGGTGGATGAGTTCTGTGGAGGGATCATGGGCACCCAAAGCTTTTGGTTGTAAGGACTGGGAGGCACCAGTTATCCTTGGACCCCTGTCGTGGGTGGCTGGGTGACCTGAGTGGAGCTACCAGTCCTTAGGTCCCTGATGTGGGTAGGTGAGGGCCTTGTTTAATAGGCAAAGCAATGTCAAATGTCAAACACCCACCTCTTACCACACAGTTGAAATGGTTGGAGTTTGCCAACAAGGGCCTATTCTTACAAAATAGGCCTACACAGGTCCATGCATAAGGGAAAGGTGCTCAAGGTCCATGGACAGTTTATGGCTGGACAGGAGCCGCTTCTGTCCTGAGCTCCCCTGGTTAATGGAGCTAGCAAATTATCTTTTCCCCTCAGGTGCAAATTTTTTCCTTCCCCAAGGCTGGGAGGATGGCTCTAGGTGCTCACCAGGGTGTATCTCAGGCCCAGGGATTCAGCCACTGAAGCTGGCTTGGGGGTGGTGGGGGTGCAGTAAAATATACACAAGTACTTAGCTTTTGCCAGGAGTCCTGTTCTCCTCAGGTTCCAGAGGTGTGAGCAGGCTGCGTGGCTGGCTGCTTGTCCCTGAGGAAACTGTGGCCGAACGCTAGTGCCAGCCTGCTGCTGCTGCTGCTGCCGCCACCACCACTTCAGGTATGGTACATGAGCGCTCCCCGCAATTCTGGTCTAGTAACTCCTCTCCACTTCTGAATGGCCTCTTCCTCCCCCTGCCCCTCAGTTCATTGTCTAAGCTTGCCTTTGATGCTCAGGGCTCCCAGCTTGTCACAAATATACTCATTTCACTTTTTTTCAGGTCTTTGTTGTAAAGAGGGCTCGACGGAAGCATCTGTCTATTCTACCATCTTGACTCTGCCTCTCCATCTTGTCCTTTTTTAGTATACGTTTTGCTATTGTCTGCTGTCTTTGGGACATTCAGTAGTTATTTTCTTCATTTATTGATTGTAGATTTGTTTGCTTCATCCTGATTTTTTCGTTTTGTTTTGTTATGTCTGAGTAGGCAGGCAATAGCCTGAGTAATAATATGAAGATGTCAATGGATGTGTACTGGGCTGTGGAGGGATACAGTGAGGCCACCACTCTAAATGAAACAGTGGGGCTGGAAGAAGATTGAAACAGTCCTTGGAGGGTCCCCTTTCCCCTTGATCACTGCCACGAACAGCTACAGGGGATCCATGAGTACTCCCATTTGATAGGATCCCATGACATTTCCATTAGTGCCTCTGAATACTGTTTATTATTTGTTCCCATCAGTTACAAAATGGGGTGGTTGTGTTGATTCAATGAAATAAAACAGGAAAAGGGCTGTTAATGAGGCCCATTAACCCCCCCCATTCCTCCTTCCTTTCTCTGATGACACCCATCTTCACATAGAGTTCAGTCCTCGGCAATTTGTACTGCAGTTTCAAAACCTAATGGTGATAAGCAATTGAGCTTGTCTGCAGAAATGAACTGACATATTGAGTTTTCTCTTCCTATACCTTTTAAAACATAATGATGCTTTAATTCTGAACATTCATTACAATGAAAGCTGTCAAGTCTGCTGTTAATTGCATCTGTTGTTATACGGTTACAAGTCACACTGGCTCTGAACTGTGCCATGTAATTATTTTTATTCATTAATAGCCAGCACTTAGATAGAAATGGATCCCACCTACTCGTTACCAAAGGGGGCTCTTTTATACCCAGAACAAGCACATTGTTGCTAAGAGCTATGAAAGACTGGCTTGGTTTTTAAAAATCATAGATGTTTATATTTTCTAACCTAAAAGTATTTATGTATGTTTTTGAAGGAATTTATTGAAAAGAGTTCAAGAAAATGACAGGTATAACCCTGTAGCCAAGGAACCTTGGTGGTACAGTGGTTAAACCCTTGGCTGCCAACCAAAAAGTTGATGGTTCAAACACAATAGCTGCTCAGTGGGAGAAAGACCTGTCAATCTGCTCCAGTAAAAATTATAGCCTAGGAAAAGTTCTACTCAGTCTTGAGTGTTGCTACAATATCACATTCATGTTAAAATTTTTCTGATGATCATTCAAAAACAGTTGTAGCAGTATGTCTACAGGGCCCTGCCAGAAATTCAAATCAGATTCAGAAGAGGACGTGCAATAAGGGATATCTTTGCTGATGTCAGATGGGTCTTGGCTGAAAGTAGAGACTACCATAAAGATATGTACCCGTGCTATATTGACTACGCAAACTCACTCAACTGTGTGAACTATAACAAACATGGAAAAAATTGAGAATGGGAAATCTAAAACACAATTGTGCTCTTGAAGAACCTGTACATAGACCAAGAGGCAGTTGTTAGAACAGAACAAGGGGATACAACATGGTTTAAAATCAGAAAAGATGTGTCTTGAGGTTATATCTTTTCACCATACTTATTCAATCTGTATGCTGAGCAAATAATCTGAGAAGCTGGACTGTATGAAGAAGAATGGGGCATCAGGATTGGAGGAAGACTTATTGACAATTTGTGTTATGCAGATGACACCACCTTGCTTGCTGAAAGTGAAGAGAACTTGAAGCATTCACTGATGAAGATCAAAGACCACAGCACTCAGTATGGATTACACCTCAACATAAAGAAAACAAAACCCCTCGCAAATGGACCAATAAGCAGCATTATGATAAATAGAGAAAAGTTTGAAGTTGTAAAGGATTTCATTTTACTTGGATCCATAACCCAGGCCCCTGGAAACAGCAGTCAAGAAACCAAACAACATATTTCATAGGGCAAATCTGCTGCAAAAGACCTTCTTAAAGTGTTAAAAAGCAAAGATATCACTTTGAGGACTAAGGAGCACCTGGCCACAGCCTTCAGTATGGATTACACCTCAACGTAAAGAAAACAAAAATCCTCACAACTGGACCAATAAACTGCATCATGATAAACGGAGAAAAGATTGAAGCTGTTAAAGATTTCATTTTACTTGGATCCACAATCATCACCCATGGAAGCAGCAGTCAAGAAATCAAAAGGGGCAATGCTAGAATCCCTAATACATGGCATAAACAGAATACAAACATTACTAACAATGTACAAACACCAGAAAAGAAACCAGATAACTGGGAGCTCCTAAAAATCACACACTTCAACTCATCCAAGGACTTTACTAAAAGAGTAAAAAGACAACCTACAGACTGGGAAAATTTTTTTGGCTACAACAAATCCTATCAGAGTCTTATCTCTAAAATCTACAAAATACTGCAAAGCCTCAACAACAAAAAGACAAATAACTGAATTAAAAAATGGGCAAAGCACATGAATAGATACTTCTGCAAAGAAGACATTCAGGCAAGCTAACAGATACATGAGGAAATACTCATGATCATTAGCCATTAGAGAAATGCAAATCAAAACAACAATGAGATATCATCTCACCCCAGCAAAGCTAGCATTAACCCCAAAACACAAAATACTAAATATTGGAGAGATTGTGGAGAGACTGGAACACTTATGCACTGCTGGTTGGAATGTAAAATGGTACAACCACTTTGGAAATTGATTTGGCACTTCCTTAAAAAGCTAGAAATAGAACTACCATATGATCCAGTGATCCCACTCCTTGGAATATATCCTAGAGAAATAAGAGTTGTCATAGATATATGTACACCCATGTTCACTGCATCACTGTTGGCAATAGCAAAAATATGGAAACAACCTAGGTGCCTGTCAATGGATGAATGGATAAACAAATTATGGTATATTCACACAATGGAATACTACCCAATGATGAAGAACAATGATGAATCCAAGAAATATCTCATAACATGGATGAATCTGGAAGGCATTACGCTGAGTGAAATTAGTCAATTACAAAAGGACAAATATTGTATGAGACCACTATTATAAGAATTCAACAAAAGGTTTAAACACAGAAGAAAACATTCTTTGATGGTTACAAGGGTGGGGAGGGAGGGAGAGATGTATTCAATAACCCGATAGTAGACAAGAATTATTTCAGGTAAAGCAAAAGCCAACACATGATACAGGGGAAGTCAGCACAACACACAATACAGGGGAAGTTAGCCCTGCTAAAATGTTTCCTGAATACAACAAAATGCTTGAAGGGATAGAGTAGCAGGGGCAGGGATTGGGGGGCCATGGTTTCAGGGGACATCCATGTCAACTGACATAACAAAGTTTAATAAGAAATTGTTTGGCATCCCTCTGTGGTGAGAGGCATTTGGGGTCTTAAAAGCTAGCAAGTGGCCATCTAAGATGCATCAAAGCAAAGGAGAACAAAGAACACCAAAGACACAAGGAAAATATTAGCCCCAGAGACAAAGAGCCACATAAACCCATGACTCCATCAGCCTGAGACAAAAAGATCTAGATGGTGCCTGGCTACCACCAATGACTGCCCTGACAGGGAGCAGAACAGAGAGTCCCTGACAGAGCATGGGAAAAGTGGGTTGCAGAACTCAAATTCTAGTGAAAAAAAAAAAAAAACTTAATGATCTGACTGAAATTGGAGGAACCCCAGGAGACATGGCCCCCGGACCCCCTGTTAGCCCCAAACTAAAACCATTCCTGAAGCCAACTCTTCAGACAAAGCTTAGGCTGGACTATAAGACATAAAATGATACTTGTGAAGAATGTGCTTCTTAACTCAAGTAGATACATGAGACTAAATGGGCAGCTCCTGTCCGGAGGCAGGATGAGAAGGCAGAGAGGAACAGGAGCTGGTTGAATGGACGCAGAAAATACAGGGTGAAAAGGAGGAGTGTGTTGTCACATTATAGGGAGAGTAACTAGGGTCACATAACAATGCGTGTATAAATTTTTGTTTGAGAAACTGACTTGAATTGTAAACTTTCGCTTAAAGCACACACACAAAAAAATACTAAAAAGGAAAAAAGAAAGGCATCTGAACACAAATGTTTTCAGACATTGCAGATAAATCCTTTCAGTATGTGTGTTTGGGGTGTTGAGCAAGTGAAGCAGAAGTGTAAAAATGAGGATTCTAAAATTCGAGCCACAGAGATTCTGATTAAATAAGTCTGGAGTACCAGTTGCTGTTGAGTAGACTCCAACGCATGGTGACCCCATGTGTATCAGAGTAAAGGTCTGCTCCATAGAGTTTTCAGTGGCAGATTTTTCAGAAGTAGATCACCAGGCCATTCTTCTGAGGTACCTCTGGAAGGATTTGAACCTCCAACCCTTCTGTTAGCAGCGGAGTACAAGAATTGTTTGGAGCTCATTAACTGTTGACCCCACCCAGGGTCTAAGTCTGGGGTAGGTACTTGGAATATGCATTTTATTAACTGTGCCCCCTCCTTTGAGATTTGGATATAGTGGCCACTGTTGAACACTTTGAGAAACAATATTTTTAAGAAGCCTATTTGCTAGCATGTTTGGCCAGGTAATGGTCTTCCAAATTTTTGGCATAGATGAGTGAGCACTTCTGGCGCTGCATCTGTTTGTTGAAACATCTCAGTTGGTATTCTGTCGATTCCTGGAACCTTGTTTTCGCCAATGCCTTTAGTGCAGCTTGGACTTCTTCCTTCTGTACCATTGGTTCCTGATCATATGCTACCTCCTGAAATGGTTGAAGGCTGACCAATTCTTTTTTATATAGTGACTGTGTATTCCTTCCATTTTCTTTTGGTGCCTCCTGTGTCATTTAATATTTTCCCCTTAGAATCTTTCAACATTGCAAATCAAGGCTTGAATTTTTTCTTCAGTTCTTTCAGCTTGAGAAATGCTGAGCATGTTCTTCCCTTTCGGTTTTCTATCTCCAGGTCTTTGCACATGTCATTATAATACTTTACTTTGACTTCTTGAACTGCCCTTTGAAATCTTCAGTTCGTTTACTTTGTCATTTCTTCTACCTGTTTTAGCTACTCAATGTTCAAGAACAAATGTGAGTCTCTTCTAACATCCATTTTGGTTTTTTCTTCCTTTCCTGTATTTTTAATGACCTTTTGCTTTCTTCATGTATGATGCCCTTGATGTCATTCCACAACTCGTATGGTCTTCGGTCTTTAGCATTCAACACGTCAAATCTATTCTTAAGATGGTCTCCAAATTGAGGTGGGATATACTCAAGGTCATACTTCGGCTCTTGTGGAGCTTGTTCTAATTTCCTTCCATTTCAACTTGAACTTGCATATGTGCAATTGATGGCATAGATGAGTGCTCACTCATCTTTGCCAAGAAATTTAGAAGACACCTACCTGGGCAACCGGCTGGAAGAGATTCATATTTATGCCTATTCCCAAGAAAGGTGATCCAACCGAATGCAGAGATTATCAATTAATATCATTAATACCACATGCAAGTAAAATTTTCTTGAAGCTCATTCAAAAGTGGCTGCGGCAGTACACCAACAGGGAACTGCCAGAAATTCCAGCTGGTTGGATTCAGAAAAGGACGTGTAATGAGGGATATCTGCTGATGTCAGATGAATCCTTGCTGAAAGCAGAGAGTACCAGAAGGATGTTTACCGTTGTTTTATTGACTATGTAAAGGCACTCAACTGCATGGATCACAACAAATTATGAATAACATTGAGAAGAGTGGGAATTCCAGAACACTTCATTGTGCTCATGAGGAACCTGTACATAGATCAAGAGGCAGTTGTTCAGACAGAACAAGGGAACACTGCATAGTTTAAAGCCAGGAAAGGTGTGCATCAGGGTTGTATCCTTTCACCATTTTTATTCAATCTGTATGGTGAGCAAAAAATCCAAGAAGAAGATGGGTGTGTCAGGATTAGAGGAAGACACATTAACAATCTGTGTTATGCAGATGACACAACCTCTCTTGCTGGAAGCAAAGAAGACTTGAAACATTTACTGATGAAGATCAAAGACCACACCATTCAGTATGGACTACACCTCAACACAGAGAAAACAAAAATCCTCACAACTGGACCGATAAACCACATCATAATAAATGGAGAAAAGATTGAAGTTGTCAAGAATTTCATTTTACTTGGATCCACAATCAACACTCATGAAAGCAGTAGTTAAGAAATCAAAAGATATGTTGCATTGGGCAAATCTGCTGCAAAACACCTATTTGAAGTGTTGAAAAGCAAAGATATACCTTGAAGACTAAGGTGAGCCTCACCCAAGCCATGGTGTTTTCAATTGCCTCACATGCATGAGAAAGCTGGACGATAATAAGGAGGAACGAAGAAGGATTGATGCCTTTGAATGGTGGTGTTGGAGAAGAATATTGAATATACTATGGACTTCAGGAAGAATCACCAAATCTGTCTTGGAAGAAGTAGAACAACAGTGTTCCTTAGCAGCAAAGATGGCGAGACTACATCTTACATACTTTGGACATGTTATCAGGAGGATCAGTCCCCGGAGAAGGACAACATTCTTGGTAAAGTACAGGGTCAGCAAAAAGAGGAAGACCCTTAAGGAGATGGATTGACACATTGGCGGCAACAATGGGCTCGAGCATAACAATGATTGTAAGGATTGCACAGGACCGTGCAGTGTTTCATTCTGTTGTACATAGGACTGATATGAGTCAGAATTGAGTCGACAGCACCTAACAACAACATTTGCTAGCATAAGGGTTTCCAATGGGCTCAGAATCAATGCACAGGGGTCTCTAATCCTGGACAGGGAAGAAAGAGAGGCAGAGAGATCAAGAAGATTAGGAGAGAGAGAACACATGAGCAGTGGCATTTAAAATGTTCGGAGTAGGCACAAATCAAAAAAACAGAAAATAACAAATATTGGAGAGGCTGCAGGGAGTTTGGAACTCTCATGCTGTGCTGGTGGGAATGTAAAATGGCACAACCAATTTGGACAACAATATGGTGCTTCCTTAAAATAGAAATACAGTATGATACAGAAGTCCCACTCCTAGGAATATATCCTAGGGAACTACGAGCCATCACAGGAATAGACATATGCATAACCATGTTCATTATAACAGTATTCACAACAACAAAAAGATGGAAACAACCTCAGTGCTCATCAACAGATGAATGGATAAACAAACCATGGTATGTATACAAAATGGAATACTATGCAACAATAAAGAACAATGATGAATCCAGGAAACATCTCACAACATGGATGAATCTGGAGGGCATTATGCTGAGTACAATAAGTCAATTACAAAAGGACAAATACTGTATTAGACCACTATTATAAAAACTCATGAAAAAGTTTACACACAGAAAGAAATAACATTTGATGGTTATGAGGGAGGGGAGAGTTGGGGAGGGGAAAACATTAACCAGACAATAGATAAGTGGTAACTTTGGTGAAGAGTAAGACAGTACACAATTCGGGGAAGTCAGCACAACTTGACCAAGGCAAGGTCATAGAAGCTTCAGAGACACATCCAAACTTCCTGAGGGACTAAGTTACTGGGTTGAGGGCTGGGACCATGGTTTTGGGGTATATCCGCTCAGCTGGCAAAACATAGTTTATAAAGAAAATGTTCTACATCCTACTTTGGTGAGTGGTGTCTGGGGTCTTAAAAGCTTGTGAGTGGCCATCTAAGATACTCCATTTGTTCCACCCTGTCTGGAGCAAGGGTGAATGAAGAAAACCAAAGACACACAGGAAAGATTAGTCCAAAGGACTAATGGACCTCAACTACCACAGCCTCCACCAGACTGAGTTCAACACAACTAAATGGTGCTTGGCTACCACCACTGACTGGTCTGACAGGGATCATAATAGAGGGTCACAGGCAGAGCTGGAGAGAAATGTAGAATAAATTTCTAACTCACACACACAAAAAAAATCAGAATTGCTGGTCTGACAGGGACTGGAGAAACCCCAAGACTATGGCCCCCAGGTACCCTTTTAACTCAGTAACGAAGTCACTCCTGAGGTTCATGTTCAGCCAAAAATTAGACAGGCCGTAAAACAAAATGAGACTAAATGGGCACATCCGCTCAGGGGCAGGGGTGGGAAGGCAGAAGAGGACAGGAAAGCTGGTAATGGGGAACCCAAGGTCAAGACAGGGAGAGTGTTGACATGTCGTGGGGTTTGCAATCAATGTCACAAAACCATGTGTATTAATTATTTAATGAGAAACTAGTTTGCTCTATAAGCCTTCATCTAAGGTATGATAAAAGAAAAAAAAATAAATAAAACAAAATAAAATGTTCAGAGTAAGGAAACCAAAGCAACTACAAAGTGCAGATTGAGGATTACCAGTACGAAGTGGTGTGTTTTTTATTACTTGATGCCTTTTTTCCTTCCCACCCCTCCATGACTTCCTTTGAACCATCTGGACAACACGAAGAGCCAGGTCATGTTTTCAGCATCCAGAAGACTTTGCTGGCCACATGATCATACTAGAATCATGTGCAAAATACAATGATGTTCAAGGTCAAGCCCAAGTCAAAAAAGTCACATCTCTCCCCATGCCCTTGACAAACCACACCCCAAATGGGGGATTATGAAAAGAAACAGGTAGAACTTGCCTAAAAAAATCTACTTTTCCCCAATGTTGCTTTGATCTCTTTTGAAGAGCTATTGGGCCTTGGTTTTATTTTTCCTTTAATCTTGTATGAAATTCTTCTTTTAAGACATGCTAACATATGTTTATGACAACCAAGGAAGTAGTAAAAAGATACATAAAGAAAAACTGTAGCCATTTGCACCCACTTTCTCTTTTTTCTTTATTCCTTACCTCTCAGGCTAATAAATGCTAATAGACTGGTGAGTATCCTCCCACACCTTTCTCTGTGTAATGCAAACATCTCCCTGTGCATGTACACACACACACACACACACAGGTTCTAGTCATTTTATGCTTTTTAAAATGCATTTTACTATTTGCACTTTGCTGTGACTTTCTTTTTTAACAAAAGTATGCATTGTGGACACTCCTCCAAATGAAGAGTTAGAGTATGAGTTCCTAATTTTTAACAGCTACAACGCGGTCCATGATATGATTCCCTGCCCTTACCTCCATTCTTGACATGCTTTTCCCTCCATGGATCTTGCCTTTCTCTCCTTGGCTCTTGACATAGAGGGAGAGCCAAATCAACCTCCTCTGAACCAGGGCACTCCTGATCAGTTGAGATCAAGGACACTGTTTAGAGTCACACAAATTGTCCCGGATTCTCAACATCAATTGCTGAAGTAAATATCAAATTTGAATGTAGCGATGAAGAAGACAAAGAGAGCCCTTGCTCTCCAATACTTTCGATTATGCCTAAATCACACAAGAGGAAGCAAGTCTCCAAGGTAACAGAGAATTCAGGATGTATCCAGAAACACAAACCAAATCAGTGGGGTATTCAGTACAACATCTGGCCCTTGACCCAGTAGCCTTTTCAGTCTTCCCCACAGACTGGTGAGAAGATGGTTAGAATTGATAGATGATGAAGAAAAAGGGCACTGCTTAATTTCTCTTTCACATCTCCCTTTTCTGTCAAGTTAGAATGATTGGAAGGGAACGACTGGAGAGAACAGATGTCAAAATATTGATGGTCAATTTTTAAATCTATTTTATTGATCTATCATATGTCAGTAGCGATACGAGAGAAGTGAAACTTAAGCTGGGTGAGAAGTCTTTAGAACATTCCTATTTTAGGTTTCTGTTAAACAGCATTCCAGGGCTACATCGATGACCGTGAGGCATCTGTGAGAAATGCTGGAAAAAAGACAGTTTATTCATTCATTCATTTATTCAAACATTTATCAAGCATCTACTATTACCAGGCACCTATGAGGAAAAGATGAGCAAAAAAGTAAGAACCATGTCCTCGGAAATTACATTCTAATGAAGGACCAAGACAACCAACAAGAAATAAAATCATTTGAGGATGTAAGTTGTATGAAAGAAACTGTTATTAAAGAAATAAGGTCATGTGTTCTGCTAAGCTATATGTGATGTGTACCACTCAGATCTAGCTGCCATGCTCTAAATTGAAGTCTGACAAATTGGAATATGTCCAAGGAGACATCTTGATGATAAAGAGCCTTGGGATCCTTGACATTCAAGAAACCACAAGAAGAAATGATGAGGTTCAGAATGGAAGGTTAATAGGAAATATGGCCCTTATCTTTAAATCCTTCAACAACTGTCATATGGTAAAGAGATCATTTAGACATATATTTGTGTGATTTCGAAGTAGGTGGACAAGCCTTACAATAAGAGAAATGCCAGGTCAATATATGAGACAAGATTCTAGCAATTAGAGCTGTACAAAAATAGACCTCTTTGCTTTGGGGATAGTGAAGATTCTATCACTGGAAGGAATAAGACTGAGGTAACCGGAACACTTACCTGGATTGTTGTACAGGGGATGTGTATATAACCAACAAAAACTAAAACCATGCCTTCCCTTTATACCCTGCTCCTTAACATTATCTAGGAGAAAGGATCTTAGTTTAAGAGCTTACACAGTCAGACCTCTTAAGTAGTGATATCACCTTAAGCCAGTTTTGAAAAGGCTTGGGATCAATAAATTGCTATACATAGAAAGGGGAAGAAATTCATTTTTTGGTTCTGACTGGAAAAAAAAAAAGGACCTAGGAAAAAAGGAAAGAAAATGAAGAAAGAGAGGAAAAAGAAGAGAGAATTGGTCTGGAACCTAAGTTGAAGAAATGGGCCAGGGACTGGTTGAAGAAGAGTAAAGTCTAACATTCAGTTTGAAGTTGTTCATGCAGCTGATTTCAGAGAGTGATGTGTGTGTGCAGGCACACAGAATGCATATGTGTGTGTACGTGTGTGTGTGGAATTAAGGAAAAAAAGATCGAGTTCCATAGATAAAATGGTGACAGCAGAGTTTTAGTCATTAATTTAACAAATATAAATTAGGCACCTATAGCATTCTAAGAGAGCCAGGTCTTCATGTTTTTATAATATATTTACTGAATGAATAATAAATAATACCACATTTTATCAAATTTCAGATGATATTCATTGTAGGCTGTACCCTTATTTTATATAGCGCTGAAAGAAAAAAAAAAATGCCACGAAGTTAACTCCAACTTGAATTGTAGGATGAATCTCACTTCAGAGGTACCAAAAAGTGAGAAAAAAAAATGTGCATCTTACAATTGGTGAAATATGGCAGCCCTAGTCCTTCTGTGCCAGGCTTAGAGTAATATACATTTTGAAAGGGGTGTTGACAAACAGGAAGTTGTCCAGGGAACACTGACATTTGAATAGAATTGCAATCAAAGAAAAGAAGACAAAAACAAAACAAAACCACAGCTAAAGCAGGAGTTTGGGTCTGGAGATGACCACGAGAATATAAGGCCCCAGGTATGCTCAGAAATCTTTTCATGGGCCTGAGACTTTCTATAGTCTATGGAGTGGGGGTTTCAACCAAGGGTCAAGATGGCCCAGGGAAATATCGGAAGCAAGTATCCCCAAACCATATCACATGGAATTCTTCTCTGAAGAATGTTTAAAAAAAGTATTTATTCACTCTTCAAACAGTTTGGAAAATAGTGATTCACAACAAAATTGATACAGGATTATTTATTACAAGACTCTGCAGAAACTTTAATATACTAAAGTATATATAGTAACCATTCAAAGGGACAATGCAATATGCAGTTTTCCCAAAGCTATTTGACCTTTTTGGGTCATAAACTAAATATTAACATATTGTGGAGCTTTTATTCTGGGGAACACAGAGACGGCAAACATTGAGGTCAAGTGTCACTAAATCATTTTGTTCAAATGATGTGCTACCCAGATATCCAGTGTATAAATCGATTTAAAGTAGAGCTTCTCTGATTTAAGGAGATTCGAATGGTTATAGGGAAAGAGGCAGTAGCTTGGAGGTTTTCCCTTTGGGCCTTTACTGTCCCCAAGGGGTCCCTTGAGGCCTCTCTAGGAAATGGTTAAATTCTACAAATCAATGTTTAGAATAAAGCAACTTCTAAGTTGCCTTCCTGGGGTGACCTGGGGCTGCCTCCTATCAATTCACAAGTCCCAATTCTGCTCAGATCCTTCCAACTCCATGTTCAAGGAAGTCAAGTCAGTAGCTTAAAATTGTCCACTATGGGAGTATTTACACCACAGGAACTGGCAACCACTACAAAAAAATTTTTTTTTTTTTTCCAAAAATCAAGGCTTCCTTAGAAAGTTATTTTACAAGCACACCACTGCTTGGAACCATGAGTCTAACCTAATAATGTAAGTCTTGAGATGAGAGATGAGGGCTGATGTGGGGGATACTGACATGGCTGAGATTATTTTTAGAAGGATTCCATTCCATTCCCCTTCTTCCAGAATTCCTTCCTTGTTCTTCCAGTCTATTAAGATATAGGAACAAACCCGTTGTCATGGAGTTGACTATGACTTACGGTGACCCCCGTGTGTGTCAGAGTAGAACTATGCTCCACAGGGTTTTCAATAGCTGATTTTTTGGAAGGAGATATCCAGGCCTTTCTTCTGAGGAGCCTCTGGGTGGACTCAAATCAACAATCTTTCCTTTAGCAGTCAAGAACATTAAATGTTTGCACCATCCAGAGGCCTCCAAGGGACTCCAGGACATGGAAAGCTTTCTCTGATTGCTTTTGCTACCAGGTTTTGTTGTTGTTGTTATTTGTTTTAACTATCAATTTCTTTTGCATCTGGAGTAGAGGTTCCCAGACACTGGGCTGTGGGCTGTGAACTAACTCTTTAGGGGTTTTGGAGTTACGGCGAGAGGTACTAAATTCACACACACACAAATATTTCCTCAGTCAAACAATTTGAAAAATATAATTAAGACCATCTGTGGATAGGAGGAAGCATATAGGTATTTCAGTATTAAAAAGGGGAAGATGTTCATTTTTTTTTTTAATGGCTTTAATGAAATATATCACACATCATACAATTCATCCATTTAAAGCATACAATTCAAAAGTTTTACTATATTCATTGTGGAATGAAAAGACTTGGTTTGGCCCTTTGAATTTGTTTTTTGAAAATAACTCCCAGCAATTAAGATGTTTTTATTTTATAAAATAGCCAGACAAGCATGAGCTACACAGGCCCCACACCTTCAGGAAGGGAGGGGGCCTGATATAGTCATGCACATTCATTGATTGAATCTATCATAATTATTCATTAAGGCTGAGGTCATGCAGATTTTTTTATTAACTTTTATTGAGCTTCAAGTGAACGTTTACAAATCAAGTCACACTGTCACATATAAGTTTATATACTCCTTACTCCATACTCCCACTTGCTCTCCCCCTAATGAGTCCACCCTTCCAGTCTCTCCTTTCATGACAATTTTGCCAGCTTCCAACTCACTCTATCCTCCCATCCCCCCTCCAGACAGGAGATGCCAACACAGTCTCAAGTGTCCACCTGATATAATTAGCTCACTCTTCATCAGCATCTCTCTCCTACCCACTGTCCAGTCCCTTTCATGTCTAATGAGTTGTCTTCGGGAATGGTTCCTGTCCTGTGCCAACAGAAGGTTTGGGGACCATGACTGCCAGGATTCCTCTAGTCTCAGTCAGACCATTAAGTATGGTCTTTTTATGAGAATTTGGGGTCTGCATCCCACTGATCTCCTGCTCCCTCAGGGGTCCTCTGTTGTGCTCCCTGTCAGGGCAGTCATCGATTGTGGCCGGGCACCAACTAGTTCTTCTGGTCTCAGGATGATGTAGGTCTCTGGTTCATGTGGCCCTTTCTGTCTCTTGGGCTCTTAGTTATCGTGTGACCTTGGTGTTCTTCATTCTCCTTTGACCCAGGTGGGTTGAGACCAATTGAAGCATCTTAGATGGCCACTTGTTAGCATTTAA
This sequence comes from Elephas maximus indicus, assembly GCF_024166365.1. NCBI lineage: Eukaryota > Metazoa > Chordata > Mammalia > Proboscidea > Elephantidae > Elephas > Elephas maximus. The sequence goes on from NC_064838.1 coordinate 32,757,858, forward strand.
GACGTCAGGCGCCACATTTCAAAGTGGGATGCAGAATGTTTTCATAATAGAATTATTTTGCCAATTGACTTACAAGTCCCCTTAAACCATGGTCCCCAAACCCCCGCCATTGCTCCGCTGACCTTTGAAGCCTTCAGTTTATCCCGGAAACTTGTTTGCTCTTGGTCCAGTCCAGTTGAGCTGACCTTCCATGTATTGAGTATTGTCCATCCCTTCACCTAAAGCAGTTCTTATCTACTAACTAATCAGTAAAAAAACCCTCTCCCACCCTCCCTCCCTCCTCCCCTCGTAACCACAAAAGTATGTGTTCTTCTCAGTTTATACTATTTCTCAAGATCTTATGATAGTGGTCTTACACAATATTTGTCCTTTTGCCTCTGACTAATTTCGCTCAGCATAATGCCTTCCAGGTTCCTCCATGTTATGAAATGTTTCACAGACTCGTCACTGTTCTTTATCAATGCGTAGTATTCCATTGTGTGAATATACCACAATTTATTTACCCATTCATCCGTTGATGGACACCTTGGTTGCTTCTAGCTTTTTGCTATTGTAAACAGAGCTGCAATAAACATGGGTGTGCATATATCTGTTTGTGTGAAGGCTTTTATTTCTCTAGGGTATATTCCAAGGAGTGGGATTTCTGGGTTGTATGGTAGTTCTATTTCTAACTGTTTAAGATAACGCCAGATAGATTTCCAAAGTGGTTGTACCATTTTACATTCCCACCAGCAGTGTATAAGAGTTCCAATCTCTCCGCAACCTCTCCAACATTTATTATTTTGTGTTTTTTGGATTAATGCCAGCCTTGTTGGAGTGAGATGGAGTCTCATCATAGTTTTAATTTGCATTTCTCTAATGGCTAATGATCGAGAGCATTTTCTCATGTATCTGTTAGCTGCCTGAATATCTTCTTTAGTGAAGTGTGTGTTCATTTCCTTTGCCCACTTCTTGATTGGGTTGTTTGTCTTTTTGTGGTTGAGTTTTGACAGAATCATATAGATTTTAGAGATCAGGTGCTGGTCGGAGATGTCATAGCTGAAAGTTCTTTCCCAGTCTGTAGGTGGTCTTTTTAGTCTTTTGGTGAAGTCTTTAGATGAGCATAGGTGTTTGATTTTTAGGAGCTCCCAGTTATCTGGTTTCTCTTCGTCATTTTTAGTAATGTTTTGTATTCTGTTTATGCCTTGTATTAGGGCTCCTAAGGTTGTCCCTATTTTTTCTTCCATGATCTTTATCGTTTTAGTCTTTATATTTAGGTCTTTGATCCACTTGGAGTTAGTTATTGTGCATGGTGTGAGGTACGGGTCCTGTTTCATTTTTTTGCAAATGGATATCTAGTTATGCCAGCACCATTTGTTAAAAAGACTATCTTTTCCCCAATTAACTGACACTGGGCCTTTGTCAAATATCAGCTGCTCATATGTGGATGGATTTATCTCTGGGTTCTCAATTCTGTTCCACTGGTCTATGTGTCTGTTGTTGTACCAGTACCAGGCTGTTTTGACTACTGTGGCTGTGTAATACCTTCTGAAATCAGGTAGAGTGAGGCCTCCCATTTTCTTCTTCTTTTTCAGTAATGCTTTGCTTATCTGAGGCTTCTTTCCCTTCCATATGAAGTTGGTGATTTTTGTCTCTATCACGTTAAAAACTGACATTGGAATTTGGATCGGAAGTGCATTGTATGTGTAGATGGCTTTTGGTAGAATAGACATTTTTACTATGTTCAGTCTTCCTATCCATGAGCAAGGTATGTTTTTCCACTTAAGTAGGTCCTTTTTAATTTCTTGTAGTAGAGCTTTGTAGTTTTTTTTTGTATAGGTCTTTTACATCCTTGGTAAGATTTATTCCTAAGTATTTTATCTTCTTGGGGACTACTGTGAATAGTATTGATTTGGTTATTTCCTCTTCGATGTTCTTTTTGTTGATGTAGAGGAATCCAAGTGATTTTTGTATGTTTATCTTATAACCTGAGACTCTGCCAAACTCTTCTATTAGTTTCAGTAGTTTTCTGGAGGATTCCTTGGGGTTTTCTGTGTATAAGATCATGTCATCTGCAAATAGAGATAATTTTACTTCCTCTTTGCCAATCTGGATGCCCTTTATTTCTTTGTCTAGCCTAATTGCTCTGGCTAGGACTTCTAGCACAATGCTGAATAAGAGCGGTGATAAAGGGCATCCTTGTCTGGTTCCCGTTCTCAAGGGAAATGCTTTCAGGTTCTCTCCATTTAGAGTGATGTTGGCCCTTGGCTTTGCATAGATGCCCTTTATTATGTTGAGGAATTTTCCTTTAATTCCTATTTTGCTGTGAGTTTTTATCATAAATGGGTGTTGGACTTTGTCAAATGCCTTTTCTGCATCAACTGATAAAATCATGTGGTTTTTGTCTTTTGTTTTATTTATATGGTGGATTACATTAATGTTTTTTCTAATATTAAACCAGCCTTGCATACCTGGTATAAATCCCACTTGGTCGTAGTGAATTATTTTTTTGATATGTTGTTGAATTCTATTGGCTAGAATTTTGTTGAGGATTTTTGCATCTATGTTCATGAGGGATATAGGTCTGTAATTTTCTTTTTTTGTGATGTCTTTACCTGGTTTTGGTATCAGGGAGATGGTGGCTTCATAGAATGAGTTGGGTAGTATTCCATCATTTTCTATGCTTTGAAATACTTTTAGTAGTAGTGGTGTTATCTCTTCTCTGAAAGTTTGGTAGAACTCTGCAGTATAGCCGTCCGGGCCAGGGCTTTTTTTTGTTGGGAGTTTTTTGATTACCGTTTCAATCTCTTTTTTTGTTATTTGTCTATTTAGTTGTTCTACTTCTGATTGTGTTGGTTTAGGTAGGTAGTGTTTTTCCAGGAATTCATCCATTTCTTCTAGGTTTGCAAATTTGTTAGAGTACAATTTTTCGTAGTAATCTGATATGATTCTCTTAATTTCAGTTGGGTCTGTTGTGATGTGGTCCTTTTCGTTTCTTATTTGGGTTATTTGTTTCCTTGCCTTGCCTGTATTTCTTTAGTCAGTCTAGCCAATGGTTTATCAATTTTGTTAATTTTTTCAAAGAACCAGCTTTTGGCTTTGTTAATTCTTTCAATTGTTTTTCTGTTCTCTAATTCATTTAGTTCAGCTCTAATTTTTATTATTTCTTTTCTTCTGGTGCCTGATGGATATTTTTGTTGCTCACTTTCTATTTGTTCAAGTTGTAGGGACAGTTCTCTGATTTTGGCTCTTCTTTTTGTATGTGTGCATTTATCGATATAAATTGGCCTCTGAGCACTGCTTTTGCTGTGTCCCAGAGGTTTTGATAGGAAGTATTTTCATTCTCGTTGCATTCTATGAATTTCCTTATTCCCTCCTTAGTGTCTTCTATAACCCAGTCTTTTTTCAGGAGGGTATTGTTCAGTTTCCAAGTATTTGATTTCTTTTCCCTAGTTTTTCTGTTATTGATTTCTAGTTTTATTGCCTTGTGGTCTGAGAAGATGCTTTGTAATATTTCGATGTTTTGGACTCTGCAAAGGTTTGTTTTATGACCTAATATGTGGTCTATTCTAGAGAATGTTCCATGTGTGCTAGAAAAAAAAGTAGACTTTGCAGCAGTTGGGTGGAGAGTTCTGTACAAGTCAATGAGGTCAAGTTGGTTGATTGTTGTAATTAGGTCTTCCGTGTCTCTATTGAGCTTCTTACTGGATGTCCTGTCCTCCAAAAGTGGTGTGTTGAAGTCTCCTACTATAATTGTGGAGGTGTCTATCTCACTTTTCAGTTCTGTTAAAATTTGATTTATGTGTCTTGCAGCCCTGTCATTGGGTGCATAAATATTTAATATGGTTATATCTTCCTCATCAATTGTCTCTTTTATCATTATGTAGTGTCCTTCTTTAGCCTTTGTGGTGGATTTAAGTTTAAAGTCTATTTTGTCAGAAATTAATATTGCTACTCCTCTTCTTTTTTGCTTATTGTTTGCTTGATATATTTTTTTCCATCCTTTGAGTTTTAGTTTGTTTGTGTCTCTAAGTCTAAGGTGTGTCTCTTGTAGGCAGCATATAGACGGATCGTGTTTCTTTATCCAGTCCGAGACTGTCTGTCCCTTTATTGGTGCATTTAGTCCATTTACATTCAGCGTAATTATAGATAAGTAGTGTTTAGTGTTGTCATTTTGATGCCTTTTTATGTGTGTTGTTGACAATTTCATTTTTCCACTGACTTTTTTGTGCTGAGACGTTTTTCTTTGTAAATTGTGAGATCCTCATTTTCATTTGATTTTATGTTTGCTGAGTCATTACGTTTTTCTTGGCTTTTATTTTGAGTTATGGAGTTGTTATACCTCTTTGTGGTTACCTTAATATTTACCCCTATTTTTCTAAGTAAAAACCTAACTTGTATTGTCCTATATCGCCTTGTATCCCTCTCCATATGGCAGTTCTTTGCCACCTGTATTTAGTCCCTCTTTTTGATTATTGTGATCTGTTACATATTGTCTTCAATGATTCCCTGTTTTGAGCATTTTTTTTTTAATTAATCTTAATTTGTTTTTGTGATTTCCCTATTTGAGTTGATATCAGGATGTTCTGTTGTGTGACCTTGTATTGTGCTGGTATCTGATATTATTGGTTTTCTGACCAAACAATTTCCTTTAGTACTTCTTGTAGCTTTGGTTTGGTTTTTGCAAATTCTCTAAGCTTCTGTTTATCTGTAAATGTTTTAATTTCACCTTCATATTTGAGAGAGAGTTTTGCTGGATATATGATCCTTGGCTGGCAGTTTTTCTCCTTCAGTGCTCTGTATATGTCATCCCATTGCCTTCTTGCCTGCAAATATGTTCATTTTTAAAACAGCTAGGAACCATGGAGGAGTCCCTCAGTGGCATCATCAGTTGATAATGCTCAGCTGTGAACCAAAAGTTTGGTAGTTCAAGTTCACTTAGAGGCACCTCAGGAAAAAGGCTTCGTGATCTAATCCTGAAACATCAAGCCATTGAAACCCCTATGGAGTTACCACACGTCAGAGATGACACAATGGCACCTGGGGCTTTTCAAGAACCAACAACTTAAGGCTTTATCATAACTACACTGGATCTTATATAGTTTGGATATATAATTTGGATTTTATTTTAGATGGAGGAAAGAAAGCATAGCTTAGCTATTTTGTACTTCCACAAACCCATCTATAGCACTAGGTGTCTTTTGAGTGGTTAAATACTTGGTGATTGGTTAAGGAGAGACCTTTCTATACCCTTGCCCCATGGATTTCTTCTCTCCTTGCCTATTACTCTTTCTAGGATTCAGATAGACCTTTTGAAGGAGAGGATTGAAGAATTTGAGGCTTAGAGAGAGAAAATGATTTGGCCTAGAAGAGTGTCTGACACTGAGTAGGAACTCGGTAAACCTTGCTAACAGATGGACTAAACATCCCAGATCTCACAGTGGGTAGTGGTAGTAGTTCCTTGGAGCAATAGTTTTATCTTTTTTATTTGTTTCCATAGTGCTTAACACAGGACGAGGCACAGGTGCTGTATGTATTATAATTGATTATAATTGTGACTATGAGGGAGACTCTTCTACCCTCCTTGACAGTTGAGTCATATGTAAAATGGGGATAACAATGCCCTGAAGGCAAAAGGCTATATTAGCTGATTTTTTTTAGTTCAATTTAGCTTGGAGCACTCTAACTCTCATTATTAACAGAAGAGAAAATTTTGAAGTGCAAGGAGGAAGTTCAAAGGGAAGCCAAGTTCCTTTCCTTTTCTTCCATATCTCAAAGCTACCGTGGTCCAGGTCTTTGTACCCTGTCCCTGTTTGTTGCACTCTTAAAAGCTATTTATGTGGTTATAAACTGGCCAAAGAATGGTACAACTTAAGGTTAGAATGCTTTTACGTGACACTGGAAGTAAAAGGCAGAAATCAAAGTATACTCCTTCTTTGGCTCTGTGCAGCTTTGATGATAAGGTTCTCAGCTATGATCTTGCATGAGGTCTCTATGGCTGTGAGTGAATCTGTTGAGACGGAAAAATTAAGTCCCCCTGAACCACTGCAGCCTCTTGGTATAACTTGGGTGGTGGGGAATTAAGATCATACTTACTACTTACACATATTGTGACATTCAGCAAATCAGCCAGACCCAATTTATAATCCTCATGCCCAGTTACCTGCAATCATGCAGGAAATATCTTTTTTTCCCCCTCTCTCTCCCCTTTTGCCCAAGAGCAGAATCATTGGATCCCATTTGTCTTAAAATTTGCTAGTTATTTCACGGAGTCTTTCAAGAAAGAATAAAATGCTATAAAATGCTACACAGGCCAGCAAAGGCTGTTTAGAAGAGGGTGACATGTTCCCCCCATTCTGCACTATGGGAGTCTTGGCCAATCGGGAATCAAGAAAGACTGTCAAATTTATTTAATTAAAATGAAAAGAAAGAAAATCCATGTTAACATTTCTAATCAACAGGAGTCTAATGAGTCATGTTGGTTCCTGGAGTGGAGACACAGTAGGGCATTTTTGGAGCTAATTTGCTTCATTAATATTCAAAGGATGTAGATCACCCGGCATTTTCTAGGTGACTCAGGAGCCGAAAACGTCAGAGGGAAAGTTTTATTTTGCATATGATGTTAAATAGATGTTCCATGTCAAACCAACTGTAGCATCTAATATAAAATGTTGTCAGTTAGAATAAATAACTTACTTCCTACCTCAATCTCACTTGCAAAATGGACCTGCCACACTCACCCCTAAGATCACTCTTCTAAGTTTTAGACTTGAAGTTGATACCATTAATATCACCATGACTGGCTCTGGTCTGGTGGAAATAATTTAGGCTTTGTAGCCCATCAACCTTGGTTCAAATCCAGGTCTGTTACCCTCTAATTGAGTGATTTTAAACAATTTAGTTAGTCTTTTCTTTGGAGCCCTGGTGGAGCACTGGTTAAGAATTCAACTGCTAATCAAAAGATCTGCAATTCAAATCTTGCTTGGAAACCTTATAGAGCAGTTCTACTCTGTCCTATAGGGTTGCTATGAGTTGGGATCAACTTGACAGCAATGGTTTTTGGTTGTCTTTTGTTCAGTATTTAACAAATATTTGTTGCATACCTCCGTCCAGGTGGTAAACTAGGCACTACAGAAATGGGAGAATGGAGGCATTCTAAACTTCAGTTTTCTTATCTGTAAAATGGAGACCATAAGTTCTACTTCACAGGTCTGTGGGGTACATAAAATGAGATGGGATATGTAAGATGCACGGGGCGTAGTGAACATTCAACCAATGGGAGTTTGATCTCTCTTTCTCCTTCCTGTGCAGAATGATCTGTAGAGCTGCAACCACACTCAGGCATACACCTGCAAAGTTTTGACTTTTGGCATGTAATTACAATGTTGATATTGGGTTTAAAAGTTCAATCTGTGAGGTAGAGTTAAGCCAAAAACTCTCCATAAGAATGTAATCCACACCTTTTTGTCATTTATAATGTGGTCCAACAAACAACTTCCAAGTCAAGTGCTATGATCCATATTAACCCTGAAAACTTCTAATCACTAGCACAAAGGCTTACCCATAGCCTGTGTTCAGTAAATGGCTTTATTAATAATATGAATGAATCGAGTAGAGAGACAGCGTGAACTAGAGCTTTACCCAACAATAATAATATTCTACACAATTTTTAAGCCCTTTCAAGTTAATTTATTCCTATATGCATATGCATATATGAGCGTGCACGCATACACATACACATGCACGCACTTAGACACAGTTCTAGACACTGGAAATATTTAGTAAATATGACCAAGTCCCTGCCTTCATGGAGCTTATATTCTAGTAGGAAAGACAGACAACAAGCCAAAAGAAATAGAGTGTCAGATAATGAGTGGTAAAGGAGGACTGTGATGAAAAATAAAATAATGTGATAGAAGAGAGACAGATGTGCAAGCTGTTTCTTGGTGGGATGGTCAGGGAAGACCTTTCTGAGAAGGTCTTGTTCAAGAAAAGATGTGATTGAAGTTAGAGAGCTGTACTAAAACCTAGGGTAAGAACACTCTGGGAAGAGGGAACAGCAAGTGCTGACACCCTAAAGCGGGATCAAGATTTGCATACTTGAGGAAATACAAGATGACCAGTGTGTTTGGAGGGGATGGAATAGAGGGGAGAGGGTGGCAGTGGCGGGACATGAAGCTTGATCCTAGTAAGTCATAATGAGGATTTCAGATTTTATTGTAAATGTAATAGGATGACAGTTAGTTTCCAAGAGTGCCTCAACCCTCCTTGTATACACATGCCACTCCTCGCCTTAACTGGTGGAGCTACTTCCCTCTCCTCTTAAATCTGGGCTGGCCCTGTGATGATAGCTTTGACCAATTTGATACGGTCAAGTACATTCTGAGACTTTGAGTCCAAGCTTCAAGAGGATTAATAACTTTTGCTTTCTTCCTCTTGGAATACTGGGAACACTCCCTCTCAGAAACTAGCTGCCACATCACATAGAGAGGCCACATAGAGAACTGAGATAGTCTGGGCAACAGTCTAGAGCCCTGGTGGCACAGTGGTTAAGTGTTTGGCTGCTAACCAAAAGTCAGAATCCACCAGCATCTCCTTGGAAACCCTATGGGGCAGTTGTACTCTGTCCTGTAGGGCCACTATGAGTCGGAATCAACTCAACAGCAATGGGTTTGGTTTGGGGTCAGGCCAACAGTCCAGGGAAGCTTCCAGCTGACAGTCAGTATCAGTTGCCAGCAATGGGTGAGCCATCTTGGATGTTGCAGACCAATTGCAAGTAGAAGAACCACCCATTCAAGCCCAGTCAAGCCACAGAATTGTGGGAAATAATGACACTGTGTTGTCTTAATCTATGAAATCATAGGAGTCATTTGTTACACAACAATAGATAACCAAAATAGGTGAGAAGACATTAGATCTGATCTCTATTACAATACTTAATTTTCATAGTGTCCCTAAGAGGTAGATTTCATGATGATCCCTATTTTATCGGTGAAGGAACCAAAGTTAAACGTGACTTGGGGAAAGTCACGGAGCCAGTAAGAGACAGAGCCTTACCAGAAATTTTGGTCTTTTACAGAGTTCTTTCCACTTAGGTACAGCTAGCTGAGCATGGGTCCAACCAAACAGACCAACCTAAATTTCATGGACGTGACGGATAATTCTAGATGCTCCGTTAATCACACTGCTATATACCTGGACTAGGCCTATTAAACCAACTAAAACTTAAATTTAAAGCCAGAATTCTTCTACCATCTGCCATCAGACTATTTAATATCCAGACTTGCAGACTAAAAACACTCTGGGGATGCGAATATGTGGAAAACTGAAGAGTTAATGTCTACCTAATGCCTTGTAGGTGAGAAAAGAAAAAAAAAAAAGAACGAATTCATGATTTAGCCTCTGCTTATTCCAAAATTCCAAAGGCTTAATATTATTAGTCACCTAGGTTTGTGATTTCCTTCTTGATCAGAGGAGTTCTTGTTTGAATATGTAAATGAAGTTATTCCTGGGGGGAGACACAAGGCTTGTGAAAATCAAAAGGTTTAAAGGGTAACTACATTTAGATTGTTAGATTAAGAAATAAACATTCAATTTGTTTGCTGAGTGGGTAAGTTGAAAATGTATCAGTGTATGTTCCTTCTTTCTAGTGCACAAGAAAACATACAGAAATGTAAATGCACTACCTATGAGTCCCTGGGTGCAGTAAAATGTTAAGCATTCAACCACTAAACAATAGGTCGTGGCTCAAACACATCCAGAGATGTCTTAGAAGAAAGGCCTGACCATCAACCTCTGAACAATAAGCCATTAAAAACCCCATGGAACACAGTTCTACTCTGACACACATGAGCTGCCATGAGTCAGAGCTGACTAGAGGGTAACTGGTTACCTGTCATGTGCAGTGTGCAAAGGTCTTTGAGGTAGGGCTCCTTCTTCCCAATAGAGCATCTAAGTGCTTAGCACATAGTAGGTCTCAATAAATGTTCATTTATTAAAAATTTCCTTCTTCCAAGACTCAGTTTCTGCATCTCTAGAATGAGGATGTTGCCAAAAAAAAAAAAAAAGCATATGCCTTTATTACCTTCATCCATGGAAGAAATTTTCCATCATAATACTTTCCTGCTGATTCCAGACTCTTCCTTACACTCTTTCAAAACCCTGTCAAAAGGTCATTCATAGTTGGCCTTTGAGAAGAAATCATTTACTCTATAAACCAAAACCTAACCTGTTGCAGTTGAGTCAATTCCAAGTCATAGTGACCCCATAGGGCAGGGTCAGGGTCAGATTGGCCATTAAGCAAGGTAAGCACAGGCTTACTTGTGCTTATTTACTAATCTGTAGTGAGCAATTTCACATGGGTTTCACTACATCTTTGATGTGAAATTGTAAGCACAAGTAAGCCCGTGCTTACCTTGCTTACTGGGTCATCTGTCCCTGTCAGGGATTGTAAATTTGAAAAGAGGATTTGATTCTGTAGGAAAGTGCTGTGGGGTCGGGAGAGATTCAAATGTCAGCCATACCTAAAGCAGAACCTTTGATGTAGTGAAAAAATGTGAAATTATTCACTACGGATGATCTGGTAAGCAAGGCAATCACCGGGTTTACCTTGCCTACTGAATAATCTGCCCCTGGACAGGGTAGAACTGCCCCTTGGGGTTTCCAATGCTGTCATCTTTACAGAGCCAGGCTGCCACGTCTTTCTCCCACAGAAAGGCTGGTGGGTTCGAACTCCCAACCTTTTGGTTAGCAGCCGAGTGGTTAACCACTGCGCTACCAGGGCTTCTTATTTATTCTATGTTAGACTTTTATTATGATTCCGTCCAAGCTCAAAGTTTATGGCTCCATTGTTCCAAATTCACAGAAATCTTTAGAATAATCCAGATTCCTCTTAAAGTGTTGTCACTCTAACACAAGAAAAATAATTATAACATGAACAACTGCACCAAACTACTCACCATGGACTGAGCTGGGTGATTAATTATTAATTATCGCTTCATGCTTCACTGCAGTGTTTATAGCATTTTCATGTATTTAGGATGTAGAAAGCACTTTAGCGCTTTTGAGTGACAAAGCGAGCAGAAGTGTCTCTCCATTAAAAATTTCTCTGTAATTTGTGAGTCATAACAAGTCATATTTATATCCAGACTTTTGAGTCATCAGACTAGAAACTTAAGATGTGAGAACTGATGCCAACAGCAATGAAAGGAAAACAAAAAGGAAATACTAGTGAATAAAAACAGAACCATATAGACTCCAGAACAGCTATTGAGTACTTACTATGTGCAAAGCCTTATGCTAGGCTTCCAAGGAACTCAAAACACTGTACAGCAGTGTCTATTACCAAGAAGCTTATTGTCTAGATGGAGAGATGTGTTAGAGTCCTAACATGATAAATACAGATATCAGGACTCATTGAGCAGGATGTGGCAAAATATGTCCCAAAGATTCAGAGGAGGGAGAAATCAGTGTAGACTGTGGGTTGGACAAGATCTTAAAGATACCTCCTTGTAGGACACAGGACTTATTTCTGTAACCTCTAGCACCTAGCCAAGTCCCATGTGTGTGTATATATATATATATATATATAATTCAGAATGAAGACATGTTTGGTAAGTTCAATAGATACAAAGTATACTTAGCCAAGTAAAGACAAGTACATCAAAGCTGGGGTGAGCAACCTATGCAAGATAGTGGTGGCTCCAGGGGTGGATTATCCAATAGGCAATGTAAGCATGGTGCTTACCTTGCTTACCAGATCATCTATAATGAAAAATTTGACGTTTTTCCACTATATCAAAGATTCTGTTTCTGGGTATGGCTGGCATCTGTCTGTCTCCCAACTGCACAGCATCCTTCTATAGAATCAAATCCTCTTTTCAAATTTACAATCCCTGATGGGGGCGGATGACCCAGTAAGCAAGGTAAACATAGGCTTACTTGTGCTTACAATTTCACATCAAAAATGTAGTGAAACCCATGTGAAATTGTTCACAACAGATTAATGAGTAAACCCATGCTTACCTTGCCTTTTTTTTTTTTTTTTTTTTTGGAGGGGGTTTGGTGTATTAAGTTGCTTTTGGAGTGTGTACAGTGTCATGGCACCTCTCACAGTGTCTCTCTGCTCATCCCGACTTTCTATTTCTTCTTTATTATGCTCATGTTATAAGCACCTTAAACCTCTGTGGGAAGAGGTAGTCCTCAAAATAAATCAATGAAAACTTTCTAAGTATTGATAATGGCTAGAAAGACAGTGAGAAGAGGTGCTTGGGGAGGGAAGCAAAGTAGGTGACAGCTGTAATGTGTTGGCAACTGCTTTTAGCTACCTCTAAAAAAACAAAAAGTATTAATTTGAATGTTTTTTTCATGCATGGGAGCGCAAGCTGAGCTTAATTTTCAACGTCTCTATTCCTGGCACCTGGAGTTTCTTGGTGATACAAACAGTTAATGCACTTGGCCGCTAACCAGAATGTTGGCAGTTCAAGTCCAGCCAGAGGTACCTTGGAAGAAAGGCCTGGCAATCCACTTCTAAAAAATCATCCACTGAAAATATTATGGAGCACAGCTCTATTCTGACACACACGGGGCCTCCATGAGTGAGAACTGACTTGATAGCAACTGGTTTTACTGGTTGGATCCCTAGCACCTACCGTGGTTCTTGACCCAGATCAGATAGATGCTGTCTCATCTCAGTACATGGACAAGACTTAACTGACCAGACCTGTCAATAATCTGTGTGCAAATGCTTTACTCTATGTTAGTTGCAGAGAGTATCCTCCCAAGAGCTTTGGTAGAGAAAGCTCTGAAGTGAGATTTAATTTGTCTCTGCACTGGGAAGACAGCAGTTTAGATTTCAGTACATCATATGTCTTATGATTTACTTGGAATTTTACAAGTAACTATAATCCGTACCCTTGTTTCCAGTTTAAAAATAAATAAAATTCTGTGTGATCGATGGGTTCCCTTAGAGTAGTTTATGATTAGTCAGTTAAACTTCCTCAAGTAGCTTTTTACAAGGGGGGTAAAAGTTCTTTTTGAACTAACTTCTAAAACAGTGGTTAGTAAACTATGGCAGTGTGCTGGTTGTTCCTGTTGTTTAAAGTTTTTTTTGGAACATAGACATGCTCTTTCCTTGTAACATTGTCTATGGCTCTTTTTGCACTACAATGGCAGAGCTGAGCTACAAAAAGTCATTGTAACAGAGACCTTATGGACCACAAAGCCTGTAGTATTTACTATCTGGCCCTTTATACAAAAGATTTGTCCGCCTCTGTTCTAAAAATGTCATCTGATTAGGCTATTTTTGAAGAAGTACCTGGGACTAGGAATGAGGTCTTTTTTTTTTGTCTCTTTTTAAATGTTTTAGCTTGCAGAACATTTTTAAAAAGGAGATTTGGTGGTGCAGTAGTTAAGTGCTCGGCTGCTAACCAAGAGGTTAGTGGTTCAAACCCACCAGATGGTCCTTGAGAGAAACATGTAGCAGTCTGCTTCTGCAAAGATTTACAGCCTTGGAAACCCTATGGGACAGTTCTACTTTGTTCTGTAGGATCACTATTAGTCAGAATCAACTCAACAGCAGTGGGTTTTTTAGTCTGTAAAAAGTAGCCTATGTTACCCTATGATTTAGGGTTCCCAGCTAACACACAGGATTTCCAGTTAAATTTGAATTTCAGATAAACCATAAATAATGTTTTAGTATATCTCAAATATTGCATGGGCCATATTTACACTAGAAAATTGTCTGTGGCTTATCTGAAATTCAAATTTAACTGGTCAATCTGTATTTTTATTTACTTAACCTGACAACCCTACTATGATTTCATAAGGTCGGAGTCAGTAATTAGCCCCAAACTTTTTTGGAAATCAGGATAGTTTTAACTAGTTTTAAATCTTTTCTACGTCTGCAAGCATTTGATCCTTCTAGTCTCTCCGTCTAGAAGGTTTTGTCTTGTTTCGTTTTACCATATTGTCTGGTCAACCCCTGCTCAGCTTTAAGACTCATAAACATGTGAAGACTTAATGCCAAGTCCCCAGGCTGAGCTGGACGCTCTTTCTCTATGATTTCATTGCATGCAGTTGCTAATAATAATAATGATAATTGCAATCCTTTCTAAGATGCAGATGCTGGTTTCTGTATGTGAGACACTCAAGACCAAATAGCAGGTCTTCAACAAATAGTAGAGAGTAGACTTAAATCCAGTGCGACTGTACCTGAATAAAATCACTTACAAGCACCTTTCCTGTCCTGCCTTAATTATCCTGTAGAGCCAGGACTTGTCCTCAGCTGATTACGGAATCGGATGAAATTTGCTTCTGGAACGTCCATCATCTTCAGACCCTTTCAGACTCTTCTTTCCGAGCCCACACACCTGCTTTCCTCTAGCTACACCCAGGACTGCAGCTTCCCAACAAGGCTGAGTTCCCAATGTACTTACCTCCTCCCCACCATCAAAACCAATCCATCCTGTGTCCCAGTCCTTTAAGGCCCCAGTTTTCTCTCCTGGGTGATAACAAGGGCTAGAAGATTTGCTGCAAATATGTTAGTTAACTAATGTGCTCTGTGTGTTAAATACACGTAGTCCCCGACTTACAATGGTGTTCAGTTCTGACAACTCTGTCATAAGTCAGTTCTGACATTAGTTGAATACCTTACTTGTTTTTTGTTTGTTTCATTATTATTGCCTTTTATTATCAGTATATATATCCAATCTTTATTTGTCTTTGGGGGCTGGGAACATTACATATAAACTTACAGGTATATTTTAACACATACATGCATACATAAAAAATACACAAATCGTGAAAATTTACTCCAACAATGAAGAATAATTGGACAATGTTGGCATTTTGTCAGTTGTGGTAATAACTCCACTTGTGGAAGATTCTGGATCATCTGCATTACCCCTGGGAATGGAGATGGCGTTTCTAGTCAGAAAATTATTGAGTGTTGTCTGTATGGTCCTTTTTTTTTTTTTTTTTCATATATTTTGCAGTAACATCTCACTGCTTCCCACATCTGCCCATCAACTTTAGCAAAGTGATCAGTGTTTGGGTCCATGTTTTCAAGCAACTGAAACCCCTGACTCAGTCCAGAAAAAAATTCCAGCTAATCCTTTCACTGTAAAATTTCTGACAACTTCTCTCCTTCTTCTTCCTCATTATTTCTTTCTTCTTTAGCATTTCTTTCCTCTTTGAAGTCCCTTAAATCCTGACCTGTCAATTCCCTTTCTTGTAATCTATGAACTGTTCCACATCGGTTCCACATCACCAATATCAAGTTCTAATTTCAGTGATCTTGCCATATGGACTATTCTTCCACCCATCTCTTCCATCATATTATCCTGATCAAATGCTTGAAGGGCATTCACACAACTTAGCAAGTCGAAACAGCTGTTGGGCACAAGCAGAGTTCAGTTGCCATTGATTCAGGGTAGAGCTGTGGTCCATAGGGTTTTCAATGGCTGTGACCTTTTGTAAATAGAATCCCAGGCTTTTCTTCCTAGGCTCCTCTGACTGGATTTGAACTGCCACCTTTCAGTTAGTAGCCCAGTGTTTAACGATTTGTGGCACACAGGGACTCCAGGATGTCATTCTGGAGTAGGGTGGGCCCTAATCCAATATGAGTGGTGTCCTTATACAAGAAAAGACACAGAGCAAAGACAGCTATGTGAAGACAGAGGCAGAGATTAAAGTTACATATTTACTAGACAAAGAATGCCAAGGATTATCAGGAACCACCAGAAGCTAGAAGAGGCAAGGATGTGTTCCTCCCCTAGAGCCTTTGGGAAGAGTATGGCTATGCTGACCCATTGATTTCAGCATTCCAGCCTCCAGAAAGAACTGTGAGACAATAGATTTCTGTTGTTCTAAGCCAGCCAGTTTGTGGTAATTTGCTATGGCAGCCCTAAGAAACCAATACAGGAAGGTTCTCAGGAGGGATGCTAATCTTGGGAAAATGTTCTGATTGGGTTTGGTTACCCTACTCTATTCCTGGCCCTCCCACTGCTCTGCTCTCAATTATAAGCTCTGCTCTCTCTCTAGAAGCTTCTGCCCAGTGGCTCTCAGTTCAGTTCAGCCAATGGGAAGCCCTGGTGGAAGAAAGTGAAGCATGTCTCTTTCTTTCTTTGCTATGGATGGCATCGCTGGCAGTAGCTGGGTCTCTACCATCTTCCTGGTTCACACTGAAAGCCCTGGATCCTGGGACCTGAAAACACCACCTCCTCCATTTGATCCTCAAGCCTAGAGGTGATAGTGGCTTCCTGCAGTTGCTAAGCTCTGAGGAGCATCCCATTGCCTTTGGCTTTTCAGCCCTTCTAGCACCCTTCTAACTAGTTGCTTATATCATATCCCTACTATCAAATCCCTCGCCGGTTCTGTTTCCTGATGGACCTTGACTGATAAAGGGCACTTCAGTCTACTTCTGAAAAGCATTAGGCAGTGAAAACCTTATGAATAACAGCAGACCATTGTCTGATATACTGCTGGAGGATGAGCCCCCCAGGTTGGAAGGCACTCAAAAGATGACTGGGGAAGAGCTGCCTCCTCAAAGTAGAGTTGACCTTAATGACGTGGATGGAGTAAAGCTTTCAAGACCTTCATTTGCTGATGTGGCATGATCCAAATTGAGAAGAAACAGCTGCAAATATGCAGTGATAATCGGAACCTAGAAGGTACGAAGTATGAATGTAGGAAAATTGGAAATCATCATAAATGAAATGGAACACATAAACATTGATATCCTAGGCACTAGTGAGCTGAAATGGACTGGTACTGGCCATTTTGAATCAGAAAATCATACAGTCTACTATGGCGGGAATGACAACTTGAAGAGGAATGGTGTTGCATTGGCCTCCAAAAAGAAAGTTTCAAGATCTATCCTGAAGTACAAAGCTGTCAGTGATAGGATAATATCCATATGCCTACAAGGAAGACCAGTTAGACTATTATTTAATTTACACACCAACCACTAGGGCCAAAGATGAAGAAATAGAGGATTTTTTCAGCTGCTGCAGTCTGAAATTGAGCAAAAATGCAATCAAGATGCATTGATAATCTCTGGTGATTGGAATGTGAAAGTTGGAAACAAAGAATAAGGATCAGTAGTTGGAAAATATGGGCTTCGTGATAGAAACAATGCTGGAGATTGAATGATAGAATTTTGCAAGACCAATGACTTCTTCATTGCAAATATCTTCTTTCACCAACACAAATGGCAGCTATACACATGGACCTCGCCAGATGGAACACACAGGAATCTAACTGACTACATCTGTGGAAAGACACAATGGAAAAGCTCAATAACATCACTCAGAACAAGGCCAGGGGCTGACTGTGGAACAGACCATCAATTGCTCTTTTGCAAGTTCAAGCTGAAACTGAAGAAAATCAGAGCAATTCCACAAGAGCCAAAATATGACCTTGAGTATAGCCCACCTGAATTTAGGGACTATCTGAAGAAAAGATTTGACGCATTGAACACTAGTGACTGAAGACCAGCTGAGTTGTGGAAGGACATCAAGGACATCATGCATGAAGAAAGTAAGAAGTCATTGAAAAGACAGGAAAGAAAGAAAAGACCAATACGGATGTCAGAGGAGACTCTGAAACTTGCTTTCAAACGTTGAGCAACTAAAGCAAAAGGAAGAATTAATGAAGTAAAAGAAGTGAACAGAAGATTTCAAAGGGCCTCTCGAGAAGACAAAGTAAAGAATTATAATGACATGTGCAAAGAGCTGGAGATGGAAAACCAAAAGGGAAGAACATGAGCGGTGTTTCTCAAGCTGAAAGAACTTAAGAAAAAATTCAAGCCTCGAGTTGCAATAGTGAAGGATTCTATGGGGAAAATATTAAACTACGCAGGAAAGCATCAAAAGAAGATGGAAGGAATACACAGAGTCATCACACCAAAAAGAATTAGTCAATGTTCAAACATTTCAAGAGGTGGCATTAGATCAGGAACCAATCGTACTGAAGGGAGGAGTCCAATCTGCTCTGAAGGCATTGGTGAAAAACAAGGCTCCAGGAACAGATAGAATATCAATTGAGATGTTTCAACAAACGGATGCAGTGCTGGAGGTACTCACTCATCTATGCCAAGAAATATGGAAGACAGCTTCCTGGCCAACTGACTGAAAGAGATCCATATTTATGCCTATTTCCAGGAAAGGTGATCCAACCGAATGTGAAAATTATAGAACAATATCATTAGTATCACACAGAAGCAAAATTTTGCTGAAGATCATTCAAAAACGGCTGCAGCAGTATATCGACAGGGAACTGCCAGAAATTCAGACCGGCTTCAGAAGAGGGCATGGAACCAGGGATATCATTGCTGATGTCAGAGGGATCCTGGCTGAAAGCAGAGAATACCAGAAGGATGTTTACCTGTGTTTTATTGACTATGCAAAGGCATTTGACTGTGTGGATCATAACAAATTATGGATAACATTGCAAAGAATGGGAATTCCAGAACACTTAATTGTGCTCATGAGGAACCTTTACATAGATCAAGAGGCAGCTGTTCGACAGAACAAGGGGGTACTGATTGGTAAAAATCAGGAAAGGTGTGCAGTCAAGAAATCAAAAGACACATTGCATTGGGCAAATCTGCTGCAAAGGACCTCTTGAAAGTGTTGAAAAGCAAAGATGTCACCATGAAGACTAAGGTGCGCCTGACCCAAGCATCATACGCATGTGAAAGCTAGACGATGAACAAGCAAGACTGAAGAAGAATTGACGCCTTTCAATTGTGGCGTTGGTGAAGAATATTGAATATACCATGGACTGCCAAAAGAATGAAAAAATCTGTCTTGGAAGAAGTACAAGCAGAATGCTCCTTAGAAGCAAGGACGGCGCGACTGCATCTTACATACTTTGGACATGTTATCAGGAGGGATTGGTCCCTGAAGAAGGACACCATGCTTGGCAAAGTGCAGGGTCAGGGGAAAAGAGGAAGACTCTCAACAAGGAGGATTGACATGGTGGCTGCCAGCAATGAGCTCTAGCATAACAATGATTGTAAGGATGGCCCAGGACTGGGCAGTGTTTCGTTCTGTTGTGCATAGGGTTGCAATGAGTCGGAGCTGACTCGATAGCATCTAACAACAATAACAACAATATATGCCATACCATATATACTTATGAACACTCTATGTATACTAAAAATAACTTTGGAGATCAACAGAGTATTAGAAGTAGTCTAGTATATACCCCTAACTTTACAAACATAAACACTTTGACCAACTGAAAACTAGTTGCTGTCCAGTTGATTCTGACTGTTGATGACCCCACATGTGTCAGAATAGAACTGTGCTCCATAGGATTTCCAATGGCTGATTTTTTGGATGTAGATCACCGGGCTTTTCTTCCAAGGCAGCTTTGTTTGGGCTTGAACCACCAACCTTTTGGTTAGCAGCTGAGTGCATTAACCATTTGCACAGCCCAGGAAGTTTGTATATAATCAAGGTACATACACAGGGCATATGTTTATATAAATATACAAGCATGCGTATGTGTTGTCTATATATGCATATAAATATATATACACACAAATATAAGAGTGAGTGAGAATGAATCCACACCAATTAATAAGTGTATGTTGGTAGTGTGGTAGAAACAACCATCAAACAATAGAAATTCCGGTTAGAAGGGAAGTTGATTTTGGACTGACAAGCCTTTTGGGGAGAAGGTAAGGCCTTGATGAAATGCATTGAAGAGGCCAAAACTGCTCCTTGCAGGAAATAAACAGGACGTGGTGGTAGGAAAAGAAGGTGAGAAGAGTGGAGAAAGAAGAGAGACTGATGAGCAGCGCAACAAAGAGTTGTAGAAGCAGATGTTTCAGACATGCAACTGTAAGTATTTGTGGTTGCCATAGTATAAGTACACAACACAGCTTCTAACCTCAAACAAGTTGGTGATGCACACAAGCCTTACGTGTGGGTTTGGGGCCAAGTTCTGTGAGTAGATAGATTGGCATAGGGCAGAGAAAACAGGCCATAGGAGGTGAGACTTGTGAAATCAGTGACACCAGAAACTGGAAGCATGAGTCTGCAAACCCCGGGAAAGGTCTGGAGAACTTGGGGGAGAATGAGAGGTCCAAGCCAGGCTGACTGGTGGCCCTGTGCACGCACATACATGGTTGCCGCATTTTGAATCCAACAGAATTTCAGTGGGTTCTGGGCATCTGGTTTCTGGGTTATTGGCAAAAGAGGATGAGGAAGTGGTGTTGTCTCAGATTTAAGGATCTCTTTGGGTGGTCAGCTGGGAGGAGAGCCACAATCCCAGATTCCCCAGGTGGCTAGTAAGTAAGACTGAGAAAGACTTGAGGGCCAAGGAGGGGATGCATGCTGGGAGCAGGAGAAAGCTTTATCCTTGAAACTTCAGAGGTTGGCTGGGGACAGGGACGCTACAGAAATAGTGGCCAATCAACTCTAAGTCCTGGCTAGAACCCCAAACCCTCAATTAGTCTTCTACTGTGGATGGTTACCAATTATCATCTCAGTAAATCAGCAGAATTTGCATCCTAGCAACCCAAGTTAAGAACTAAAAACCGTCATCAACAGAGAAAGGAAGGTAAAGGAAGGCCAACCAAGGAAGGCAGGTGCGTTTAAATTGAGCCAGAAGGTCCACTTGGAAGATTGACTGGAGATGGTCATCAGGATGAATAAGGGGCTACATTCACAAGTCTGGGTACATTATTTTTCCAGGGCTGCTACTAAAAAAAATACCACAAACTGGTGGCTTAAAACAAAAATGTATTCTTTCGAAGTTTTGGACCAAAATCAATGTGTTGGCCGGCAATGTTCTCTCTGAAGGCTCTAGGGGTGAATCCTTTGCCTGTTCATATCTTCTGGTGATTGTCGGCATTTATTGGTGTTCATTGGCTTACAGACATCTCACTCCAATCTCTGCAACCATCTTCAGATGGTTGTCTTCCCTGTGTCCTGTGTGTCTCTGGGTCTCTTCTAAGGACACCATTGTTGGATTTAGTGCCCACACGATCAGGTATGACCTCATCTTAACTTGATTATATCTGCAAAGACCTTATTTTCAAATAAGGTCACATTCATAGGTGTCTTAGTAATCTAGTGCTGCTGTAACAGAAATGCCACAAGTGGATGGCTTTAACAAAGAGAAATTTATTTTCTCATAGTCTGCTAGGCTAGAAGGGCATCGACTCCAGGGGATGGCTTTCTCTCTGTTGGTGCTGGAGGAAGGTCTTTCTCGTCAATCTTCTCCTGGACTAGGAGCTTCTCTGTGCAGGAATCCCAGGTATAAAGGATGTGCTCTGCTCATTCCTGGTGCTTCTTTTTTGGTGGTATGAAGTCCCCAACTTTTTATCTCTTGAGAGAGAAAAGGTGGTACAGGCCACATTGCAAGGGAACTCCCTTTACATTGGATCAGGAATGTGACCTGGGTAAGGGTGTTACAATCCCACCCTAATCCTATTTAACATAAAATTACAAACACAAAATGGAGGGCAACTACACAATACTGGAAATCATGGCCCAGCCAAATTGATACACACATTTTGGGGGGTACATAATGCAATCCATAACAATAGGTATCAGGGGTTAGGACTTCAACATAACCCTCTGGGAGACACAATTCAAAGCACAACACTGGGCTTGCTCCAGCATCTCTGGGAAAAACGTAATTGTTTACTTATCTGGTTGCCTTCTTAACTTGTGCATTCTCTCTTTGGCTCTGCTCTTTCATTCCTCTAGGAGGGTCTGGTTGGCTGGTGTGGTGGGAATTAAAAGAATAGCCAAGCCAGATTTTTATTTTTTGTGTGTGTTATGAATGATGGAAGCCTAATTCAAACTGGTGTAAGTAAAAACGGAATTTAGTGGGTCATGCAACCGGGTAGTTTAGATGTGAAACCACTTTAGGCATGGCTAAGACCCAGGCAACAGAGCTCAATCTCTTCAGCTCTTGTCACTGTTTCCCTCCCTTCATCCTGTCCATAGTCTGTCTTCACAAGACAAGAAATATGGCTTCCGACACTTCAAAATTTACCTCCTGCTAGCTTAACAATTTCTTTGGGAGTAAGCCCCTTCTCTCTCCCAATCTCATTACACCAATCTAGAGATGGTCTTTTGACTGGCCCTATTTGAGGCTCTTATCTATTCTGTAAGTACTTACTGAGTTTTTATGATACTCAAAGCACCGTTTTACAGAGAAACCAGTTCTTCCTCTTATGAAGCATCCATTTATGTCCTGTGCTGTACCAGGAGGAAGGGGCACTGTGCCTGGAACAACCTGGGTCAGATACTCTCCTCCATGGGGTCATGGTGGGGAATGGGCCCTGTGATTGACAGTCACATTCAGGTACAATGGAATGAAGGAGAAGTCTTCCAAGTGATGCAGGCACATTGAGCACACAGAATAACTGGCATATGGCATGCTACACCATTTCCTGTTCTTCCTTCCTAATAAATTCCAGAGCTATAACCTCAAGTCCACCAGCTGGATTTAAGCATTCAGACAGGAAAGGATGCCAAGAGAGGCTTCTTTCTGGAACAACTCTATCAACCCCTGATAAAGCAGCAAACACACAGGTGTGGAGCAGGCACTACAAGCTTTGCCCAAAATCTCCAAATCTGCAAACTAGGTAACTGTCTGCATTTATAAATTAAATTTTTAATACTCATATTTGTATAAGTGATTTTTTTTTTTTTTTTTTTTTGGCATTTGACTGTTGTCTCAAAAGCAAAATGTCATGGTATTTTTTAAAGTGCATAGATTTAAGGCAAATGCAAAGCAAGTGCCTCCTGGCTTGGAAAATCACCACACTACACTTGTTCTGAGATGGGATATAACGAGAGACTGGAGAAATGCTTGTAGCTTCTTCTAACAGGGGATGCATCTTGATTTGCCCTTAGTCTGATATTCCAAATACTTCTAACAGTGCATATGTCTGGAGGAACATTGAAAATATAATTCACAGTGCTTGGGAAGGTTCAGGAAACCTGAGATTACATACACAGGTGGAGAGGCAGTTCTCACAGATGTCACAGACACTTGGTGGGAAGTTGCTAAAGAAATAGTGTGTTTGTGTCACTGAATGTCAAAGACAGCAATGTGGCCATGAAGCTGAGGTGGAAGGATAATAGGAATATTCAGTGCATGATGACAGGAGTGACACCCACCAGCAACCTTGGGTATTGACCTTCACCAGCATTGTCTCGCTGAGTTGTATCTGCTTGATCACTTCTCTTTTCCTTCACTAGATTCCCTTCCTGGAAACCCTGTGGTGTAGTGGTTAAGAGCTATGGCTGCTAACCAAAAGGATGGCAGTTCAAATCCACCAGGTGCTCCTTGGAAACCCTATGGGCAGTTCTACTCTGTCCTGTAGAGTCTCTATGATCCGGAACTGACTCGATGGCAGCGGGTTTGGTTTGGCTTGGTTTCAATTCCCTTCCAAATTCTGTGAGGACAGTTGCCAAGTGTTTCTTTCTCAACTTCGAAAGCCCAAGCTCAGCAAAATGCTTGGCACACAGTGATGGTGATCATCATTATCATGATCACAATGATACCAGTGCCAGTACCAGGTGCTGTCGAGTTGATTCCTACTGACGGCACCCTGGTGTGTGTCAGAGTAGAACTGTGCTCCATGATGGCTGATTTTTCAGAAGTAGATCAGTAGGGGAAACCCTAGGGGCACAGTGGTTAAGTGGTACCACTGCTAACCAAAAGGTAGGAAGCTCAAATCCACCAGGTGCTCCTTGGAACTCTATGGGGCAGTTCTACTTGGTCCTATAGGGTCGCTATGAGTGGAAATCGACTCTACAGCCATGGCCAGTCAGATCACTAGGCCTTTCTTCAGAGGCACCCTTTGGATGAGGTTGAACTGCCAACCTTTCAGTTAGCAGCCAAGCTCGTTAACTATTTGTACCACCCAGGGACTCTGATCATGATGATAGCTGCCATTAAAAAAAAAAAAAAAAAAAAAATTTTATTGTATTCTAGGAACTGTACTGATCATTTTTTAGTTAATTAATAATTTTAATCATCATAAAATCTATGATGATATTACACCATTATTTTCTCCCAGTATTACAAAGAAGGAAGCCAAGGTACAGAGAGGTGAAATAATTTGTCCAAAATCACATGGCTACACAGTGAAGGGTAAGATGGAAATATAAGTAATTTGAGTCAAGAGCTTAAGCTCTTACATATCTGTAGAGTGAATGGTGATAACCAAACCAAACAAAACCCGTTGCTTTCGAGTCGATATCAACTCATAGTGACCCTGTAGGACAGAGTAGAACTGCCCATAGGGTTTCCAAGGAACAGTTGATAGATTCAAACTGCTGACATTTTGGTTAGCAACCGTAGCTCTTAACCACTACCCCACCAGGTTTTCTGAATGGTGACAGCTCTTTCACAATCCCAGTATTACACTTTTTGTCCTATGTGAGAGAGAACAAGAATGAACCATTTTGGATATCGACAGTAAGTAGAGGTCAAGGACTAGAACTACCTTCAGGAATCTTATTTCATTAAAATCAAAGTGGCACATCAATTTGTGTCCTGAGGATGTCAAAATTTTTCTCCCTTTTTTAATTAAAAAGTCTTAAGATGAAAGTAATACATTGCTGGGAAGCAACATCCCTGTCTCACCCTTTAGAAGCCCCGTCCTTTTCAGCAAAGACACCCATTTCCAACTCTTAGTTGTTTCTTCTGGTAGTTATCTTCATGTGGCTTCAACTTGATAGATCAAATTTAGTCATTATTTTTGGTCTTCCTTGGTAATAGGGAAAGATTTAGCCCAGTTATATCACCCTTGTCTCCCCCTCCCTATTTTCAGCATTTTAAATTGTCTGTCAGTTACCACTCTAATTTTAAGTAATACCCTAACACTATCAACAATTGATGGTCTCTCCTGGTGACTCCATGATTTATAAGATGAAGATATAAATGTCCTTGGTCTTTCCGTTAGCACCCCTCCTCATTTTCCACCCACAACCATTGTCATCTGTATTTAACTTTAGATCAATTAAGTTAGATAACTTTTACATTTTGTCTGTCTTGTTGTATCTAGAGTTTGATCTTAAAATTGCACATCAATAATCCACATTTATAGCTTTTGTGACTGTGGAAAAATTATTCACTATGGAGAAAATGTGTGTATTATCCTTATACTTTTCTTGTTTTCCCCTGGAGTTTCTCATTGTCTTTGCTCATTTCCAATTTGTCTTTATCATGTGTCTATTTTTCCTCCAGGCTCTCTGTTACATAAACATTTTCTATTGACTTCTTGGGGCCTTTCAGCTCCCACTCCAAATTGAAAGGTTTGCTGCATAGCTATCATCTTGGGATTTCTCTTTAAGCTTTCCATGTGATGGTTTCACTGTTTTCTGGATCCCCCATCTTTCCCCTTTTGTCCCAGCATCAGTCAGGATAGATTATGTTATACTGAAGTAACAATAACTCCCAAGCCTCAGTGGCTTATAACCACAAGGTGTATTGTTTGCTTACAGAACACGCCCACCACAGATCAACTGACTCTGCCGACATCACCCTTGTTCCAGGACACAGTCTGACAGAGCAGCACACTGCCAGAAGGAAAGAGAACTTGGCCAATTATGCACTGGCCCTGAAAAATTCTACTGGGAACTGATGTGAGTCACTGTCACTTTGTATACCTTTCACTAGTCAAAGCAAGCTGAATGGTTAAACTTAACAGGGAAAAAGGCAGATAAGTGCAGTCCTAGCAAAAGACCTCTTTACAGTTTTAAAAAGCAAAGATGTCATTTTAATGACTAAGGTTCATTTGACCCAAGCCACTGTCTGTTCAATCTCCTCATGTAAATATGAAAGTTGGATACTGAAAAAGGAAGACAGAAGAAGAGCTGATGCATTAGAATTGTGATGTTAGCGAAGAATATTGAATATACCATAGACTGCAAAAAGAATGAACAAACCATCTTAAAAAAAAAAAAATACAATCAGAATGCTCCTTAGAAGTGAGAATGGCAAGACTTTGACGTGCTTATCGGGAAAGACCAATCACTAGAAAAGGATATCATGTTTGTGAAGTAGAAGACCAACAAGAGTGGGAGGAAGTCTTCATGAGATGAGCTGGCACAACAGCTGCAACAATGGACTCGTACCACAGGCATGATGATGGTGCAGGACTGGGAAATGCTTCGTCTCTACATGTACGTAATTTACACATAAGGTCACCATGAATTGGAGCTAACTCAACAGCAACTAACGACAGCAGTGTGTACCTGAAAAGAGGTGAAAGAGAATATTTGTGAACAACTTTAATTACTGCTATACTCTTTGATTTTGCTGAAGTACATCCTTGAGTAAGTTCCAGAGAATGGCCTGCAGCAGATAAATGTTCATGTCTGAAATGACATGTCTGAAAAGTCACGGAAACTTTGCACATTCATAAGAAAGTAATGCAATAGAGGGTACTTGCTGCTCCAGGTCACGTTATAGTTCATAAGGACGAGCTGATCAGAGAAGAGGAAGTGGCACAAGCTTTGGGAGACTCAAGCAGCCATGTTGTTTATTATTCCAATAACTTAAAGAGAGGGCAGGTGAATTCACACTTATTATACTTGGCTGTAGAAAAGATTTAAATGTTTTTAGAGCAGAGATTAGTGGATAGGAAGGTTCTAGAGCAGTACTAATCAATAAAACTTTGTGGTAATGGAAACATTCCGTAATTTGTGCTGTCCAATATGGTAGCCACTAGCCACATGTGGCCACTGCACACTTGAAATGTGGCTAACTTGACGTAGGGAATTGTGGCTAGTGGCTACTCTATTGGACGGAACTATTCTAGATATCCGAAAAAGAAAGGTAGGTTCAGTAGCATGGTTTCAGAAAAGGCAGTATTACATGAAGATTCTCAGGAATCTTCATGGGGTGGGGCAGGATCGGTGTTGGAAAGTTACTTTCAGTAGCTAAAAAAATTCTGATGAGCCAAAAAAAAAAAAAGGTAAGTGATCGTGAGACCATCATGGTGTTATAGGTAGATCTGCTTAGCTCACATATTAAAAAGGACACATAAAAGATGGAAAAAGAGGTTGTAATATAGAGAATAGTAACACAATGAAGGAATAGGGTCAAATTGTGTATACCAAGTTTCTTGGTTAATATTCTAACAACAAAAAGAGGACTTGTATTTTGTTTTTTGATGTGCAAAAAAAGAAAATAAGCAAGGACCAAATAAGAACTTGTGCATAGGGTCAATAGTGTGGTTAACACATGACGGGGAGAGAGGCATACATCCCAACTCTTAGCTGGTTTTCCTTTTTTCTGCCAAGCAGAATATCATTCTCTTGAAAGATAAGAGGAAAAAACTTGTAGGAAAACTCCTAGGTCTTTTAATGGAATTAAATTCTCTAGCCCAGACCTAGGGCAATGCTTCTTAAACCCAGAGCACATAAGAATCACTGAGAGGCATTGTTAAATATGTAGAACACCCAGGACCAACTCCAAAAAGTTTTAATTTAGGGGGTCTGGGAAAGGTCTCAGGAATCTTCATGGGGTAGGGCAGGATTGGTGTTGGAAAGTTACCAAGAGTAGCTGCTAACCAAAAGGTTGGTGGTTTGAACCTACCCAGTGGCTCCCCAGGAGAAGAGACCTGGCAATCTGCTCCCATAAAGATTACAGCCTAGAAAACCCTATAGGGCAGTGCTTCTCTGTCACATGAGGTCACTATGTGTTGAAAATAGAATCCTCAGCACCAGATAACAACATCATTGTTGAAGGAGTCCCTAAAGTGGGTGCATTCATCGCCAATAGGAGTGCAGGAAGAAAATGTTAGCCCCTCTACTGGCCCCTCTAAAAGAAAAATAAATTAAACTTGACTGATGTTTCATACATGAATTAACAGCAGTACTTGTATATAACTAATAAATAAATACACATAAATTAAGGTTACACTGTATGTGATAAAAATGATAGATTTAAGGGGGGGGGAAGAGCTGAAGACCACTGCAAAAGACCACGCAGTAGTATGTGAGTCTCCCTCCCACCCCTGACTCACACTCCTCATTTCCAACTCCAAGTTAAGTCACTATCCCTGGTGTCTTCTCTTTTCCTTCCTCCGAGAGTCTGACTGTATGCAAGTATATCTGAATCTCTCTTTGTCTGGACACTGATGGCAGTTTACTAAATACATTGGCCAGTGTCTTGCTTTTTTTTTTTTTCCCCTCTTAAAAATATAAGTTGTTGACTTTTCCCTTTCAGTGCATATTTTTAAGCAGGTGGAGGTAACACAATATAGTGGATTTGAGCGCTGAATCTGGAGCTAGACTGCCTGGCTTCAAATCCCAACTCTGCCACTTATTAGCAGAACTCTGTGACCTTTGCAGTTATTTAGCCACTCTCAGTCTTAGTTTCCTCAATAAACCAAAAAAACTCATTGCTGTCGAGCCAACTCCGACTCATAGCGAACCTATTGGACAGGGTAGAACTGCCCCACAGGGTTTTCAAAGAGTGGCTGGTAGATTTGAACTGCTGACTTTCTGGTTATCAGCCATAGCTCTTAACCAACCTCTACACCACCAGGGCTCCTAGTTTCCTCTTTAGTAGATAATAACAATGATAATATCTACCTCACAGGGTTGAATGAAGATTTAATGAGTTATAAAAAATAACTAGAAGAATGTCTTTTACCTGTGTGTGTGTGTGTGTGTGTGTGTGTGTGTGTTGTGTCCCATCAAGTTGATTCGGATGCACAACGATCCTATAGGACAGAGTAGAACTGCCCCATAGGAATTCCAAGGCTGTAATTTTTACAGAGGAGTCCTGGTGACATAGTGGTTAAGAGCTTGTCTGCTAACCAAAATGTCAGCAGTCCAAATCCACCAGCTGTTCCTGGGAAACCCTATGGGGCAGCACTGTTCAGTCCTATAGGTGGCTATGAGTCAGAACCAACTTGAAGGCACCTAACAACAACAATAATCTTTATGGAAGCAGATTGCCACATCTTTCTCCCTCAGAGCAGCTGGGGGTTTGAACCCCCAACCTTTTGGTTAGTAGCCAAGCACTTGACCACTGCAACACCAAGGCTCCTTGTCTTGTGCATAGTAAGTGCTTACAGGTAGTCCCCACATTACAACAGGGTTCCTTTCTGCCAGCTATGTTGTAAGTTGGTTCTGAAGTAAGTCGAATACCTCATTTTTTGTCTGTTTGTTTTCATTATTATTGCCTTTTATTATCAGTGTCTTTACAAATCCTGTCTTTATTTGTCTTTGGGGAATTGGAAACATTATGTATAAACTCACAGACACATCTCAGTACATACATACAAAAATACACGAATCATAAAAACTTACTCCAACAATGAAGAAGAGCTGGGCTACATTGTTATTTTCTCAGTTTTGGTAATAACTCCACATGTGGAAGGTTCTGGATTATCCGGATTATCCCTGAGAATGGGGACGGCATTTCCAGTCAGAAGACTAGTGAGCTTTGTCTGTAACGTCCTTCTCTTTTTTTCTTCATATATTTCACGGTAACATCTCACTGCTTCCTGAATCTGCTTACTGATTTTGGCAAAGTGGTCAGCATTTGGATCTATGTTTTCAAGCAACTGAAGCCCCTGATTCAGTTTAGAAAATTAAATCTATACAACAGTGTTTTGAACAGTAAATCATAAAATTGAACATCTGTGAGTGAATGCCTGAGAATGATTACATCGGCAAATCACATGCCGCAGGACTGTATGTAGTACATATTACTAATGATAAAGTGCACACACACACACACACACACACACAAAAGGACAGCTGTAAGCGCAGGTCATTGTAACTTGAATATGTCATAAGTCAGGGACTACCTGTATTATTACAGAAAAAGATCAGGTGATTCTGATGGCAGTGGGCCAAAGAATATACTTTGAGACCTTCTATGGTGGCGTAGCGGTTAAGTGCGACAGCTGCTAAGCAAAATGTCAGCAGTTTGAATACTTGGAAACCCTATGGGGGCAGTTCTACTCTGTCCTATAGGGTCGCTATCAGTTGAAATCGGTTGGACAGCAATGGGTTTGTGTTTGTTTCTGTTTTACCCTAAAATAAGATGGCTTCATTCATGCCTGTGTTCCTTCATTCATTCATATATTGAGTACTTATCATGGGTCAAATAATAAATACATAGGACAAGTGACTTCAGGGAGTTGAAATATGTCAATCAGCCTATTTCATAGAGAATTACTCACCTCCCCATCCACCCCACTGATCTGAAAGCTTGTATTTTTTTTTTTTTTCTCTTTTCCTAACTCAGTCCCCAAGTGGTACAAACGGTTAACACACTCGTGGCTAACTGAAAAGTTGGAAGTTTGAGTCCATGCAGAGGCACCTTGGAAAAAAGGCCTGACAATCTACTTCTGAAAAATCAGGAATTAAAACCCTATCGAGCACAGCTCTACTCTGACACATTCTGGGTCTCCATGAGTTGGAACTGACTGGGCGACAACTAGTGGTTTTCCCAATAGGACAATAGGGTATGTTCAGTAAGTGCTTAACATTTGAAATAATGGCAAGTTTGTCATCATTTGGACATCACCTCAAGTGCTTTTTACCTTGAAGGGGCTCAGAAAATAAGTGACTTTTAAGGTCTGGCCACTCCCAGCCACTTCCATCTCCCTCTGGCTCAGTCCCTCTCTCTTTCCCTGTTCCTGTCTGCAGCCACAATTTATTTTAGAGATTATGGCCAAATGGAGACCTGGTAGCACGGTGGTTAAGCGTTTGGCTGCTGACCAAAAGGTCAACAGTTTGAATCCACCAGTCATTCCTTGGAAACCCTATGTGGCAGTTCTACTTTGTCCTATAGGGTCTCTATGAGTTGGAATTGACTTGACAGCAACAGGTTTGCTTTTTTTTTTTTTGGTTAGGGCCAAATACTCTCAATCCCAACAGAAAATCACTGACTCATGGTAAAAATCCTGTTGTTGTTGTAGTCGTTAGTTGCTGTCTAGTCGGTTCTGACTCATAGCAACCCTATGTACAACAGAAGGAAACACCGCCCAGTCCTGCGCCATCCTCACAATTGTTGTTATGTTTCAGCCCATTGCTGCAGACACTGTGTCAAGCCATCGCATCAAGGGTCTTCCTCTTTTCTGCTGACCCTCCACCTTGCAAAACACTACGTCCTGTTCGAGGGACCTTTCCCCAAATCAAGATGTCTTAAGTCTTGTTCTCAGCCTTGTTCTCAAGTATCAACCACCAAAATTAACACACCAAAATGATGATATATAACTGTGTACTCTGTATGTATATAGACCAAAAGGCAGTTGTTAGAATAGAACAAGGTGATATTTCATGGTTTAAAATCAGGAAACGTGTATGTCAGGGTTATATCTTTTTACCATACTTATTCATTCCGTTTGCTGAGAAAATAATCTGAGAAACTGGACTATATGAACAAAAACAAGGCACCAGGATTGGAGGAAAACTCATTAACAACGTACAATATGCAGATGACACAACCTTGCTTACTAAAAGTGAACAGGACTTGAAGAACTTACTGATAAAGATCAAAGGCTACAGCCTACAGTATGGGTTACATATCAGCATAAAGAAAACAAAAGTCCTCACAACTGGAGCAATAAGCAACATGATAAACAGAGAAAAGATCAAAGTTGTAAAGGATTTCATTTCACCTGGATCCACAATCAACGCCCATGGCAGCAGCAAATCTGCTGTAAAAGACCTATTTAGTTAAAAAGCAAAAGCAATGATGTCACTTTGAGGACTAAGGTGCATCTGACCCAAGACATGGTATTTTCAATCACGTCATATGCATGCAAAAGCTGGACAATGGACAATGAATAAGGAAGACCAAAGAAGAATGGATGCATTTGAATTGTGGTGTTGGTGAAGAATATTGAAGATACCATGGACTGCCAGAAGAATGAGCAAATCTGACTTGGGAGAAGTACAGCTAGAATGCTTATTAGAAGCGAGGATGGCAAAACTTCGTCTCACATACTTTGGACGTGTTATCAGGAGGATGTCCTTGGAGAAGGGCATCGTGCTTGGTAAAATAGAGGGTCATCGAAAAAAGAGAAAAACCCTCAATGAGTTGGATTGACACAGTGGCTGAAACAATGGGCTCAGACATAATAATGATTGTGAGGATGGCACAGGGCTGGGCAGTGTTTTGTTCTGTTGTACATGGGGTCACTAAGAGTCAGAACCAACTCCATGGCACCTAATAACAAGAGCGCTGTGTATCTGCCATTCCAGGGGATGTGCTAATTAAAGAAGTGGCAATTCAAATTGAAGGAATGACTATCTAGTAGTAGAATTTTAGGAAGTATAATACACATCAAGGAAGCCTTTTTTTTTTTTTTTTGCAATGGGCCTTTTCAAGTGTTCTTAAAATATGTAGACTAATGTGCTCAGCCTTGCTAATAACAACACCTACTTATTTGGTTGCTAAAAACCAGTTGTCATCAATTCAGTTCTGACTCATGGGGCCCTCGTTTGTGTCAGAGTATAACCGTGTTCCATAGGGTTTTTAATGGCTGAGTGTTCTTCTGTGAATTGCCAGGCCTTTCTTCTGAGGCACCTCCAGGTAGATTCAAACCTCCAACCTTTCAGTTAGCAGCTGAGTGCGTTAACACTTCGCACAGTCCAGGGACTTCATATGGTTGCTAGCTCTTTATAATTTATAGAACTCTTGAACTTTTCACTTGTCAATACCTGTCTGTGAACTAGGTTAGGTATCCCTGCTTCACAGATTAGGAACCCGGGATACATCACGTTTAAACAATTTGTTTAAGCTCAAAGCGCTAGAAAGGAGCAGAACCAATTCACACTTTGATTTTCAGCCTTGAGGTCCTGGCCCCTTTCCTTCTCGTTGGAGCCGGTTCTAGCTCGGGAAAAGAAGGTGTATTAACGTGCCATTGTCTGAAAATTACACTCTCAATCCCGTGACATCAGTTATAGGTCTAATAGCCAGTTTCAGCATCCTGAATTTGACCGTGATTGGTATAATTCACACTCAGGCACAAAATGGGTATCTGTAGTCTCAACCAGAAATATAATCTGGATACAGTGAGCTTCCCATTTCAAAAGTTCAGGACAAAAAGGTCATTTTATCTTGTTTCTGTAGCTGCAGTGCCCTCTAGTGGGAAAAACTTGTACCACGCCCTGAAACGATGTGCGGAGGGAGCGTCACTCACAGCCCTTCCTCCTGGGATGTGAGGTATCCTCATGCAAGCCCTGATCCCCCTGGGATTACCTGAGCCTTGTGCATTATTGAAACATTGGGTCGCGCTGTCAGATCAAGATGTAGACTCCTCCTCAGAGCCTTAAGATGCAGCATTACATTACTGGACTTTTTTTTTTTTTTCCATTTATTTTAAACTGTATGCATTTCAGGGGATTGCCTCCTTCCCAAGACCACACACACACACACACACACACACACACTGTCTTTCTCACACACACACAATCCACACCACAAATCATAGAAAGTAACAGCTGGACCTAAAAGTGCCAGGCCCAGAGATAGTGAGCCAGCAAACAGGAGAGATTAGGGCTGTGAAAGTGTTCTGTGTGGCCAGCACAGGTTTTTTTTTTTTTTACTTAATTGATGTGTGTGTGTTTGCTGTTTTTCTAAAATAAATTTAAATGTTTTTAAGTGGATATGCACTCTCCAGTTGCCTATGTTTTGTTTTTTTTTTTACCATTTCTTATTATTTTGGTTTCGGTTTCCCCAAAGCAGACCCAAGACAAGGACTTGGGTACAACAGCTTATTTGGGAGGGTGTCTAAGGAAGCAGTGGGAGAGTGAGGAGAACAAGACCAGGAAGAGAGAAAAGCCAATAAAGAGTACGTTTATGAGGAGATTAGAGTTCCTGAGGGGTGCAAACGGTCAACAACCGAGAGGTTGGAGTATACCTAGAGACACCTTGGAAGAAAGGCCCGGTGATATACTTTTTAAAAGCGCTCCATTAGGACCCTATGGAGTACCATTCTACTCTGACACACATGGGGTCGCCATGAGTTGAAGTTAACTCGACAAAAACTGTTTTTATAAGGAGGGGCTTAGTTAGCACCGTGGGCCACCGAGGCTCAGTCTTGCAGAGACCCCCTGGGACACAGCAGGGAGCACATCTCCTAAGTGTGTCACCAGAAAATGGGGGGGAAGGGAACAGGGGCTGGGGCATTTATCCTTGGACCAGTCCCTTATTGGCTGAGGGATGTTCCTGGGGCATTAACCCCCCTGCATTTCCAGATCACCTTGTGAATGATGGAGCAGGCTCTGGTGCTGCTGGAGACAGACAGACAGACAGACAGATGAAGGTGGTCGAGATGAGAGGCATTTAGCTGTGGAAAACTGCCCACCCTCCCTGCAGGGGAGCTCCCAGGCACTCCGAGGGGATATGGGTTTCAGCTCTACTTGCTATGCTGTCATCTCACAACTACCTGCTGTGCACAGTACATCCACACAGCTCCTAGAGCTGGCTTCTGGACTAGCTGCCCCCCATCTGCTCGGAACACCCCTCCCCCAGATGCGCACGTGACTTTCTTGTCACCCTTCGGGTCTCAGCTCAAGTCCTTCTCTGACCACACTAGCTGGCGCTGTCCACCCATGGACGTGCTGGAGGGAACTGTCCACCTTAGAATCCCTGCCACAACCACCACCCTTGCAATTGTGCACCTGGCCCTAAACACCTCGTCTTTGTGTACTGAGCTTTTTATATGATGATGTATGTGTATTCACCTGGTGATTCTGAATGTTAATGAGGACAGTGCTTGCCCCTCTGTACATAATAAGACGTAGGTCAGCTATTAAGCTCTTTACCATTTGAGGAAGAGATTGTCCAGTAGTATACGTGAGGGTCTTGTCCTCCCTCCTATGAAGAATCTATGGGCTGATTTTTCTACAGCTTGTTTTGTATCTAAATGAAGTCGCAGATTAGCAACCCACTATTGCACTTTTAAAAGCCCTGGTGGCACAATGCTTAAGTACTTGGCTGCTAACTGAAAGGTCAGCAATTCCAACCCACCAGTGGCTCCTTGGAAGAAAAGACCTGATGATCTGATTCCATAAAGATTACAGCCTAGGATACTCTATGGGATAGTTCTACTCCGTCCTACAGGGTGTCCATGAGCCAGAATGAACTCGATGGCACACAACAACTACAACGTGTGATTCTTTGCTTAGATTCACCTCATTATAATTCTCAGATCGATACTGAATCTAGAGTGACTCCAGCTGTCAGCCAGGATCCTACTTCCCAATCTTATCCCCAAAGAATTTGATTTCTATATCAAAGTCGGCTCCCTCAGCTTCAAGAATTGTCCTCTCCAGGCTTTTCCTGAGATCTGCAGTTTCTTAAGATATACGTTTCCTCTCAGGTTCCCCCTGCTTAAGTTCTATTTCTTTGATCTGCCCTTTTACTTATTTCACGGCTTTGGGATTCTGCAACCCTCTCATTCCATTGAAGATGGAGTTTGTACTTCTGTTCTTTCAGGTGACTTTTTACCACTGTGTTCAAACCAGGTGCTTCTTACAGGTTCATTAGCTAGTCTAAGAAGACAGAGAAAGCTGGCTTTGCCCAATCAGGTATCCTTCTGTGTCTAATTGCTTATGTTTAAAAATTCGCATCCTGTGTCCTTTGGACTTAGAAGTTCAAATGGTCAGGGTCTTACAACTGAAAATGTTTTTCAATCAAAACTTCTCTATCTGCAATGTATGTCAAAAATCTGCTTTAGAACTCAAAAGCCAAGATGGACTTTGTGTTTCTTGAGAGGGGCCAAAACAGCTATATCATAAGTCACTAGCTGCTTCAATTTCCACGGTAGGGCAATGCATTTAAAAACTCATTTGCTGAGAAAAAAAATCCACCTGCTATTATATCAAATGATTATCCTGCTGCACAATGTAACAGGTAAGATTTTTGTAACGAATACACTAAACAAAGATGAAGTAAAAGAGCTGAACAGAAAATTGCACAGGCAACTCAAGAAGACAAAATATTATAATGAAATGTGCAAAAACCTGGAGTTAGAAAACCAAAAAGTAAGAACACACTCGGTATTTCTCAACCTGAAGAAACTGAAGAAAAGAATTCAAGCCTTGAGTTGCAATTTTGAAGGATTCTATGGGCAAACTATTGAATAGCCCAGGAAGTATCAAAAGAAGATGGAAGAAATACATACAGTCCCTGTACCAAAAATATTGGTCAACACACAGCCATTTCAGGAGGTAGTACATGATTTCAAAAAAAAAAAAAAAAAACTGATCATATTGCAGGAAGAAGTCCAAGCTGCACTGAAGGCACTGGTGAAAAACAAGGCTGCAGAAATTGACAGAATGCCAACTGACATGTTACAACAAACAGCTTCAGTGCTTGAGGTGCTCACTTGTCTATGCCAAGAAATTCAGAAGACAGCTACCAGGCCAACTGACTGGAAGAGATCCATATTTGTTCCCATTCCAAAGAAAGGTAATCCAACAGAATGAGAAAATTATCAAACAATATCATGAGTGCCACAAGCAAGTAAAATTTTGCTGAAGATAATTAAAAAATGACTGTAGCAGTGTATCAACAGGGAACTGTTAGAGATTCAAGCTGGATTCAGAAAAGGACGTGGAACAAGAAGTATCATTGCTGGTATCAGATGGATCTTGGCTGAAATCAAAGTATACCAGAAAGATATCTACTTGTGTTTTATTGACTATGCAAAGGCATTCAACTCTGTGGATCATAACAATTTATGGATAACTCTTTGAAGAATGGGAATTTCAGAACATTTTATTGTGCTCTTGGGGAACCTATACTTAGATCAAGAGGCGGGCAACAGAACAAGTGGATACTGTGTGGTTTAAAGTCAGGAGAGGTGCGCATCAGGGTTGCATCCTTCACCATACTTATTCAATCTGTATGCTGAGCAAATAATCTGAGAAGCTGGACTACGTGAAGAAGAATGGGGCATCAGGATTGGAGGAAGACTTACTAACAAACTGCAATATGTAGATGACACAACCTTGCTTGCTGAAAGCAAAGAGGATTTTGAACACTTACTGATGAAGATCAAAGACTATATATGGACTTCTGGATAAAGAAACAAAAATTCTCACAACTGGACCAATATAAAGTAAACAAAAATTCTCACAACTGGACCAATAAGCAATATCATGAAAAACAGAGAAGCTTGACGTTATCAACGATTTCATTTTAATTGGACCACAATCAACGCCCATGAAAGCAGCAGTCAAGTAATCAAATGACATATTGCAGCAAACCTGCTGCAAAAGACCTCTTTAGAGTGCTGAAAAGCAAAGATGTCACTTTGAGGACTAAGATGTGCCTGACCCAAGCCATGGTATTTTCAATCACCTCATATGCATGGAAAAACTGGACAATGAATAAGGAAGATCAAAGAAGACTTGATGCCTTTGAATTATGATATTGGCAAAGAATATAGAATATACCATGGACTTCCAGAAGAAAGAACAAATCTATCTTTGGAGAAGTACAGCCAGACTGCTCCTTGGAAGCTAGGATGGCCGGGCTTCATGTATTTGGACAAGTTATCAGGAGGAACCAGTCCCTGGAGAAAGACATCATGCTTGGTAAAGTACAGGGTCAGTGAAAAAGAGGAAGACTTTGATGAGATGGACTGACAGAGTAGCTGCAACAATGGGCTTAAACACAGCAATGATTTTGAGGATGGCACAGAACCGGGCAGTGTTTCCTTCTGTTGTACCTAGGGTCTCCAGGATTCAGAACCGACCAGACGTCAGCTAACAACAACAATTGTCTTTTATTACGGTGCAGTGACTCAATGCAGGAAAAAATAAATAAATAAATACTGAGTAAGAAGAACAGTAATTTGACAAACAATCTTTTTAATTTTCTTTTTAAACCAATCAGTTTCTCAATCTCTTGCTCTCTTTCTCTCAGA
Organism: Elephas maximus indicus; assembly: GCF_024166365.1. Classification (NCBI taxonomy): domain Eukaryota; kingdom Metazoa; phylum Chordata; class Mammalia; order Proboscidea; family Elephantidae; genus Elephas; species Elephas maximus. The sequence continues at coordinate 32,795,731 of NC_064838.1, forward strand.
GGTTGTGTTAAAACAAAACCCTGAATTGTCTATCTCCATTTTTCTCTGATTTAACCAGTAAGTTAGATTTGTTTACACAAAAACATGTTAAAGTTTTCTATGATCTTGTCTGAGGCAGTATTATCTACAAATCATTAACAGAATAAATAAAATTAACTTTGTAAGAATCTACTTATAAGGTATGTATTACCTTCTTGTTCTATTTCAGTAAACTAGTATTTCTAAGCCAAACCAATGATTTCTTGAAGGTAATATGAAGTTGTTACTAGTCGCCGTGGTCGATGCATGACCACCCAGTATGTGAAGAGTCGAACTGTTCCATAGGCCTTTCAGAAGCAGATGGCCAGACTTCCTTCTGAGGTACCCTCTGAATGAGTTCAAACTGCCCACCTTTTGGTTAGTAGCACTTAACCATCTGCACCACTCAGGGACTCCTGTTATTAAATCCCAATGTCATCAAGTCGATTCCAACTCATAGTGACCCCACAGGACAGAATAGAACTGTCCACAGGTTTTCCAAGGCCGAAATCTTTACAGGAGCAGACTGCCACATCTTTCTCTTGAGGATCAGCTGATGGGTTTGAGCCGCCGACTTTTCAGGTAGCAGCCAAGCACATAACTACTGTGCCACCAGGGCTTCTCCCTAATATTAAGTAGCACTTACTAATATATATTTAAGTTATTTACTTTTTCTCTGACACAGGCATGGAGGTAACTTTTCATGTCTTTTTTGGTACTATCTTGTACGAAAAAGAAATTCTCAAGAGCGGTTTATTGGCACATACAAGAACTTTATTTTATTCATTTTTGTATAAAATACCATAACCTTTCCTCCAGAACACATTTCGAGTGTTTATCTTTGGTCTGGAAATATCGCAATGGCCTGTGCCTAAAGCAATACAATTCTGACATTTAGATGGAGTCAAATATCTCAAATGAGTTGTTTCATTTGGTTTTCTTGTTTAAAGGAAGCTAAGGTGATCCAGCAGCTTCAGATGGAGAGAAGTGAATGGCAAAGCAATGTCAAGTGATTCTGAATCCACAAAACAAGGATTTCAATGCAAAGAAGTGAATCAGGAGAGAAAGTCAGATTCTGAGGTTGTCAGGTACAAAGAACACGCAGCGTGAAGCCAGAGGACCTGGGCTCACAATGCTCACTGTCTTTGTGAGCTTACTCACATTCACTAGCTAACCTGGATCTTGGTTTTCTCATTACAAAACAACAGAATAATGATAATAACTTCCCAACAGAATTATTTGAGAGAAAGAAGATATCACTCTGCAAACTGAAATATATTCAATGTCAGCTACCATTGTTAATGAAACATTGAATTTTATTTAGATCCACACAGAAAACATTGCACCTCTTCAGTGTGTCTATCGTTTATCCCTGACTTAGGCTGGGATCCCTAGAAGTGGATTCTGAAGCTGGGATGCTTAATGGGGAAATGCTTCCAAGAAAAACCCATAAGGAAGAGAGGAAAATAGAATATGACAGAGGAAAAAGCCCAGCTGAGATGAGGTGTTGGTTAAGTCTAGCCTCAGCCTGATCCCTTGGGGCTCTGGGGCATGAATGACATCACAGAATTGTCATACTTGAGGCAAAGGGGCCTTTTGTATCCCTACATCTGTCACTGGCTGTGGGGCAGGGAGAGGTGATATAAAGACCTAGGCATTTTGAGGTGAGACAGCTTTCCCTGCAAAACACAATTCTCCAGAGAGGTGTACAGTGTGAGCTGTTAGCAGCCAACCCTCCAAGCAGTGGGAAAATGGAATCTGGATGGGGCACCATTATTGTTGTTAGTTTCCATCTAGTCAGCTCTGACTCATGGTGACCTTACATGTCTTGGATTGAATTGTGTCCCCCAGAAATATCTGTCAACTTGGTTAGGCCATGATTCCCTGTACTGTGACCACCATTTTGTCCTCTGATGTGATTTTTCTATGCATTGTAAATCCTACCTCTATGATGTTAACGAAGTAGGATTAGAAGCAGTTGTGGTAATGAGGCAGCACTCAATCTACAAGATTAGATTGTGTCTTAAGTCAATCTCTTTTGACATATAAAAGAGAGAAGCTAGCAGAGAGACAGAGGAACCTCATACCACCTAGAAAGCAGCACCAGGAGCAGAAATCGTCCTTTGGACCTGGGGTTCTTATGCAGAGAAGCTCCTAGGCCAAGGGAAGATTGATGATAAGGGACTTCTTCTGGAGCTGACAGGAAGAGAAAGCCTTCCCTGGAGCTGACATCCTGAATTCGGACTTCTAGCTTCCTAGACTGTGAGAGGGAAGAACACGCTCAGCATTTCTCAAGCTGAAAGAACTGAAGAAAAAAATTAAACCTTGAGTTGCAATACTGAAGGATTCTACAGGGAAAATATTAAATGACCCAGGAAGCATCAAAAGAAGATGAAAGGAACACACAGAGTCACTATACCAAAAAGAATTGATCGACATTCAGCCATTTCAGGAGCTAACATATGATCAGAAACTGGTGGTATTAAAGGAAGAAGTCCAAGTTGCAGTGAAGGCACTGGTGACAAACAAGGCTGCAGAAATTGAGAGAATATCAATTCAGGTGTTTCAACAATAGGATGCAGTGTTAAAAGTGCTTACTCGTCTATGCCAAGGAATTTGGAAGACAGCTACCTGGCAAACCAACTGGAAGACATCCATATTTATGCCTATTCCCAAGAAAGGTGATCCAACCAAAGGCAGAGATTATCAAAGAACATCATTAATATCATATGCAAGAAAAAATTTGCTGAAAACCATTTAAAATCTGCTGCAGTAGTATATGGACAGGGAACTGCCAGAAATTCAAGCTGGATTTAGAAGAGGATGTGGAACTAGATATCATTCCTGATGTCAGATGGATCCTGGCTGAAAGTAGAGAATACCAGAAGGATGTTTACCTGTGTTTTATTGACCATGCCAAGGCATTCGACTGTGTGGATCATAACAAATTGTGTATAAGGTTGCAGAGAATGGGAATTCTGGAACACTTAATTGTGCCCACGAGGAATCTGTATGTGGATCAAGAGGCAGCCGTTCGAATAGAACAGGGGATACTGCAGGTTTAAACTCAGGAAAGGCATGAGCCAGAGTTGTATCCTTTCACCATACCTATTCAATCTGTATGCTGAGGAAATAATCCAAGAAGCTGTACTGTATGAAGAAGAAAGCAGCGTCAGGATTGGAGGAAGACTCATTAACAACTTGTGTTATGCAGATGAGCAAACCTTGCTTGCTGAAAGTGAAGAGGACTTGAAGCACTTCCTGATGAGGATCAAAGACCACCGCCTTTACTATGGATTACAACTCAACGTAAAGAAAGCAAAAATCCTCACAACTGGACCAATAAGCAACATCACGATGAATGGAGAAAAGATTGAGGTTGTCAAGGATTTCATTTTACTTGGATCCACAATCAACACCCCTGGAAGCAGCTGTCAAGAAATCAAAAGACACATTGCATTGGGCAAATCGGATGCAAAAGACCTCTTTAAAGTGTTGAAAAGCAAAGATGTCACCTCAAGGACGAAGGTGCACCTGACCCAAGACATGGTGTTTTCAACTGCCTCATATGCATCTGAAAGCTGGATAATGAATAAGGAAGACTGAAGAAGAATTAATGCCTTTGAATTGTGGTGTTGGCAAAGACTATTGAATATACCATGGAATGCCAAAAGAACCAACAAATCTGTCTTGGAAGAAGTATGACCAGAATGCTCCTTAGAAGCAAGGATGGCAAGACTATGTCTCACGTATTTTATACATGTTATCAGGAGGAATCTGTCCCCGGAGAAGGACATCATGTTTGGCAAAGTAGAGGGTCATTGAAAAAGGAGAAGACCCTCAACAAGATGGATTAACACAGTGGCTACAACAATGGGTTCAAGCATAGCAACAATTGTGAGGATGGCGCAGGACCAGAGAGTGTTTCATTCTGTTATGCATAGGGTCGCTATGAGTTGGAACAGATTTGACAGCACTTAACAACAATAGACTGTGAAAGAATAAATTTCTCTTTGTTAAATCCATCCACTTGTAGTATTTCTATTATAGCACTACTAGATAACTAAGACATTATGTATAACAGAAAAAAATATTGCTCAGGCCTGTGCCATCTTCATAATCATTTGTATGTTTGAGTCCATTGCTGTGGTTATTGTGTTAAACCATCTCACTGAGTGTTTCCCTCATTTTCGCTGGCCCTTCACTTTACCAACCATGATGCCCTTTTTCTAGGGATTGGTCTTTCCTGATGGTGGGTCTAAAGCAAGTAAGCCAAAGTCTCATCATCCTTGCTTCTAAGGAGTTTTCTGGTTATATTTCTTCTAAGGCTGATTTGTTTGTTCTTCTGGCAGTCAGCGACATGTTCAATATTCTTCACCAACACCACAGTTCGCATGTGTCAATTCTTCTATTGTCTTTTTTCATTGTTGAGCTTTCACAAGTATGTGATGTGATTGAAAAGATCATGCCTTGGGTTAAGAGCGCCTTGTATATCAAAGATACATCTTTGCATTCTAGGACTTTAAAGACGTCTTTTGCAGCAGATTTGTCCAATGCAGTATGTCATCTGATTTCTTGACTGCCGCTTCCAATGGCATTGACAGTGCATCAGTGCCCACTATAACACCTTTTTTTTTTTTTTCCTGACACAGCAACATATAGCATTGCCTAGGTCTTTCTTACACATATTCCTTATGTGGAATCAGATTATCTGCTAGTCTACTAGAAGACTTTTAACTGCAAATTCAGCAGCAATTAAAACCTTAAGTAGGAGAAACTGGACATATGTTTAAAAGTCATGAGTTATGCATTGAGTAATAACGTGTTTCACAGCCAAAAGCTAGACGTGAAAATCAGGTTTGCCCGTGTCTACAGATCCAGCTGACATTGATTGAGCTCGTGCTGTTTGCTAAGCGCTGTGCTACTTTCACATGTTGTCTCATGCTACCCTTACAATGGTCTATGAAACTGGTAGATCCTTGTAATGGGTTGGATTATGTCCCCCCAAAGTATATATTGAAATCCTGACCGCTATGCCTGTAAATGGAGCCCCTGGGCAGTGCAAGGTGTCAATGCATTAGACTACTAATAGAAAGGATGGAGGTTTGAGTCCACCAAAGGCAACTTTGAAGAAAGGCCTAGCAATCTGCTTCAGAAAAATCAGCTACTGAAAACACTCTGTGGCACATATCTACTCTGACACACATGGGGCTGCCGTGAATTGGAGTTGACTTGAAGGCAGCTGGTTATACCGGTAAATTTGATCCTGTTTGCGGATAGGATTTTGTTTTGCTAATGAGGTCACACCTGAGTAAGAAGAGTTCTAAATCTAATCACTTCTGAGTTATAAAAGGAGCAAAATGGACATGGAGACATACACAGGGAGAAGAGGAAGACAGGAGACAGAGACAGATGCATCTACAAGGACTGCCGACAGCTTCTAGAAGCTGAAACAGACAAGGAAGCACTTCCATCTAAAGCCACCCCCTGAATTTAGACTTCCATCCTCCAGAGCAGTGAGAAAATTAAATTCTAATTTTTAAAGTCACCCACTTGTGATCTGTGTTACAGCAGCACTCGGTAAATAAGACAATGTCATCACCTTTTCTCCCTGCCTTTTTATTTTATGATTCAGGAACACTAAGGCTCACTAGAAGACTATTCATTTGGGAGATATAATTGAACATTTTAATGTCCCAAATTATCAAGATTTGAAGACTTCTTTGAGGCCTCCTGGGAATGTTGAAAGTTATACTTGGTACTTTAATTCCATAAACAAACAATGTGTGTCCTCAGTGTGCAAGACATTACACACAGGTAAAATGAGGAATAGAGCACTTAAGCTCAGACCCTGTCCTTTAAGAATTTATAGAAAGTTAGGGGTTATTGGTGGCACAAATGGTTCCTCTTCTCAGACACTAGACAGGTCAGGAAGTTAATGTCCCTAGGAACAAACCTCAACCATTGATGGACAAGGGTTCTCTGTTCTTCAATGCGACAGTTCTCAGGAGATTCTCCAAAGGGTACTTCAGTGGTACCTGGTAGAATTTAGCTCTGGTTGCCCACAATGGCAACTCACTCACTGAAGCACTTTACCGATTTCCCTCCCTTCCCTCCCTGTCTCACCTCTTCACTCCCACACTGTGTACCCAGGACTAGGAACTATTAGACCATTTTCATCCAGTCTTAAACGATTTGCACACAAAACTTTATCTTAGGATCTGCTTTTGGTGGAACTTAAACTAAGACCAGGACTGATATGAATTTTTTTCCTAGAAAGCGGCATGAGGAGGAGGAAGGGAATACTGAGTGCCTACCATGGGAACCGAGGAGCATGAGAGAATAGCGGACATGGAGAAGAGACACTAGAGTCACTTCGGTAAGAAACAACCTGCAGCCCAGTCGTAGGGGATAGAGTTCATCTCTGTCACACAGACCCTTCCTTTCTTTATCACAATGAAAACAACATGAGACTTGGAGCTCTGAGATCTGGCCTGACTTACAATTCTACCACTTGGCATTAGTGTAACCTTCACCAGTGATCTAACCCCTTTAAGCCTTGTTCTCATCTGGGGGTGAGGATCCTCATTGCAAGGAGGGTGTTAAAGCAAAGAAGAAGAGATGGGAAAATTCTTTGTAAAGTATAAAGCCCCAGGCAAAAGCAATGATTTCTGATTCCTTAGTATAGAAAAGGCAACAATTCCAGATTAAACCCACACCTGAATGTAGAGGAAAAAATCGCATTGAATATGCAAAGTCAAAAACAACCCCAGGAGAGAGCCAGCCTCGAGTAGAGGTAGGTACGTGCCACAAATGTGGTGCGGTGATATCACCTGGTGCCACTTCAGTAATCACCACTTTATGCTGCTCCTCTCAAATAAACCGAGTATGAATACAAACCCGCCCTCTACGAAAGCTTTAAGGACCAGGTTGGTTTGGAAGAAGATGGTGGATGCTGTTCTTTGAACATAGGGGAAAGGTCCCAGCTGAATATTTTGCAAAGAGAAAATCAGCAGTAAAAGTGTTTTACAGCCTTAGAAACATAACTTATTTGGAATCAGAAGTTTACTGCTTCATTGATGTTTATGAGATTACAAATTTATCTAAGAATTTGTTTTTGTCCCATACACCCGAAGTTATTAATGGGCCAGCTGCCGGTTATTAATCTTCATTTCCTAAAGCAAAACTAGACCTATGTTTCTTGCAGACTGTACATCATATGCACACATCACACCTTGGAAGGCAAGTTACAGTTGAGACACCAACCCATTGAGCCAAGAGTTGTGAGGAAAGGCCATGGAGAGCTATACGTCTTGAGTTTTGGTGATGGAACCACACTTAGATGTAAGCAAATTTTGAAAACACTTTAGTTGTTCATTTAGCAAGTAACTGAAGCCTGTACTGCTTTTCTTTCCTTTTTTTTTTTTTTCACTCTCCTATTACACAAATGTTTCCTGTCTTAAAAACTGGGCTTCAAAGGCAAGGTGAAAAGAAGGGCTAAACCAACATCAACCCACTGTTGTTGTTAGGTGCTGTCAAGTCAATTCTGACTCATAGCAACCCTACGCACAACAGAATAAAACACAGCCCGGACCTGCAGCATTCTCACAATTTTTGCTATGCTTGTGCCCATTGTTGCAACCACTGTGTCAATCCGTCTCGTTGACAGTCTTCCTCTTTTTCCATGACCCTCTACTTTACCAAGCATGATATCCTTCTCCAGGGATTGATCCCCCCTGATAACATGTCCAAGGTATGTGAGACGTAATCTCGCCAATCTTGCTTCTAAGTAGCACTCTGATTGCATCAATCTACTGACAAGTGAGAAACATGACAGACATGTTTTATCAAGGGGCATACTAATAATATAAACATTGACTGAGTTTTGCATGTTCCAAGAGCTATGTTAAGTGTTTCAGTTACCATTTTATCCCCACCTTACAATGTAGAAACTGAGACTCAAAAGACTTTAGTAATAAGCCCAAGGTCACACAGATCACTAGTGGCACACCTCAGATCTGAACGCAAACAGTAGGGGCAGATTAACCAGTAAGTAAGGTATGTCCGAGCTTATGTTAAGCAAGGAATGCACAGACTTACTTGTGCCCACTTATTAATTTGTACGGCACAATTTCATGTGGGTTTCACCACAGACGTGGTAATTGGGTAATCCATTCCTGTTTACCAAGCAGTTTATGCCACAGCTCTGCTCCTGACAAATGGTGCCTGCAAGAAACAAGCCAATTGACTTTAATAACCCACGGTGGCCAGGAAGAGTGACAGAATGCAGTAGACTGCTTAGCCTTCCACCACCCTTTGCCAAGGTAGGTGGTATTTTGCACAAACTTTCACATTTAATTTGAAAGGCTCATTTTGGCCCTTCCTTTACCCCTCGGTGGCCTTGTAATGTTTATTATTGACGGTCTATCAGATGTCCAGAGAGAAGGGATGTTTGAATTACTTGAGATGGGGTTGGACCAAATTGGAAGCAGCAAAAGAAGGACATTTAGAAATTAGCCCAACTCTTTTTTTTTGTTGTGTCAGATAGGAAAGTGTTCTGTGTGTATGTGCTAGGGGGTGAGGAATACAAGAAAGCAGAAGGGTCTCCCTCCAAAACTAAAACAACAAAACCTGCTGCCATCAAGTCGATTTTGACTCATAGTGACCCTGTAGGACAGAGTGGAACTGCCCCATAGAATTTCTAAGGCTGTAAATCGTTATGGAAGCAGACTGCCACATCTTTCTCCCATGGAGCAGCTGGTGGGTTTGAACCACCAACCTTTTGGTTCACAGCCAAGTGCTTTAACCACTCACCACCGGGCTAGAAGAGTCTCAGATGGGTGCAGAGTAACCTCTGTCCTGAGCTTACCTCCAGATCCCTCCCTTCAAACCCACTTTCTGCCCCACAAAATCCTGGCCATTCTTGATTTTATTGTCATTTTAACCTTTTTGAACATAGTTTTTACCTTCTTTGGCTACATGAAGAGTCCTTTCCATTAGGATTCAGTGTCTCAAATAGTGTTTCTTTCATTCAAGAAATACATCAGGTGTAGAACAAAGTGAACATAGCTTCTGGCTTTATGTAGCTAATATTCTAGTTTTAGTTCCATACTACCTCTAAGATACTCACCTCTGGAGTGATTTGCATCTCTCTAAGATTGCTCAGTGTAACAGGATTTCTCAATATCAAGAAACAGTACATTGAAGATATTTCTTAAAAAAAATTAAAACTCAGCTTGGGACTCCAATGGCTAGAGTTGCTAAGATATCCAATATTGACCATCAGTGGGGTTCCCCCACCTTTCCTAGGTGGTACAAAGGAGCTTGATTTTAGTATAAGAAATTCAGAATGACTTCTGGTCTTCACTGCATCATAGTCCCATTGACTAAGTTCAAGGCCATTTGTTCCATTCAAAGTTGGAAGCCTCAAATGTCCCTGGCACTACCTTTTATATTCAGATTTAGCTACCAGACTTCGATACTGCAGAGTTTATAATCAGTCCCCACCTTAGAGGACCTGCCCTCTCCTTGGGGCATTGCATGTGCCTGCACCTCCAAGCTACATCAGTCTCAGAGCATTTATTTTTTGCCCTGGTCTTAAAAGCTCTAAATTTCCCCTAAAGCGAGGCTGAACATCTTTTAGTCTTCCCTTTCACAGGCAAAGGAATTCTTCATTTAACATTCTCCTGGGAAGCCCTTGGGAAGAAGCAAGGAAACATGACTCTCATTCTTTCATGATGAGAGTACAAAACAATAAAACAGTTTTCAGTTCTGCTCCCCTGCCACATCTGTTTGTACCAAGCTTCATGGATTTCTCTTGCCTTGAGGCAGGGATGCAGCTGCAATGCTGATTCCATATATTTTACTCTCTTGGTGACTTGTCAGCGAACAGGTCTGCCATATGCAGTAGCAGAATTTGTGCACTGCACAACTCTGAGGTATCGTTCACTTAGACTTATGATGAGAATGATGGCCTCTAGGTTTGTGATTGTACAAAGGCACACTCAGACGTGTTCTTCTGAGTATAGCCAAAGAATATAGGGAGACTAAAAAAAGTCTTCTGTAGTTTTTTACAAAGTAGATGTTCATGTAGATTAATAAAATCTTGTTTTAAAAGAAAAATATCAATGACTATAAGTAACTCACTTGAGGGAAAAGAGAGAACAAACAGTGTATTAGATTTTTACTGTCCTTCTGACCAAAATACGCAAACTCAAGTCATCTTGAAGTAGCCTGTTACGCCTGTTAAATTAGCAAAATTACACGTGTCCCACTCCATGCCTATTGGACTGACAATCTAGTTCCTGTGCATTTGACTTTTGTTACATCAGTTTCTAGGTGAAGCTGCTTCGAATTGCTGGAGATAAGATAAACTCCTAAACTACTAATAGTATTTTAACTTGATATATCTTTTTGGAATATAATAGATAGCATGAAACATTACATGCCTATTGCCTTTGATGTAACAATTTTATTCCTGAAATTAATACTTGAAGGAAAAAAAGCATGTAAACAAACTATTTTTTTATAATTGTCCCAAAAAGGGAACATCTACATGTTTAACAACGAAGGAATGATTACATTAATAGCGATCCATCCAGATACGTTTTACACTAAAAATAAAAATCACAAACTAAATTGAGAAATCAAAATATATAAAATCAGAATAACAAATGACATGACTGCAAATATTTCAAATGTCTGTGGAAGTCGCTTGCAAAATGAAATAGTTATATGAGGAAGGTGGGATTATGGTGAAGTCATTTCTTGAACTGTTTTTAATATTGCTATGTTATTATTCTAATTTAATTTTTATGTAAGTAATACTTGAAAAGAGTTTAAAAGTCAAAGTAACACAAAATTTTAAAGAAAAAAATTCTCTACCTAACCCTTCCTACCCCTGATGTCCACTCCCCAGAGGAAATTCTTCTAAGATTAACCTCCACGTTTCCACATAACATGCTTATGTGTTATTTATTAATTTGGCAGGTTTTTTTTCTATTATTGGCTGATCATTAAAAATGAGGATTTGATTCCATTACATGACCTCCTAAAAATATGCACACATTTTCCCTCCCCTTATCGTTCTAGAACAGCTATGTTTCACTTGTTGGTTATGCCAATACTAAGGGCTATGGCTATGTTAAGTACTATTGCTGTTAGCTGCTGTTGAGTGAGACCTTGACTCACGATGACCCCATGCACAACAGCATAAAACATTGCCTAGTCCTGCACTACTCCCATGATCAGTTGTGGGTTGGACCTTTGTGATCCATAGGGTTTTTATTGGCTGATTTTCAGAAGTAGATCCTCAGGCCTTTCTTCTTAGTCTTAGCCTGGAAGCTCCCCTGAAACCTGTTCAACATCCTAGCAACACACGAGCCTCCACTGACAGATGGATGATGGTTGTGCATGAGGTATGTCTTGTGCTGGGTTCTCTAGGGAAGCAAAACCAGCAAAGCATAAAAATAGAGAGAGACAGAGAGATTTATATCAAAGAAATGGTTCAAGTGATTGCACAGGCTGTAACGTCCCAAGTTCATGGGTCAGGAAAGAGGCTTCTCCTGATTCATGTAGCTGCAGGGGCTGGTGAATGCAAGATCAACAGGCCAGAGAGCAGGACTTTTGCTCACAGGCTGTGAAGATTGAAGGATCCCAAGATCGGCAGGTAAGTCCCCAGGTAAGCTGCTAGCTTAAGTTCCAAGAACTGGAGGTCAGATGAATAGGAGCCAGCTGCAGGACCCAGAGAGAGCAAAAGTCCTAGAGCCCTGCCTGAACGTCCGCCCACACTCAATGCAGGCCACACACCCAAGGAAACTCCCCTTCAACTGATAGGCTACTCACAGCAGATCCCATCATGAGGGTGATCATGTATCAAATCTCAACAGGGAAGTAATCACAGCATTATATGACTGCCAAAACACTGCAAATCATGGCCTAGTCAAGTTGACACACAATCTTAACCATCACAAGGTGCGTTGGTTGGAATCGAACCTGGGTCTCCTATATGGAAACTAAGAATTCTGCCATTGAACCAATTCACAGCTAACCCTTGTAATATTCTGTAATTTTATTGCCTTCCCAGTACAACTTTTTGTTTTTCCTGGAATTACCATATTTTTACACAAATAATGCATGCCTTCTAAATTTGTTTGCCAGCTGTGCCCTACCCCATGAGGTATTTTCATAAGTACTGCTAGTCCAATTTTTTTTACGTGTTGCTGTAAAAAAATTAGTAAAGCATGCTTACAAAAATACCTCCAGGGGGAGAGCACAGCTGGCAAACAAACGTAGAAGGCATGAGTTATTTGTGTAAAAATATGGTAATCATTGCCTCACTTTTGTTGTTTTTCACCAAATTTTTTATCCTCCCATTAATGAATCATTCCCTGATATTCTGATATAACCATAAATGTCCTTTCACTATATTTCAGTCATAGCAGGTAACCTGTAAGTTTTAATATTTTTTTTTCCTTTGGAGATATTCTGAAGTCTTCTGTGCTTCTCCAATATGGACTGGTAATCTCTAGGCCTACTACAAACCTGTCATCCTAATATTTCCCTTTATTATTATCTTGGTAATTCCTTCCTTCCTTCTGAACATGGAGATGAAGCTTCCTGCAACCATGAAGCAACAACCATGAGCACAAAGGCCAACATGCCAAGGATGGCAGACTGAAGAGAGAGAGGCTGGGTCCCCAGTAACACTGTTAACCCACTCTATCAACTCCAGTCTATCTTCTCCAAGTGTCTTGCTGTTTGAGAAAAATGACCTTCTATTTATTCGAGCCACTATAGTTTTCTGTTACTTGTAGCAAAATGCATTCTGAACTAAAACAAACACAGTTCGATTAAGTGACTTGTCGTATTTAACACACTAGCAAGTCAATGCCAGAAACAGAATTTGAACTATTTCTTCCTGACTCTAGCACTATGTTCTACTAAAAAAAAAAAAAAAAATGTTCTACTAGGTCATGCAAAATACTACAACTATTACCACCAAAATACTACAACTATTACCACCATGTTAAAAACTTTATATTGTCATACCCCATGAAGCAGGAATTATCTCCATCTTACAGAGAGAGGTTAAACATCTTGCCCAAATTCTTATAACTGGGGCATTGAAGAGTTAGAATATGAACCTCAATCTGTCACCAAAGTTTATGTAAGTAAACACCACGATATGTTGTCTTTCTGTATACAGTACAATGTCATTGCTTTGCATCTAGAAAGGCCTTATGGATTCATAATAATTTTAGATTTTTGTTCTAGGCATTTGTGGTAGTCAATCTCTAAGAAGGGACTCAGTGAGTCCTGGATCCTGACATTTAGGCCCTTAGGTAATTGCGCTCTTGTGTGTGGGATGGACCTAGTGACTTTTAACAAATAGTAAAATAGCAAAATTTGTGGGCTGTCACTTCTGAGATTAGGTAACAAAAGACTGTCTTGCATCTTGCTTACACTCCCTGCCTTGCCATCTTGTTTGCTCTCTCCGATGACGCAAATGAACATGTTGCAAGCAGTCCTATCGAGAGTCCCATGTGGAAAAGATCCAAAGGATGCCTCTAGTCAACAGCCAATGAAAAACTAAGGCCATTAGTCAACAGTCTATGAAGAATTGAATACTGACAACAACCACTTGAGTGAGTTTGGAAGTAGATTCATCAGTAGTCAAGCTTTTAGATGAGGCTGTAGCCCTGACCAAAACTTTGATTGAAGCCTGTGAGAGAGAGGGAACCAAAAAACTCAACTGAGTCATGCCCAGAGAGCTGACCCACAGAAACTGCGACATAATAAATGTAAGTTGGTTTAAGTCATTAATTGGGAAATAATTTGTTACACAGCAAAAGATAGCTAATTCAGCAAGGTTCCTACATTTGGGCATCTGTAGGGCTTAGGAGGGGTCCCTAAGTGATGGAGTCCCTGGGTGGTAAAACAGTTAATACCCTTGGCTGCACACTGAAAGGTTGGAGGTTCAAGTCCACCCAGAGACACCTCAGAAGGAATGCCTGGCAATGTATTTCTAAAAAATAAGCCATTGAAAACCCTATGGAGCACAAGTCTCCTCTGACATGCATGGGGTCACCATAAGTTGGAATCAACTCAACAGCAATTGGTTTAGGGCTTTTTACCAAAACAGAAGTAAGCAGCAAGAAAAAAAATTTTCCAATAATCCATTTTTTAACACAAAATGTATGCACTTCCTTGTTAGATGACACATCCGGCTAAAGTTCTTGCCACAGACAAGGTTATTCATTACTCGGTAGAAATATTTTTAGTCAGTAGAGGCAGGAGAAGTAGACTTCCACATTCAACGATGACTTAGGATTGCCCTACATATTCAATCATAGCTTTTTATCCATAATAAAGTAATGATCATGGAACAGTGATATTTTCAATGAAGTTGTGTTTCCAGAATGTATGTGATTTATTTCCGATTTATACAATGCATCTTTGTCTCTTTCTTATTTCTTTTCATGAGGTGTTTGAAAACACATCTCTTTATAAACAAAGAATTAAAGAGAGGCCAACGACAGGTAAATAGCTTTACTAAATGCTCTCAAGCTCCTTCGAGGATTTTCGTTTGTGCGAAGATGAGTTATAGCCAACTCCTAAACAATAGCTTACTTACCATCACTGGTTTTTACTCCAACTTAATGAATAGAAAGGTGTGAACTAAGCAATAACCATTTACCTTCCTCCATAAATCCTAATGACTGCACCTGAGACTTCTATTACTTTGGTTTCTGGTACTTGCTTGTCTTCAGAGAGGGCTCTCTAACTTATATTCAAGGTTTTACTGGAAAAGTTACTGGTGAGGAGCTCACTTTGAACAGTGCAAGGGCTGAACTGTGGCTGACAGAAGTTTATATTAGAAAGACAGGGAACTGGGATTGTTGGACAAGCATTTTCTTTACTTACACAAAGACAGAGAAGGTGAGGGGAACTGGGGCTTAGAATTCACTACAACAACCCTCAGGTAGCAAGGGAGGTCCATTGTCCAAGGTGAGTGTGTCTCCACTTTCAGTTCAAGAAAAAGACTGATACTAGGTTGTCTTAGTCATCTAGTGCTGCTATAACAGAAATACCACAAGTGGATGGCTTTAACAAAGAGAAGTTTATTTTCTCACAGTCTAGTAGGCTAGAAGTCCAAATTCAGGGTACCAGCTCCAGGGGAAGGTTTTCTCTTTCTGTTGGCTGTGCAGGAAGCTCCTTCTTGTCAATCTTCCCCTGGACTAGGCGTTCTCTACACAGGATCCCAGGTCCAACGGATGTGCTCTGCTCCTGGTGCTTCTTTCTTGGTGGTATGAGGTCTTCAACTCTCTGCTTGTTTCCCTTTCCTTTTATCTCTTTTTTTTTTTTTCTTGATAGATAAAAGGTGGTACAGGCCACACCCCAGGGAAACTTCCTTTACATTGGATCAGGGATGTGACCTGAGCAAGGGTGTTACGTTCTACCCTAATCCTCTTAAATAACAGGCACAGATTATGATTTATGATACATAGGAAAATCACAAAATGGAGGCCAAGCACACAATACTGGGAATCATGGCCTAACCAAGTTGACACATATTTTGGGGGGATACAATTCAATCCATGATATGGGTGTTGAGAGGAAACCCTGGTGGCATAGTGGTCAAGTATTATGGCTGCTCACCAAAAGGTCAGCAATTCAAATCCACAAGGCACTCCTTAGAATCTCTATTAGGCAGTTCTACTCTGTCCAATATGGTTGCTATGAGTTGGAATCATCTCAATGGCAATGGGTTTTTGTAGGTGTTGACAGGAGTCACTGCACGGTACAAACGGGCAACGCCAACTGAAAGGCTGGAGGTTTGAGAGGACCCAGACACTCCTTGGAAGAAAGGCCTGGTAGTCTACCTTTGAAAACTCAGCACAATTCTACTCTGACACTCATGGGGTTGTCACACATTGGGGTCAACTCAACAGTAGCTGGTAATTGGTAGGTGTTGAGCTGGCTCAGTTTCTCTGTGGCCTGGTTGCTAAATAAAATAGATCCAAACTTACTACAGGCATTCCTCCGTTTATTGTGCTTCACTTTATTGTGCTTTGCAGATAATGAGTTTTTTACAAATTGAAGATTCGTGGCAACCCTACACCGAGCGAGTCTACTGTCACCATTTTTCCAACAGCATGCGCTCACTTCATGTCTCTGTGTCACATTTTGGTAATTCTTGCCATATTTCAAAATTTGTCATTATTATTATATGTGTTAGGGTGATCTGTTACTATTGTACATGGTACAACATGGATGAACCTTGAAAACATCACGCTGAGTGAAATAAGCCAGGCACAAAAGGACAAATATTGCATGGTTCCACTTACATGAAATATCTAGATTAGGCAAATGTAGAGACAGAAAGCAGATTGTGGTTACTAGGTGGTGAAGAGCTCAGCTGCTAACCAAGAGGTCGGCAGTTTGAATCTACCTTGGAAACCCTATGGGGCAGTTCTACTCTGTCCTATAGGTTCGCTGTGAGTCAGAATTGACTCGATGGCAAAGAGTGTTTTTTTAGGGGTCAAGCTGGGGTTGGGGGGTTGGGAAAGGGGAGTGATTGCTTAATGGATACAGGGTTTCTGTTTGGGGTGATGAGAAAATTTTGGAAATAAACAGTGGTCATGGCTTCACCACATGTGAGTGTGATTATTATCACTGAATTGTACACTTAAAAACGGTTAAAATGCACTCTTTAAGCTTACATATATTTTATCACAATAAAGAAAAAAAAAGCGTAGCAGCTTGCCAAAGCATCAAAACTGTTATTGTGCATTTATGGTTGTGTTCAGTCCTTTGAATGTATTACTTCATTTAATCCTCATGGTGACCCTGTGAGACAACTGCTATTTACACTGTCTCTCCACAGTATCTATTTACAGTTGTCGGAAGCCAAGGCTGAGAGGCAAAGTGACTAGTCAACACCACAGAGTCATTAAGTGGAAAAGCCTGGATTTGAACCTGGATCTGCCAGCTTCTAAAGTCACATTATGTTGCCTCCTGAAGTTGTTAATTCAGAGGGCTTAGGGAGAAACTCTGAGGCAACAGGTCAACATCTAGGAAACAGAGGAAAGGAGGGGAGCAAAGTCCGGCAAGGACCCCTGAGCTGAGAAGGTGCTGGCAGTGGCTTTATCAGGAGTTTCAGAGTCCTTGGGCATAGAGGCCTCAAACTCCACTCAGCAAACAGGGCTTCTCAGGAAGCTCTGCTATGGCCCTACAAAGGGACTCACAAGGGCATTCATTCATCCATCCTTCCATTCATTTATTCAACAAATATTTATTAAGCACCTACTTTGTGCCAGGCATTGTACTAGACACTAGATATATTAAGAAAAAAAAAAAGTTGCCGTCAAGTCAGCTCTGACTCATGGAGACCTCATGTGTGCAGAGTAGAAATATGCTCCATAGGGTTTTCATGGCTGTGACCTTTTGGAAGCAGATCTCCAGGCCTTTCTTTCAAGATAGGTTCAAACCACCAACACTTCATTTAGCAGCTGAACGCTTAAACATTTGTGCCACTCAGAGACTCCTACTGGGTATATAGTGGTGAATAAGAAGAGAAATAAAGTTATCTGTTCTAATAAGTTCACATTCTAGAGTATGAGATAGGTAGAGAGGTAGGTCAACAGATTTTAAAAAACAATCATTTCAAATAGTTCTAAGAGCTATGAAGAGAATAGAATGGAGAATAACAGACTAATATAAATAAATGAGGGTACCCTGTTACATGGGGGTCAGGCAAGGTTTCAATGAGTTGAATGATGAATTAAAAGAGAGTCTTACCTCTTTCTCTGGGAAGTGCATTCTAGGCAGAAGTAGCAGCAAGTGCAAAGGCCCCAAAGTAGGGCATGTTTGAGGACAAAAAGAAGGTCAGTGGTGCTGGAGCATGGTGAGCAGGAAGGACAGGGTCACAAGTCTATTGTTGTGGCTTCTGTGCCAATCCATCCAACCAAGGGTCTCCCTCACCCTCGTTGGCCCTCTACTTTACCAAATGTGGTGATTGATATCTCTCAATGACGTGACCAAAGCAGGTGAGTCGGGCAATGTTCTGTTGTGATCCATAAGGGTTTTCCTTGGCTAATTTTTACAAATCCGTCATCAGGCCTTTCTTCCTAGTCTGACTTAGTCCACTCTGGGTGGCCCCCATAGTATTTGAAATACCAGTGGCATAGCTTCCATCATAACAGCAACACGTAAGCCACCACAGTACTATAAACTGACAGAGGAGTCAGTCTATAGTTTTTCTAAACTAAATACCCTTTATGACGAGAACTGATGAGTCCACTAGAAAGGCTGCTTCATAAGGAAAGCTATTTTCCTAACATTTGTAGGAAAATAGCACACAGTTGATCCCCATAGCTGTCCGTTGAATGAATGAAGAAATGCAGTGCTGGAAACCAGCTTATACTGGCTCACAAGAGCAGATTGTTAAATATTCAGGAATTTCACAAGCAAATTGTTAAACTATCCGTAACCTGAAATCAGCCCTGGTAGATGTGTTTACACACCACGGATATCACTAAACACTACAAATTAGGGTGTTTTTTTACTTTTCCTTCCTTAGTCTGTTTACCAGCACACTACTGAACGCAGGTGAAAGTATTTGGCACGGTATCAAACATATGCCCCGTGGACGTCAAGTTGATTCTGACACATACCAACCCTATAGGACAGCGTAGAACTGCCCCATAGGGTTTCCAAGGAGCAGCTGGTGGATTTGAAAGGTCAAAATTTTGGTCAGCAGCCAAGCCCTTAACCACTCTATCTCCAGGGTTCCAACATACATATAGGGGGTGCTTTAAAATGTATTTGTCCTTCTGCAGGCGGGGCCAAAATGGCTGACTAGGTAGAAGCTACCTCGGATCCCTCTTGCAACAAAGACTCAGAAAAATAAGTGAATCGATCACATTCATGACAATCTACGAACCCTGACCATCAAACACAGATCTAAAGAGTTGACCTGAGTGACAGAGACTGAGAACGAACAACCACAGGGAAGCAGCGACTGTTTTCCGAGCCTGGAGCCAGCGTCCCAGACAGGAAAACTTGGTGGCGGGCCTTGGACTGGGCGCAGAGGAACTAACCGCGACTTCTGAGACAGCGCAAGCACAAGAGGCAGGCCTGACCCTCGGGGGCAATCTCTACACAGCCAGCGCACACAGTCGACAGGCCCCTCAGGAATCTCAGATAAAACAGTCATCCCAAGCAAGATAAGTAACTTTGTCTATAGTCTGGGGTGCTACTCTCTCCTATTTATCTGAACCCTCCCCTCCCCTTCCCAGGTGGCTTCATTAACATTGGAATTTCCTGAGCAAGAGAGTGAACTGTGCGGCAGTTTTTCTTTCTTTCTTTTTTTGGTCTTTTCCTAACCCATTCTCCTGGCCTGAGAGAAGCAGCTACAAAAATCCTTCCCTAATTGGACTAAAAACACAGAACCAGTTCCAGCCAAGCATATGTGATCCACAGTCTTGGGCTTTCATCCCTACAGGGAACAAGGTGACTTTTGTAGTACAAAGGCAATTCTGATAGGGATCTGACTGTAATTGTTTTAGCAGATTACTGGAAAGACAAGTTTCCCAGGTCTGATATCTGTGCGTATTCAAAGAGCCCTCACTGACCCACAACAGGGAACTGAGGGCTGAAGCTCCCCCCAGACCACCTAGCCTCCTGCCTTAGGGGTCTAAGGAGGATGACACCTACCAATCTGTAGAGGTACTTGCATTGGGGGCCTAAGGTACAGCTGCAGAGCCCACCCACCAAAGTGCTTTAGGAATAGAGACACACCTACCTCACTGGCACTTGGGGAAAGCCTGTCAGCATCCTGCCCCTCCTTGGAGTGTGAAACCCTGCTGCTACTAGAATCTGGTGCACACAACTATCACCACTACTTCTCTAGGTGGATAGGTGACAGCCTGCACCACACACTTGATGACCCAAAATCAGATTCTACTCAAGAATAGTAAATGCACTCAGGCTTATATATCTGGTAACAGACCAAACCAGCTGGTAATAGGACATAAGTGATTCAAGGGCTACAACAATCAAGACAGCACAATCAAGTAGCCCATCTACGTATATTGAAAGAAAACAAAACAAGATAAGACTCAGTGAGCAAATATAGAATAAATCACTACAATATCTTAGTGATGCCTCAGAGACAGCAGTCAATATCAAACCACATAAAGAAGCAGACCATGATTGCTTCTACAACTCACCAAACTAAAGAATCAAAATCTTTCCCAAATGAAGACACAATCCTGGAATTGCCAGATACAGAATATAAAAAACTAATTTACAGAATGCTTCAAGTCAAGACATCAGGGATGACCTCAGAAATGAAATAAGGCAAGCTACAGAAAAAGTCAAGGAACACACTGATAAAGCAGTTGAAGAACTCAAAAAGATTATTCAAGAACATAGTGGAAAAATTAATAAGTTGCAAGAATCCATAGAGAGACAGCATTCAGAAATCCAAAAGATTAACAATAAAATTACAGAATTAGACAAGGCAATAGGAAGTCAGAGGAGCAGACTCGAGCAATTGGGATGCAGAGTGGGAGATCTGGAGGACCAGGGAATTAACACCAATATAGCTGAAAAAAAATCAGATAAAAGAATTAAAAAAGAATGAAGAAACCCTAAGAATCATGTGGGACTCTATCAAGAAGAATAACTTGCACGTGATTGGAGTCCAAGAACAGGGAGGGATAACAGAAAACACAGAGAGAATAGTTGAAGATCTGTTGGCAGAAAACTTCCCTGACACCATGAAAGATGAAAGGATACCTGTCCAAGATGCTCATCGAACCCCATTTAAGATTGATCCAAAAAGAAAATCACCAAGACGTATTATCATCAAACTTGCCAAAACCAAAGATAAAGAGAAAATTTTAAAAGCAGCCAGGGAGAAAAGAAAGGTCTCCTACAAAGGAGAATCAATAAGAATAAGTTCAGACGACTCAGCAGAAACCATGCAGGCAAGAAGGCAATGGGTTGACATATACAGAGCACTGAAGGAGAAAAACTGCCAGCCAAGGATCATATATCCAGCAAAACTCTCTCTCAAATATGAAGGTGAAATTAAAACATTTACAGATAAACAGAAGCTTAGAGAATTTGCAAAAACCAAACCAAAGCTACAAGAAATACTAAGGGAAATTGTTTGGTCAGAAAACCAATAATTTCAGATACCAGCACAACACAAGGTCACAGAACAGAACATCCTGATATCAACTCAAATAGGGAAATCATAAAAACAAATTAAGATTAATTTTAAAAAGAAAAAAATGCTCAAAACAGGGAATCATTGAAGTCAACATGAAAAGATCACAATAATCAAAAAGAGGGACTAAATACAGGTGGCATAGAACTGCCATATGCAGAGGGATACAAGGCGATATAGGACAATACAAGTTAGGTTTTTACTTAGAAAAATAGGGGTAAATATTAAGGTAACTACAAAGAGGTATAACAACTCCATAACTCAAAATAAAAACCAAGAAAAACATAACGACTCAGCAAACAAAAAGTCAAATACCATGAAAATGAGGAACACACAATTTACAAAGAAAAACATCTCAGCACAAAAAAGTAAGTGGAAAAATGAAATTGTGAACAACACACATAAAAAGGCATCAAAATGACAGCACTAAACACATACTTATCTATAATTACACTGAATGTAAATGGACTAAACACACCAATAAAGAGACAGAGAGCCTCAGACTGGATAAAGAAACACGATCCATCTATATGCTGCCTACAAGAGACACACCTTAGACTTAGAGACACAAACAAACAAACTGAAAGGATGGAAAAAAATATATCAAGCAAACAATAAGCAAAAAAAAGCAGGAGTAGCAATATTAATTTCTGACAAAATAGACTTTAAAGTTAAATCCACCAAAAAGGATAAAGAAGAACACTACATAATGATTAAAGGGACAATTGACCAGCAACATATAACCATATTAAATATCTATGCACCCAGTGACAGGGCTGCAAGATACATAAAACAAACTTTAACAGAACTGAAAAGTGAGATAAACACCTCCAAAATTATAGCAGGAGACTTCAACACACCACTTTCAGAGAAGGACAGGACATCCAGTAAGAAGCTCAATAGAGACACAGAAGACCTAATTGCTACAATCACCCAACTTGACCTCATAGACTTATACAGAACACTCCACCCAACTGCTGCAAAGTATACTTTTTTTTCTAGTGCACATGGAACATTCTCTAGAATAGACCACATATTAGGTCATAAAACAAACTTTTGCGAATCCAAAACATCAAAATATTACAAAGCATCTTCTCAGACCACAAGGCCATAAAAATGGAAATCAATAACAGAAAAATTAGGGAAAAGAAATCAAATACTTGGAAACTGAACAATACCCTCCTGAAAAAAGACTGGGTTATAGAAGACATTAAGGAGGGAATAAAGAAATTCATAGAAGGCAATGAGAATGAAAACACTTCCTATCAAAACCTCTGGGACACAGCAAAAGCAGTGCTCAGAGGTCAATTTATATCGATAAATGCACACATACAAAAAGAAGAGCCAAAATCAGAGAACTGTCCCTACAACTTGAACAAATAGAAAGTGAGCAACAAAAATATCCATCAGGCACCAGAAGAAAACAAATAATAAAAGTTAGAGCTGAACTAAATGAATTAGAGAACAGAAAAACAATTTAAAGAATTAACAAAGCCAAAAGCTGGTTCTTTGAAAAAATTAACAAAATTGATAAACCATTGGCCAGACTGACTAAAGAAATACAGGAAAGGAAACAAATAACCCGAATAAGAGAGGAGATGGGCCACATCACAACAGACCCAACTGAAATTAAAAGAATCATATCAGATTATTACGAAAAATTGTACTCTAACCAATTTACAAACCTAGAAGAAATGGATGAATTCATAGAAAAACACTACCTACCTAAACTACCACAATCAGAAGTAGAACAACTAATAGACCCATAACAAAAAAAGATTGAAATGGTAATCAAAAAACTCCCAACAAAAAAAAAGTCCTGGCCCGGATGGCTTTACTGCAGAGTTCTACCAAACTTTCAGAGAAGAGTTAACACCACTACTACAAAAGGTATTTCAAAGCATAGAAAATGATGGAATACTGCTTAACTCATTCTATGAAGCCACCGTATCCCTGACACCAAAACCAGGTAAAGACATCACAAAAAAAAGAAAATTACAGATCTATATCCCTCATGAACATATATGTAAAAATCCTCAACAAAATTCTAGCCAATAGAATTCGACAACATATCAAAAAAATAATCCACCATGACCAAGTGGGATTTATACCAGCTATGCAAGGTTGGTTTAATATTAGAAAAACCATTAATGTAATCCACCATATAAATAAAACAAAAGACAAAAACCACATAATATTATCAATTGATGCAGAAAAGGCATTTGACAAAGTCCAACACCCATTTATGATAAAAACTCACAGCAAAATAGGAATTTAAGGAAAATTCCTCAGCATAATAAAGGACATGCATACAAAGCCAACAGCCAACATCACTCTAAATGGAGAGAGCCTGAAAGCATTTCCCTTGAGAACGGGAACCAGACAAGGATGCCCTTTATCACCGCTCTTATTCAACATTGTGCTAGAAGTCCTAGCCAGAGCAATTAGGCTAGACAAGGAAATAAAGGGCATCCGGATTGGCAAGGAGGAAGTAAAATTATCTCTATTCGCAGATGATATGATCTTATTCACAGAAAACCTTAAGGAATCCTCCAGAAAACTACTGAAACTCATAGAACAGTTTGGCAGAGTCTCAGGTTATAAGACAAACATAGAAAAATCAGTTGGATTCCTCTACATCAACAAAAAGAACATCGAAAAGGAAATCACCAAATCAATACCATTCACAGTAGCCCCCAAGAAGATAAAAGACTTAGGAATAAATCTTACCAAAGATGTAAAAGACCTATGCAAAGAAAACTACAAAGTACTACTGCAAGAAACTAAAAAGGACCTACTTAAGTGGAAAAACATACCTTGCTCATGGATAGGAAGACTTAACATAGTAAAAATGTCTATTCTACCAAAAGCCATCTATACATACAATGCGCTTCCGATCCAAATTCCAGTGACATTTTTTAATGTGATGGAGAAACAAATCACCAACTTCATATGGAAGGGAAAGAAGCCCCGGATAAGTAAAGCATTACTGAAAAAGAAGAAGAAAGTGGGAGGCCTCACTCTACCTGATTTTAGAACCTATTATACAGCCACAGTAGTCAAAACAGCCTAGTACTGGTACAACAACAGGCACATAGACCAATGGAACAGAACTGAGAACCCAGATATAAATCCATCCACTTATGAGCAGCTGATATTTGACAAAGGCCCAGTGTCAGTTAATTGGGGAAAAGATAGTCTTTTTAACAAATGGTGCTGGCATAACTGGACATCCATTTGCAAAAAAATGGAACAGGACCCATACCTCACACCATGCACAAAAACTAACTGCAAGTGGATCAAAGACCTAAACATAAAGACTAAAACGATAAAGATCATGGAAGAAAAAATAGGGACAACGTTAGGAGCCCTAATACAAGGCATAAACAGAATACAAAACATTACCAAAAATGACGAAGAGAAACCAGATAACTGAGAGCTCCTAAAAATCAAACACCTATGCTCATCTAAAGACTTCACCAAAAGACTAAAAAGACCACCTACAGACTGGGAAAGAACTTTCAGCTATGACATCTCCGACCAGCACCTGATCTCTAAAATCTATATGATTCTGTTAAAACTCAACCACAAAAAGACAAACAACCCAATCAAGAAGTGGGCAAAGGATATGAACACACACTTCACTAAAGAAGATATTCAGGCAGCTAACAGATACATGAGAAAATGCTCTTGATCATTAGCCATTAGAGAAATGCAAATTAAAACTACGATGAGATTCCATCTCACTCCAACAAGGCTAGCATTAATCCAAAAAACACAAAATAATAAATGTTGGAGAGGCTGCGGAGAGATTGGAACTCTTATACACTGCTGGTGGGAATGTAAAATGGTACAACCACTTTGGAAATCTATGTGGCGTTTTCTTAAAAAGTTAGAACTACCATACAACCCAGAAATCCCACTCCTTGGAATATATCCTAGAGAAATAAGAGCCTGTACACAAACAGATATATGCACACCCATGTTTATTGCAGCACTGTTTACAATAGCAAAAAGCTGGAAGCAACCAAGGTGTCCATCAATGGATGAATGGCTAAATAAATTGTGGTATATTCACACAATGGAATACTACACATCGATAAAGAACAGTGATGGATCTGTGAAACATTTCATAACATGGAGGAACCTGGAAGGCATTATGCTGAGTGAAATTAGTCAGAGGCAAAAGGACAAATATTGTATAAGACCACTATTGTAAGATCTTGAGAAATAGTATAAACTGAGAAGAACACATACTTTTGTGGTTATGAGGGGGGGAGGGAGGGAGAGTGGGAGAGGGTTATTTACTGATTAGTTAGTAGATAAGAACTACTTTAGGTGAAGGGAAGGACAATACTCAATACACGGAAGGTCAGCTCAACTGGACTGGACCAAAAGCAAAGAAGTTTCTGGGGTAAACTGAATGCTTCAAAGGTCAGCGGAGCAAGGGCGTGGGTTTGGGGACTATGGCTTAAGGGGACTTCTAAGTCAATTGGCAAAATAATTTTATTATGAAAACATTCTGCATCCCACTTTGAAATGCGGCACCTAGGGACTTAATTGCTAACAAGCGGCCATCTAAGATGCATCAATTTGTCTCAACCCACCTGGATCAAAGGAGAATTAAGAACACCAAGGTCACACGACAGCTATGAGCCCAAGAGACAGAAAGGGCCACATGAACCAGAGACTTACATCATTCCGAGACCAGAAGAACTAGATGGTGCCCAGCCACAACCGATGACTGCCCTGACAGGGAGCAAAACAGAGAATCCCTGAGGGAGCAGGAGATCAGTGGGATGCAGACCCCAAATTCTCATAAAAAGACCAGACTTAATGGTCTGACTGAGACTAGAGGAATCCCGGTGGTCATGATCCCCAAACCTTTTGTTGGCCCAGGACAGGAACCATTCCCGAAGACAACTCATCAGACATGGAAGGGACTGGACAATGGGTGGGAGAGAGATGCTGACAAAGAGTGAGCTACTTGTATCAGGTGGACACTTGTGACTGTGTTGGCATCTCCTGTCTGGAGGGGAGATAGGAGGGTAGAGAGGGTTAGAAACTGGCAAATTCCTCATGCAAGGAGAGACTGGAAGGGCTGACTCATTAGGGGGAGAGTAAGTGGGAGTATGGAGTAAGGTGTATATAAGCTTATATGTGACAGACCGACTTGATTTGTAAACGTTCACTTAAAGCTCAATAAAAATGATTTAAAAAATGTATTTTCCTTCATTGAAATTATAATGAAGAAGATTTTAGAGGTCAGGAGGCTGGTCCTAGGACCCTTGCATCACCCTCGCCCACCCCCCCCCCCCGCCCAGGCAACCACTTGCTGTGCCTAAATGTGAGCAGGTAGTGTTGAGAAAACTACACTTTTTATTCTGTTTTTCTGTTACTTTCTAGTTACCATCAACTGCTCTTCAAAGTGGTCACATTATATCTCCAGTGTTTTATTTATTTTAAAATATAAGGAGGGGGTTAAAACAAATATGATGAAATGTTAAATCTAGGTGATGAATACATGGGAGTTTATTATTCCCTGCAGGAGTCCCCAGGTGGTGCAAAAGGTTAAGTGTTTGACTGCTAACTGAAAGGCTGGAGGTTCCAACCCACCCAAAAGTACCTTAGAAGAAAGACCTGTCAATATTCTTCCAAAAAGTCACAGCCTTGAAAACCCTATGGGGTGCACTTCTCTCAAATACGTGGGATCGCCATGAGTTGGAATCAACTTGACAGCGACTGGTTTGATTTCGGTTTTGATATTATTCCCTGTAATTTCCTGAAGGTTTAAAATAGTCCCTAATAAAATAAAAGGAAGAAGGAAAAACTAAAGATGCTCCTAGCATCAACCCTGATGCCATGGTCCACTGGGAGTGGATATGAAATCTGGGTTTGAAATCAGCAAACTCTGAGAGACACCTGAACCAGCACAGGCACTGTCCATGTAATGTGGGACCAGGGCAGGGCTGCAATTAAGCCTTCATCTGCCTGCAAAGCTGAGCACAGCGAATTACAACAGTACCTCAAATTCAGATGTGGCCTTCATAGTCTGTCATCAGAGGTGAAGAGGTAAAAATTATAATTAATACACATCACATGCACCTTGTAAATGTCACTGGCAAGCACATCTGAAAATTCAAAATTATTAGGTGCATTCTTCATAGATTACTTTTCTCATCTAATAGTCATTAGTCATTAGGAATTGGTTAAACTGATGAGATGTTGCCTTCCTTTGCTTGGTTCCTCTTGTTTCTGGAGTTGTCAGTCAACATGATATAGGCAGAGAATTGCGGAGAGCATTTCTTTTTCTCTCAAGGACTATATTCCATAGGACTTTTCAGAACAATAAGTTCTTAATTACCAAAAAGTTTGCTACTAGGCTTTTTGATCCTCCACCAACAGTCACGAATAAGACCTTACGCATAAAAACCCATTGCCTTCTGGTTGATTCCAACTCATAGCAACCCAATAGGACAGAGTAGCACTGCCCCAAAAGGTTTCCAAGGAGTTGCTGGTGGATTCGAACTGCTGACCTTTTGGTTAGCAGCCAAACTCTTAACCACTATACCACCAGGGTTTCCAAAGAAGACCTTAGGTATTATCAGATTCAACCCTCATTGGAGGCGTGTTGTTGTTGTTAGGAGGCATGGTGTTGTTGTTAATTGCCATAGAGTTGGTTTTGACTCATAGCAACCCTACGTATGCCTATGCCCCATCAGAGGCATACATCCCTTTTATTGAATCTCTGACAGTGGGACACATCCAAACTCTACTTGAACATTCTTATAATGGAAAACTCACTACTTCACAAACAATTAATAGAAATAAAAAAACAGTTGTTGAGTCAACACTGACTCATGGCGACCCCATGTGTATCAGAGTAGAACTATGCTCCATGGCTGTTTTTTGTGGGAAGTAAATTACCAGGCTTTTCTTCCAAGGCGCCACTGGGTGGACTTGAACCTCCAGGTTTTTGGTTAGGAGTTTAGCTTGTAAACCATTTGCACTGCCCAGGGATGCCTATAAATAGAAATAACTAACATATATTGAATACTAACTCTACGCCGGGCATAGGTCTTGGGGCTTTATAAACAGTAGCTCATGGAATCTTCAAGGAGACACTAAGCCAGGTGCTATAATATTCCTTATTTTAGAGAGAAGAAATTTGGGATTTAGAGATTACGTAGTCTGTCCACGTCGTACATTCAGCCAGTGGAAGAACTGGGATTCCAACATAAGTTGGTCCGATTGCAAAGTCCATGTACCTAAAAGTTGTGTTAAAACTGCTTCCTTGTAACTTGGACCTAGTGTTCTTTGATCAGCTCCCTGGAGCCACACGGAACAGGTTTACTTCTTCCACCCATGCTTTAATGTATTCCCTTAGTCTGGCCTCTTCAAAAACTTCTGAAGTGAGAAATGTTCTTGGCACTTCACTACTCTGGCATGCCTTCCCCAGATGTTCTCCAATTCATGATGGTGTTCTAAGGACCCAGTGTCTATCCTGAACAGAGCTGATATAATGTGACCGTACAGGGCACACTAGGACTATTTTTTCTATTTGTTTCATGTTCTCTTTCAGTCAGCCCTTACTAATCTTGCATGGCAACTTAAGCCTCCATTTTTCTTATAATTGACTTCCACAAAAGCAATATCTTTACCTGGTAATTTGATTTTTTTTTTTTTTTTTAGCCTAAAGACAGTGTTTTATAGTGAATGTGCAGCATCTCTGCATACGTGGCACAGTGGGCACCTTTGTCTTTTGCCTGCCCAGAATCCTTCTTCTCATAAAGCACCCAGCCGTGTTTTGGAGAACCACCTCTTTCCTGTTGAATATAGTATGGCAGGACTGCTATTCAAGGTGGCCACCTTGGGGGTGAGTGTCGGAGGTTCTTTCCCAAGAATGTGAACCTTGAGCACAGAGACAAGGGCTAGTGGAGCTGATACACCCAGAAGAGGAGCCTAGAGTAGGTGTTCCATTTGTGCCTTCAACCTAGGTCCTCAGAGCAACCTTCTCCAATCCTCCATAGTTAGGGTTTTTATCATTCCAATAAATCTCTTTAGCCAGTGTCAGTTTCTGTTTCTTAAAAAATAAAGAGCTCAAGATAATACAGTTGTCACATTAGCCTCTGGTTGCACAGTTAACAGAATGCTGAGATGGCAGAAAGCCACATCATCATTTATTCATTTACCTGCTGAATTAGTCATTCATCTAACTCTTTCATTAAGTTCCTACTTTGTGCCAGAAACTAGAGACAATTCTAAGCCAGAAACATTTCTTGGGAAGAGCAGTTCAAATGACTTCATATATAGTAAATAATAGCAGTATCTAATATGCATTTATCATTTTATCTATAGGGGTATCAGTAGAAATTTGTCAAAAGTATTGCTTGAAATCAGATATCTTTTGAAAGTAAAGAACTTGAAAGAGACAGAGAGGAAAAGAAAGAAGGAGGAAGGAAGGAAGGAGAGGAAAGAAGAAAAAAAGGAAATAAAAAATGGAAAGAAGGAGAGATAAGAAAGAAAGAAAGGAAGGAAGGAAAGGAATCCTTAGTGGATTGTCTTACTATTCTGTTTGAGCTTTTTCCATAGTCAAAAACAGCTGATAGCTAGATAGAAATACACACAGTGCATGTTGTCTTTTATAAATGATATTTGAAACAAATACAACAAATATGGTTAGTCTGTTGATTTTTAGTTAGGTATTTCTGATTGAAAAGCAACTTCATGTTGGGTATTTAGTAGAGTAAAATGCCATACCACACTTAGCATTAAAGCTATCATTTATTCAGTCAGCCTTACTGTCATTTATTCAGTCAGCCTAGGCTTATCATACACTTAGAAGCCTTTTCTGATAGAAATTTACCATATTTGAGATATACCTGCTTTTCTACTACCTGAAATTAAATTCCTTCTCACTTTATTTATTTATTTTTCTGACCAGTATAAATTGATTTCCTCTTTACTATGGCTCCTTTAACACAGTCCCTATGTTTCATAAATAATCATCTTGTTTAACTTAAAATGTCTCCCACAAGCTTAGATAGATTGGGGTGGGCAAGAGAGTGGGAAGCCCAGGCCTAACTGTGAGCAGATGTGGTCCCTGGAGCTGCCTCTCTCTCTCCATTTCCTATGTCACCTTGGATTAGTAATGTAACCTCTCTGGGCTGAGTTACTTCATTCATAACATGAACTAGATTCTAAACCATACTACATTTTTTGGAAGTTCATGTTTCTATGCTTTACCTCTGATCTACTGAACCAAATATTTTGTGGTTGAGGGAACATACAACTCTATTTCCAAAACCTTTCCTAGGGATTGTGATCTGATTGATCTATGGATGATTATTTAGAAGTAATAAAAAAATAATAATAATGGTTAATATGTATAGAACAGTTGCTAAGTACTTTACACAGCAATGCTATGAGTTAGATACTGCTGTTGCCTTATGTTTATGTTTGAGGAAACTGAGGCTCAGAGATGTTAAGAAATGTTCCAGAGGGCAGTCAGTGAGGAGCTGAGATCCCAGCCCAGCCAGTCTGTCTCCAGAGCCCCTGTCGCTCATCGCTGCATGAGAGTATTTTTGGGAATCATTGGCTTAGCTGATGTCAAAGATCTTTTCCAAATTTAAGCTCAACTTTGATTTTTCTCTGTAAGTTTTTAACTGAATTCTGAGGTATTCTTTTGTCTGTGATGTCTAACAACTTCTAGATATATACAATATTTTAGATATAATTTTTTTTTAATCATTGAGAACATGGTTCTTCACAAATGTTGTTCTGTTTGGAATACCTCCACCCCCACTTTTAGCCACTTTTCCACTTGTCTTCTAAGACACCACGTAGATGTTGTCTCACGCAGGAAATATTCACAACATTCTATCACTACTTGGAATGTGGGATATATTACATTACCAGCTGTGACGGTTAAGATTGCATGTCAACTTGGCTGAGCCATGATTATCAATGTTTTGGCAGTCATATAATGTTGTGATAACTTCCCTGTTGAGATTTGGTACGTGACCACTCCCATGATGGGAATCTGCTATGAGCAGCGAATCAGTTGAAAGAGAATTTCCTTGGGTGTGTGGACTGCATCTGTATATAAGCAAACATTCTAGCAAGGCTTGGGGTTTTTTTGCTTGTGATGGATCCTGCAGCTGGCTCCTATTTGTCTGACCTCTGGTTCTTGGGACTTGAACTAGCAGCTTACTTACTGTCTTGCCTGCCGATGTTGGGATTCACCAACCTTCACAGCCTGTGAGTGAGAGCCCTGCTCTCTGACCTGTTGATCTTGGGTACGCCAGCCCCAGAGGCTACATGAATCAGGAGAGGCCTCTATCCTGAACTATGGAGCTGGGACATTCCAGTCTCTACAACCACGTGAGCCATTTCTTTAAAGTAAATCTCTCTCTATGTATATACTTATATGCTTTACTGGTTTTGCTGCTCTAGAGAACCCAGCCTAAGACACCAGCCAATGGCAATGCATATTTTTCTGGCCTTTCAGTGATTAGGCCAAAGACATGAATCCTAACCAACTTCTTCTCTGGCCTTTTGCCTAGGAAATGTAGTCAGAGGAGCTGAGGGGTGGACTAGGTTACTTCGGGGGTCAGTCTTATTCTCACAGCTACATGTTTTGTGCCTAATTTTCAGGGTCTAGTTTTCAGTTTCCCACATGGTTTCCTTGACATCTAGATTTTGGGCCTGTGCTCCTCTATTTTCTCCCTGCAATATGTGTCCTGGGATTATTATCTTCAACTAAGATACACACACACAAGCACACACACTCAAGCAAGTATCTTCTAATTAAACAACAACTTTTCCATTAGTTCTCTCTCATCAAGAAATATCACGCAATGTCTTCTAAATGAAAATGAAAACTCAAAAATCCATCATCACCAGCTTCCCAAACGACTCTGGCCCTACTATTTGCCAATATGCCCTCACCAATACCTGAACATCCTCCTTAACCCTTCCTTCCCCCTCACCATACTCTTATCCAATCTATTCCTATCCCAGTCAAGGCCACTATCACCTCTCACCTCCTAATGGTCTCTTTGCCTTGAATCCTGGTCCCCTCCACTCAATTCTACAGAGTGACCTTTCTAAACCAGAAATTTGATTATGCATCCCTAAACTCTATCAGTAGTCTCTCATTGTTCCAAGAGTAAAGTCCAGAACCCTTAGCAAGGGAAACAAGATCATCAAGATGTGGCCCTGCTTGCCTCTCCTGTTCTCATGGCAACTAACACCCCCACACAATCCTACTGAATTACTGTATTTTTCTATGCATTCTCTACCATGTAGTTCTTTGTATACATTCTTCCCTATACCTGGTAAACCTCCCTACCCCCCATGCTTTTGCTAAACACTTTCGGTTTGCTCTTCACTACACAACTTAGGCTTTATTTCATCCAAGAAGACTTTGCTGGCACTCAATTCTCACTGAGAGGGTATGAAACCCCATCTTGGTGGCCCCTATAATTCTCACCACGATCCATCACTATTGGCTGCTTTTACTCTCAAGTAGAAGTAAGCTCTTTAAGGAAAGAAACTATACATTCTTTGATTCTACTTTATATGGTTCAGAAACTGGCAGATGGTTGGCCCATAGTAAATCTCTATTGAATAAATGAAGATCTGTTTGCCTTTGATCAGCCAGTGGTCTTTAGTGAATTTAATATTCAAAATGGCAGCCATGTTAGAATGTTAAGTGAGAAATAAATGATCTATAAGGATAGACATAATGTAGTCTGATACTTCCAGAAAAGGTATGCAGCTC
The DNA here is from genome assembly GCF_024166365.1 of Elephas maximus indicus. Classification (NCBI taxonomy): domain Eukaryota; kingdom Metazoa; phylum Chordata; class Mammalia; order Proboscidea; family Elephantidae; genus Elephas; species Elephas maximus. The sequence continues at coordinate 32,828,775 of NC_064838.1, forward strand.
TGAAACTGCTGCACTTACTATTTTTAAAATAGAGACTCTGTTTCCTTCCCTTGACTAAGGCACAATGGAAGCTGTTTCTAATTTTGAATATTAAAAAGACCAACAACATGAGACAACAACTGAATAAAACACAGGATAGCATCAGTCAGATACCAATGTAGGTAATGAACTTTCAAGGATAAAATAAAACTAGAAGATTTACAACAGGGAACCAGAGACATTACTGTGTAAATGACAACAATGTGAGAACAATAAAAGAGGGAATAAATGGTATGGCATAGAACACTCAAATGGAGAGGAAGTCAAAGTGATACCAACTAATAAAAGATTGGTTCAAATTTAGGAAAATAAGGATGACTTCAAAGTAACCACAAGAAAGCTAACAAACATACTCACCAAAATGAAGAAGAAAAAGTCTCAGTAAACACCAAATCTACAAAAATGAAAGAAACAAAAAGAATATCCACAAACAAAAGGAACTTAGCACAGGAGAGTAAGAGGAACAAAGAAAATGTCAGCAGCGCAAAAAAAGACACTACAAAATGACAGCAATAAATTCACACCCATCAATAATCATCCTGAACATAAATGGATTAAATGCACCTGTAAAGAGACAGAAAGTAAAAAGTAACATAACGTACACGAAACAAAAGCAAAAAAAAAAAAGACCTGTCAATATGCTGTCTACAAGAGACACATCTTAGAAACAAAGGCATAAATATATTAAAAATCAAAGGATGGAAAAAATTTATCAAGCAATCAGCAGCCAAAAAAGAGCAGAAGTGGCAATACTAATCGCAGATAAAATAGACTTTAAGGCAAAATCCACCATAAAAGACAAGGAAGGACATTATGTAATGATTATAGTGACAATCCACCATGATGACATAACTATAAAAAATATCTATGCACCTAACAACAGGGCTCCAAAATACATAAAACAAACTAACAGCACTGAAAAGAGAAATTGACAGGTACACAATAACAGTAGGAGACTTCACCACATCACTCTCAATAAAGAACAGAACATCTAGAAAGAGAGTCAACAAACTTACAGAAGATCTAAAGGACACCATGAATCAACTTGACCTCCTAAACATGTATACAACACTCCATCCAACAGCAGCAAAGTATACATTCTTTTCCAATGCATATGAAATGTTCCCCAGAATAGAATACATCATAAGCCAAAAAGCAGCTCTCAACAAAACCCAAAACACTGAGAAAATACAAAACATCTTCTCTGATCATAACGCCATAAAAGTAGAAATTAATAACAGGAAGAAAAAGGAAAAAAAAATAACATGCAAACTGAATAACACCTTGCTTAAAAACCCCTGGGTAATAGAAGAAGTCAACGATGGAATAAAAAAATTCCTAGAATTAAACAAGAATGAAAACAGATCATACCAAAACCTTTGGCACACAGCAAAGGTGGCCCTCAGAGGTCAATTTATAGCAATAGACACCGCACACAACAAAAAAGAGGAAAGGGGTTAAATAGGAGGCAAAGCTAAGATGGCAGAATAGACAGACGCTTCCAGTGAGCCCTCTTTAAAACAAAGACCAAAAAAAAAAAAAAAAACAAGTGAAACGAATATATTTGTGACAAGCTGGGAGCCCTGAGCATCAAAGGCAGGCTCAGACAAAGAACTGAGGGGAAGGGGAGGAAGAGACCATTCAGAAGTGGAGAGGAGTTACAGGACCTGAACCCCAGGGAGCCCTCAGGCACCATTCCCAGAGCAGTGGCGGTGGCAGTGGCGGGCTGGTACTAGCATTCGGCTGCAGTTTCCTCAGGGAGAAGCAGCCAGCCACACAGCCCACTCACACCTCTGGAACCTGAGAAGAACAGCGCCCTCGGCAAAAGCTAAGTACTTGCGTATATTTTACCGCACCCCCCCATCATCCCCAAGCCGGCTTTCAGCGGCTGAATCACTGGGCCTGAGATAGACCCAGGCGAGCACCTAGAGCCATCCTCCTGGCCTTGGGGAAGGAAAAAATTTGCAACTGGAGGGAAAAGATACTTTGCTAGCTCCATTAACCAGGAAAGCTCAGGACAGAAGTGGCTCCTGTCCAGGCATAAACCGTCCATGGACCTTGAGCACCTTTCCTTTCTGCATTGACCTGTGTGGGCCTATTTCAGAAGAATAGGCCTTTGTCAGCAAACTCCAACGATTTCAGCTGTGCGGTGGAGAGGTGGGTGTTTGACGTTTGACACTGCTTTGCCTATTAAACAAGGTTATCACCTACCCACATCGGGGACCTAAGGTCTGGTAGCTCCACTCAGGTTACCCAGCAACCTGCAACAGGGGTCCAAATATAACTGGTACCTCCCAGTCCTTACAACCAAAAACTTTGGGTGCCCATGGTACCTCTGCAGACACAGCCACCAGCACGCTCTAGGGGACAGAGATGCATTTTCCTCAGAGACACTTGGGGGTCAGTTCTCAGACCCCTGCCTTGTTCAGAGCATGACTCCCTGCTGCAATCAGATACCAGTATATACGCCAATCACCCCTGCCCCTCTAAGATGGTAGGACAGAGCCTGTACCACACACTTGTTCATCAGCTACCTGGAAACTTGAGCTGAATTCATACAAGAAAACTGAATGGACTCCTGGACTGATATACCTGATAACAGCTCTAGCCAGCTGGGGACAGGACACTAGAGCTCCAAAGGCGAAAATAATCAAGCTAGCTCACTCAAGAAACCCATAGGTGTATACTAAAACAAAACAAAGCAAGCAGCTATGACACAGTAAGCAAGCATAAACAAATACAATAACTTATAGATGGCTCAATGACAACAGTCAATATCAAGTCACATAAAGAAACAGACCATGATCACCTCAACAGGCTCTCAAAACAAAGAATCCAGGGATCTTCTAGATGAAAGTGCATTCCTGGAATTACCAGACGCAGAATACAAAAGTTTAATATACAGAACCCTTCAAGACATCAGGAAGGAAATGAGGCAATACACAGAACGAGCCAAGGAACACACAGATAAACCAAATGAAGAAATTAGAAAGATTATTCAGGAACATGATGAAAAGCTTAATAAGCTGGAAAAAATCCATAGACAGACAAAAAAAATCAGAAATTCAGAAGATTAACAATAAAATTACAGAATTAGACAACTCAACAGAAAGTCAGAGGAGCAGAATTGAGCAAGTAGAAGCTAGAATTTCTGAACTCGAAGATAAATCACTTGGCACTAATATATTTGAAGAAAAATCAGATTAAAATTCTTTAAAAATGAAGAAACCTTAAGAATCATGTGGGGCTCTATCAAGACAAATAACCTACAAGTGATTGGAGTACCAGAACAGGGAGCGATAACAGAAAAAACAGAGAAAATTGTTGAAGATTTGTTGGCAGAAAACTTCCCTGATACTGTGAAAGACTAGAAGATATCTATCCAAGATGCTCATCGAACTCCACGTAAAAAAAAAAAATTTTTTTCCACATAAGGTAGATCTTAAACGAAAGTCACCAAGACATATTATAATCAAACTTGCCAAAACCAAAGATAAAGAAAGAACTATACGAGCAGCAAGGGATAAACGAAAAGTCACCTACAAAGAAGAGCCAATAAGAATAAGCTCGGACTACTCAGCAGAAACCATGCAGGCAAGAAGGCAATGGGATGACACATTTAAAAAATTGAAGGAAAAAAATAGCCTGCCAAGAATCATATATCCAGCAAAAGTGTCTCTTAAATATCAAGGTGAAATTAAGACATTTCCAGATGAACACAAGTTTAGGGAATTTGTAAAAACCAAACCAAAACTACAAGAAATACTAAAGGGAGTTCTTTGGTTAGAAAGTCAATAACAGCAGCTATCAAGCCAAGACTAGAACACTGGGCAGAGCAACCAGAAGTCAACCCAGACAGGGAAACCAAAAAAACAAAGCAAGATTATTAAAAAAAAAAAAAAGCCCAAAACAGGGTAACGGCAATGTTATTATATAAAAGAAGAGAACATTAAAATAATAGTGGCTAAGAGTTGTAATCATACACCTTCCATATTGAGAGGAAGATGAAGTGATGCAAAGAGATAAAAGTTAGTTTTAAATTTAGAAAAATAGGGGTAAATAATAAGGTAACCACAAAGGAGACAAACTATCCTACTCATCAAAATAAAATACAAGGGAAAAATACACACTCAGCAGAAACAAAATCAACAACAACAAATATGAGGAAAGGACAACATATAAAGAAAATCTACTCAGCACATAAAATCAAGTGGGAAAAAGAAACCGTTAACACACAAAAAAAGACATCAAAATGATAGCACTAAATTCATACCTATCCATAATTATCCTGAATGTAAATGGACTAAATGCACCAATAAAGAGACAGAGAGTCACAGAATGGATTAAAAAACAAGATCCCTCTATATGCTGCCTACAAGAGACACACCTTAGATTTAGAGACACAAACTAAAACTCAAAGGATGGAAAAAGCATATCAAGCAAACAAGAATCAAAAAGGAGCAGGAGTGTCAATATTAATTTCTGACAAAATAGATGTTAAAGTTAAATCCATCAGAAAGGATAAGGAAGGACACTATGTAATGACTAAAGGGACAATACACCAAGAAGATATAAGCATATTAAATTTTTATGCACCTAATGACAGGGCTGCAAGATACATAAAACAAACTCTATCAGCACTGAAAAGTGAGATAGATGGCTCCACAATAATAGTAGGAGACTTCAACACACCACTTTCAGTGAAGGACAGGACATCCAGAAAAAAGCCCAATAAAGACACGGAAGATCTAAATGCCAAAATCAACCAACTTGACCTCGTAGACATATACAGAACATTCCACCCAACAGCAACCAACTATACTTTCTTTCTAGTGCACATGGAACATTCTCTAGAATAGACCACATATTAGGTCATAAAGCAAGCCTTAGCAGAATCCAAAACATAGAAATATTACAAAGCATCTTGTCTGACCATAAGACCATAAAAGTGGAAATCAATAACAGAAAAGGCAGGGAAAAGAAAGCAAACACTTGGAAACTGAACAATACTCTGCTCAGAAAAGACTGGATTATAAAAGACATTAAGGATGGAATAAAGAAATTCATAGAATGCAATGAAAATGAAAACACTTCCTATCAGAACCTTTGGGACACAGCAAAAGCGGTGCTCAGAGGCCAATTTATATCGATAAATGCACACATCCAAAAGAAGAAAGGGCCCAAATCAAAGAACTATCCCTACAACTTGAACAAATAGAAAGACAGCAACAAAAGAAACCCACAGGCACCAGAAGAAAACAAATCATAAAAATTAGAGCTGAACTAAATGAAATAGAAAACAGAAAAACAATTGAAAGAATTAACCACACTAAAAGCTGTTTTTCTGAAAAAATCAACAAAATTGATAAACCACTGGCCAAACTGACAAAAGAAAAATAGGAGAGGAAGCAAATTACTCGAATAACAAAGAGAGGGGTGATATTACAACAGACCCAACTGAAATTAAAGGAATCATATCAAATTACTAAGAAAAACAAATGTGAAAACCTAGAAGAAATGGATGAATTCCTAGAAACACACTACCTACCTAAACTAACACAAACAGAGGTAGAACAACTAAATAGACCCATAACAAACGAAGAGATTGAAAAGATAATCAAAAAACTCCCAACAAAAAAAAGCCTGGGTCCGGACGGCTTCACTGCAGAGTTCTACCAAACTTGCAGAGAAGAGTTAACACCACTACTACAAAAGGTATTTCAGAACATAGAAAACAAAGGAATACTACCAAACTCATTCTATGAAGCCACCATATCCCTGATACCAAAACCAGGTAAAGACACCACAAGAAAAGAAAATTATAGACCTATATCTCTCATGAATGTAGATGCAAAAATCCTCAACAAAATTCTAGCCAGTACAATTCAACAATATATCAAAAAAATAATTCACCATGACCATGTGGGTTCATACCAGATATGCAGGGATGGTTCAACATTAGAAAAACAATTAATGCAATCTGCTACATAAATAAAACAAAAGACAAGAATCACATGATTTTATCAATGGATGCAGAAAGGGCATTTGACAAAGTTCAACACTCATTCATGATAAAAACTCTCAGCAAAATAGGAATGGAAGGAAAATTCCTCAACATAATAAAGAGCATTTATATAAAGCCAACAAGAGCCTGAAAACATTCCCCTTGGGATCGGGAACCAGACAAGGATGCCCTTTATCACCACTCTTATTCGACATTGTGCTGTAAGTCCTAGCCAGAGCAATTAGGCTAGATAAAGAAATAAAGGGCATCCAGATTGACAAGGAAGAAGTAAAAGTATCTCTATTTGCAGATGACGTGATCTTATACACAGAAAACCCTAAGGAATCCTCAAGAAAGCTACTGAAACTAATAGAAGAGTTCAGCAGAGTATCAGGATACAAGATAAACATACAAAAATCAGTTGGATTCCTCTACATCAACAAAAAGAACATCGAAGAGGAAATCACCAAATCAATGCCACTTACAGTAGCCCCCAAGAAGATAAAATACTTAGGAATAAATCTTACCAGAGATGTAAAAGACTCATACAAAAAAACTACAGTACGCTTCTGCAAGAAACCAAAGGAGACTTACATAAGTGGAAGAACATACCTCGCTTGTGGATAGGAAGACTTAACATTACAAAAATGTCTATTCTACCAAAAGCGATCTATACATTTAATGCAATTCCGATCCAAATCCCAACAACATTCTTTAATGAGATGGAGAAACAAATCACCAACTTCACATGGAAGGTAAAGAGGCCCCAGATAAATAAGGCATTACTGGAAAAGAAGAACAAAATGGAAGGCCTTACTTTACCTGATTTTAGAACCTATTATACTGCCACAGTAGTCAAAACAGCCTGGTACTGGTACAACAACAGATACATAGACCAATGGAACAGAATTGAGAATCCAGACACAAAACCATCCACATATGAGCAGTTGATATTTGACAAAGGCCCCAAAGCAATTAAATGGGTAAAAGACAGTCTTTTTAACAAATGGTGCTGGTATAACTGGATATCCATCTGCAAAAAAAATGAAACAAGACCCATACCTCACTCCATGCATAAAAACTAACTCAAAATGGACCAAAGACCTAAATATAAAATCTAAAACAATAAAGATCATAGAAGAAAAAATAGGGACAACATTAGGAGCCCTAATACATGGCATAAACAGTATACAAAACATTATAAAGAATATAGAAGAAAAACTAGATAACTGGGAGCTCCTAAAAATCAACACCAATGCTCGTCTAAAGACTTCATCAAAAGAGTAAAAAGACTACCTACAGAATGGGAAAAAGTTTTTAGCTATGACATTTCTGATCAGGGCCTGATCTCTAATACCTACATGATACTGCAAAAACTGAACTACAAAAAGACAAATAACCCAATTAAAAAATGGGCAAAAGTTATGAACAGACACTTCACTAAAGAAGATATTCAGGTAGCTATATGAAGAAATGTTCACGATCATTAGCCATTAGAGAAATGCAGATCAAAACTACAATGAGATTTCATCTCACTCCAACAAGTCTGGCATCGATCCAAAAAACACAAACTAATAAATGTTGGAGAGGCTGTGGGGAGATTGGAACACTTATACACTGCTGGTGGGAATGTCAAATGGTACAACCACTTTGGAAATTGATTGGGTGCTTCCTTAAAAAGCTAGAAATAGAACTACCATACGATCCAGCAATCCCACTCCTTGGAATATATCCTAGAGAAATAAGAACCTTTACACGAACAGATATATGCACACCCATGTTTACTGCAGTACTGTTTACAATACCAAAAAGATGGAAGCAACCAAGGTGCCCATCAACAGATGAATGGATAAATAAATTATGGTATATTCACACAATGGAATACTATGCATCAATAAAGAACAGTAAGGAATCTGTGAAACATTTCATAACATGGAGGAACCTGGAAGGCATTATGCTGAGTGAAATTAGTCAGTTGCAAAGGACAAACATTGTATGAGACCACTATTATAAGAACTTGAGAAATAGTTTAAACTGAGAAGAAAACGTTCTTTTGTGGTTATGAGGGGGGGAGGGAGGGAGGGTGGGAGAGGGGAATTCATTAATTAGAGAGTAGATAAGAAGTACTTTAGGTGAAGGGAAAGACGGCACACAATACAGGGGAGGTCAGCACAATTGGACTAAACCAAAAGCAAAGAAGTTTCCTGAATAAACTGAATGCTTCGAAGGCTAGCGTAGCAGGGGCAGGGGTTTGGGGACCATGGTTTCATGGGACATCTAAGTCAATTGGAGTAAAAAAATCTATTAAGAAAACATTCTGTATCCCACTTTGAAAAGTGGCGTCTGGGGTCTTAAACGCTAGTAAGCAGCCATCTAAGATGCATCAATTGGTCTCAACCTACCTGGATCAAAGGACAATAAAGGACACCAAGGAGACAAGGCAATTACAAGCCCAAGAGACAGAAAGAGCCACATGAATCAGAGCCTACATCATCCTGAGACCAGAAGAACTAGATGGTGCCTGGCTACAACCCATGACTGCCCTGACAGGGAACACAACAGAGAACCCCTGAGGGAGCAGGGGAGCAGTGGGATGCAGACCCCAAATTCTCATAAGACCAGACTTAATGGTCCGACTAAGACTAGAAGGACCCCGGTGGCCATGGCCCCCAGACCTTCTGTTGCCGCAGGACAGGAATCATTCCCGAAGCCAACTCTTCAGACATGGTTTGGACTGGACAATGGGTTGGAGAGGGATGCTGGTGAGGAGTGAGCTTCTCGGATCAGGTGGACACTTGAAACTATGTTGGCATCTACTGCCTGGAGGGGAGATGAGAGGGTGGAGGGGGTTAGAAGCTGGTGAAATGGACAGGAAAAGACAGAGTGGAGGGAGAAAGCGGGCTGTCTCATTACAGGGAGAGTAATTGGGAGTGTGTAGCAAGGTGTATATGGGGTTTTTGTGTGAGAATCTGACTTGATTTGTAAACTTTCACTTAAAGCACTACAAAAATTATTAAAAAAAAAAAGAAAGGGAGAAAATCAAATCATTAGCTATACGACTTGAACAAATAGAAAGATAACAGCAAAAGAAGTTCATAGCCACTAGAATAAAGGAAATAATAAATATTAGAGCAGAAATAAATGAAATAGAGAACAGAAAAACAATAGAAAGAATCAACAAAACCAACAGCTGTTTCTTTGAAAGGATCGACAAACCATTGGCCAAACTGATGAAAGAGAAACAGGAGAGGATACAAATAACCCAAATAAGAAATGCAATGGGACATTACAACAGACCCAACTAAAATAAAAAGAAACATAATACAGTACTATGAAAAGCTGTACTTCAACAAATTTGAAAACCTAAAGGAAATGGTCAAATTTCTAGAAACATGATACGTCCTAAACTAACACAAACTGAAGTAGAAAGTCTGAACAGACCATAACAAGAGAAAAGATTGAAAAGCTAAAAAAAAAAAAAAGAAAAAAACTCCCCTCCTCAAAAAAAAAAAAATTCTTTGCCCAGAAGCCTTCACTGGAAAATTCTACCAAACATTCAGAGAAAAGCTCGCACTTGTACTACTCAAACTATTTCAGAACATAGAAAAGAAAGGAACATTTCCAAATTCAAGCCAGCATGACCCCGTTACCAAAACCAGGCAAAGACACTACCCAAAAAGAAAATTACAGACCAATATCACCCATGAATATAAACCAAAAAATTCTCAACAAAATTCTAGCCAATATAATTCAGTATCATATTAAAAATAATAATAACAATACACCACAACCAAGTGGGATTTAGACCAGGCATACAAAGATGGCTCAACGTTTGAAAATCAATCAACATAATCCACCACATAAATAAAACAAAAGAATCACATGATCATCTCAATCGAAGCAAACAAGGCATTCAATAAAGTCCAACACTCAATAAAATAGGAATAGAAGGGAAATTCCTCAACATAATTAAGGGTATCTAAACAAAACCAACAGCCAACATCATTCTCAATGGACAGAGGCTGAAAACATTCCATCTGATAATGGGAACAAGATAAGGATGCCCTTTATCACCACTCTTATTTAACTTTGTAATGAGTCAAGAAAAAAATAAAGGGATCCAAATTGGTAAGGAAGAAGTAAAACTATCCCTGTTTGTGGATGATATGATATTGTATATAAAAACCAAAAAAAAAAAACCTGTTGCCATCGAGTCAATTCCAACTCATAGCGATCCAATAGGGCAGAGTAGAACTGCCACATAGGGTTTCCAAGGAGCAGCTGGTGGATTTGAACTGCAGACCCTTTGTCTAGCAGATGAATGTTTAACCACTGCTCCAACAAGGCTCCAATATTATATAGAGAGAACTCAAAATACTCCACAAGAAAACTACTGGAACTAATAGAAAGAATCAGCAGCATAGAAGGATACAAGATAAACATGCAAAAATCAGTTGGATTCCTATACACCAATAAATCCAACCAGGGATGTAGAAAACCTACAAAAAGAAAACTACAAAACACTACTGAAAGAAACCAAAAGAGATCTACATAAATGGAAAAACACACCATGCTCATGGGATAGGTAGACTCAACATTGTGAAAATGTCAATTCTACCCAAAGCAATCAACAAACACAATGAAATCTCGATTCAAATACCAACAGCATTCTTTTATAACGAGATGCAAAAAATGATCATTAACTTCATATGGAAAGGAAAAAGGCCCCAGACAAGTAAAGCATTGTTGAAGAAGAAAAACAAAGTAGGAGGCCTCACACTATCTGACCTCAGAACCTACTACATAGCTACAGTAGTCAAAACAGCCTGGTACTAGTACAACAGACACACTGACAAATGGAACAGAATTAAGAACCCAGGTATAAATCCATCCACCTATGGTCATCTGATCAAAGGTCCAAAGTCCATTAAATGGGGAAAAGCTAGTCTTTTTAGCAAATAGTGATGGCAAGGCTGGATGTTCATCTGTAAAAAAACGTGAAATAGGACTCATATCTCACGCCACACATAAAAACCAATTCAAAATGGATCAAAGACCTAAACATACCAAAAACTATGAAGATCATAGAAGAAAAAATAGGGTCAACACTAGGAGCCATAATATATGGCATAAACATGGCACAAACCGTAACTAATAATACATAAACACAAGAAGATAAGCTAGATAACTGAGGTTTTCTAAAAATTAAACACTTATGTTCATCAAAAGACTTTACTAAAAGACAACCTACAGACTGGTAAAAAAAATTTTGGCTATGACATATCCAACAAAGATCTAATCTCTAAAATCTACAGGAAAATCCAACACCTCTACAACAAAAAGACAAATAATTCAATTAAAAAACGGGCAAAGGATATGAACAGGCTCTTCACCAAAGAGTACATTCAGATGGCTAACAGACACATGAAGAAATGCTCATCATCACTAGCTGTTAGAGAAATGCAAATCAGAACTAAAATGAGATACATCTCACCCTGACATTACTGGCACAAATCAAAAAAACAGAAAATAACAAATGTTTGAGAGGCTGCAAGCAATTGCACTGTTGGTGGGAATAAAAATGGTACAACCATTTTGGGAAACAATATGGCGCTTCCTTAAAAAGCTTGAAATAGAAATACCATATGATCCAGCAATCCCACTCCTAGGAGTATATCCTAGAGAAATAAGAGCCATCACATGAATAGATACATGCACACCCATGTTCATTGAAGCATTATTCACAATAGCAAAAAGATGGAAACAACCTAAGTGCCCATCAGCAGATGAATGGATAAACAAACTATGATACAAACAATGACACACTATGCAACAATAAAGAACAATGATGAATCTGTAAAATATTTCACTACGTGGGTAAATCTGGAGGTCATTATGCTGAGTGAAATAAGTCAATCACAAAAGGACAAATACTATATGAGACCACTATTATAAAAACTCATGAAAAGGTTTACACACAGAAAGAAACAGTTTGTAGTGGTTATGAGGGAGGAGAGGGCTAGGGAGGGAAAAACCCTAACTAGATAGTAGATAAGTGGTAACTTCGGTGAAAGGTAAGATAGTACACAATACTGGGGAAGTCAGCACAATTGCCCAAGGCAGTCATGGAAGCTTCATAGGCACATCCAAACTCCATGAGGAACCAAGTTACTGGGCTGAGGGCTGGGGACCATGGTCTCAGGGGACATCTAGCTCAACTGGCATAACATAGTTTATAAAGAAAATGTTCTACATCCTACTTTGGTGAGTAGGGTCTGGGGTCTTAAAAGCTTGTGAGTGGCCATCAAAAGTATGTCTACTGGTCCCATCCCATCTGGAGCAAAGGAGAATGAAAAAACCAAAGACACAAGGAAAAGATTAGTTCAAAGTACTAATGGACCACAACTACCACAGCCTCCACCAGACAGTCCAGAAAAAGATTAGACATGCCTATTAAAAAAAAAAAAAAAAACACGCACACACACAGGTAGTTCAGCCATGTATATGAGACTAAATGGGCACACCAGCCCAAAACACAAAGACAAGAAGGCAGGAAGTGTCAGTAAACCTGGAGGAATGGAAGTGGGAACCCAAGTTCGAGAAGAGCAGAGTGCTGACATATTGCAGAGTTCTCAACCAATGTCAGAAAACAATATGTGTATTAATTGTTTAATGAGAAACTAATTTTTTCTGTAAACTTTCACGTAAAGCACAATTAAAAAAAAAAAAAACAAAACCCTAGTTAGCACATCTCTTCAGGTATGTTTATACCTGGATCAGGTCAATATCTTTTAGTCCACTGTAACAGTAAACAGTTTATATTTACATAAAGAAAAAGAAAGAAAGAGAACAAATCTCTTTTCAAGTTAATACTCCAGAACTTTCTTTGCAGGTAGTTTTAGCAGCCATAATTTGACCTGGAGCCTGTCTAAATCCTTGTGATAATACATAATATTAGGTGTGTACTTTTAGAGCAACATGGGACTCAACAAAATTTATGATACTGCAATAAAATGATACAGATTTCAAAGACTATTTCCTGGGTACGGATTTCAAAGGCCACAAACAAAAGATGTTGCTTTTTCTTTATTTGTTTACTTTCCTGAATAACTTACGAAGAATTGCTCTAAGATATCATCATCTCTCTGCCATCTTGGGGACTATTAAGAGACAATATACCTTTGACGCGACGCAGAACGGAAGGCCCAGGTTTAAAGGCATTACAGATTACCTGGGGCTAATTTCCATTCCTTCAGAAGACAAATATCTTTGGGGCCTGAGTAATATAGCCGGGCTGCACAGCTTTCATCCCCATCACCTGAATGACCACCGTTTGAATCTTGGTTCACGTAACAGCATGGGGACCTCATTAAATGCTGTGCATTCAAAAGGTCAACAAGCCCTCACACTGAAAAGGGAAACCGAGAAACCCCTCCAGCAAAACAATTGAATAACGTCGTACATGTGAGTGAATGAGAAAGCGCTGAGAAGTTCCTGCGGGACAGACACATGGCAAAACAACAAAAGCACGAAGATTATTTATCATCCAGCAGCGTTCAAAAGAGGTCTTCTGGCAGGTCTTCTGGTTAACCAAGTGTTTGGTTAATTAGAGATTTATTACCTGTTCAGATTTCCAATTTTTAAAGAAACACAATAAAATTAAACACACTCAAAGTAATACATTCCTTCTGGAGTGATTCAGAGTGCTTCAGAATATGGCAGGAACTCAGAAAAATCCAACAAGCCATTTACTCCTCCACCCTTAGCTTTTTTTTTTTTTTTCCATCCTGATGTTGAGTTTTCATAAAAGCTCTGCCATCAGGAACTGGAAGCCTTGGGAAGTCAACTATGTTGGGCCTTCATGTCATCATTTAAAAAACAAGGATGATGGAGGGTCTGGATCCCTCCCAGTTTTAACACAATAATAATATACTCTCTTGGCTAGAAAATTATACTCGAGTAGGAAAAACCCAGTCAGCATTTTCTACAATCACAGCTATTTTTTAAGTAGGTAGTTTACCATTGTTGAGTTTTTTAATGGAGTTATTAGAAAATCATATTTGGTAGATGACTTATTCTGTCGTTGGATTTAATTAAGTTAATTAGTTAATTAACTCAGAGAAAGTCATTTTGGTGCTTTTAAGTCTGTTGATTGTTTTGAGTACTTTCCTGAATACAGTCCCTTTGTCATTTCTTTATGGCTCCCTTTGAAATTAATATTCGGAGGCTGAAAAATTCAGAGTAGATACAATGGGAAAAAGATATTCCGCAAAATCCAAAAGTAGAGTGTCTAATAAGTATACAAATGCTAAGTTATTCTTTCCCCCTCAAAAGAAGATTATAATATCCATAGAACAAAATTTCAAGCAGGGAGCACATTTATTACCGGCCATGGAAACCTAAACTTTTTCTAGAAGTTTTCATATTAATTACAGCACCTAGGGATTATTCCCATTTAGGAGGTTAGGAGTCATTATGCTTTATTATCTTCATGTCAACAAATATTATTAGGAAGAGGTGAAGTAAATATTTAAGGCATTAATGCATTTACTTACAAATCCCAAGAATTTATTCGTGTTGTTCCGTTTGGGTGCACGCTTCATCAAGCATTACAAAACCTTACACCGCATGCTTTTCACAGCTTGACAGCTCTGTCAGCCTGGTTCTACCCATGTGTGTGAACAGGTAAATCTGCGAAGACACAAGGTGAGCTAAAAAAAATCTTGGTTGTTTTCAAATGACTGCACTAATCGCTCCAATTTTGCTTTTGCTGCAAAACCTTCTCCTTGAAGAATTCCAGGATCTCATGTTGATGTGAGACAAAATAAATAAAACTGAAGGCATAGCAACAAATTCTTCTTCCAACGCAAAGTCAAGGCCAAATCACTCATAAATTTGCCACTCAGTTTGTCTTTTATTTTCAAATCTGTGTGTGATTTCTTTAAAGGAACCACTTAAAAAGGGAGCAAAAAAACGACAGTGGTAAGCATCGAAAAGAGATGTGTCTCTAAATCACTGAATAGTCTTCGTTTGCCTGTGGAAAGAATGATGTGGGCAATGTCAACTTATTTTGTATTTCTAATTTTGATCTTGTTGAGTAGGTTGGAAACGCGCAAGGCAAAAATTCTCTTTGGCATCTGAGATGTTTTCAGAGCAACATATCAGGCCAGACTGCATCAAATATAAAAAGAGAACACTGAACAATCATTGTCTCTAACTGAATTGCTGAGGGATACTCTCAATAATTTGGGCCACTCAACTGCCATAAGAAGCATAGTCTAAAGAAGAAGGTTCGAAATTCACTAATACTTCGTTGGGAGGCCGTGGTGGTTCAGTGGTAGAATTCTCGCCCTCCACGAGGGAGACCCAGGTTGATTTTCCAGCCAGTGCACCTTATGCGCAGCCACCACCCATCTGTTAGCGGAGGCTTGTGTTTTGCTATGACGCTGAAAAGGTTTCAGTGGAGCTTCCAGACTAAGACAGACTAGGAAGAAAGGCATGGCAATCTACTTCTGAAAATCAGCCAACGAAAACCCTATGGATCACAATCATGGGTTCACCACTGATTGTGGGGATGGCACAGGACCAGGGAGCATTTCCTTCTGTTTGGTGGTACATGGGGTCACCATAAGCCAGTGATAGCCAACACCGACAACAGTGTTTTGTTAACAGTGGACATCACAGAGTACTACAGGAACAATCTGCATTCTTACATTAAAAGAAAAATAAAAACCTTCAGTGAAGAGGAAAAAAAACTAAGATAAAGACAGATCTAACTGCCAATAGAGATGAGCAGATTTAGGAAATATCTGAGAGGGTCTCTACAATGTATTTGATGAAAGTTGACCATCCAGGCTATGAGAAAAGCTGAAGATATTCAGGCAAAGAAAGAAGAGAAGTATAAAGAACCAATTGCAGATTTCAGGAGGATCTGTTTTTCAGTATTGTGTCCTAAATACAACATCAGGAATGTTAGTGATTGTTCTCCACAACTCAGCTTACGAATGGCCCACTTTGATGTCCTGATGTCTTATTTCCTTGTGATACCTAGTAGATGAATTTCTGAAAACCTCCCTTAAAGAGCAAACACACGAAACATGTGACACCAAAAGACAGATCTGGAGGGAAATTAGACCTGTAGCTATGGCAACAAGAGTAATCAAGCAGTACATTTTCTGAGTTGGAAATAAGAAAGATTCAAAACATTACTAACAGGGGTGGAAGGTGCTGGGGCGGGGGTGGGGGAGGTTCTTTCCTAGCTCTCCATGGAGTGAGTGGTGATGGAAAAAAGTAGGGTTTGATAGATTTGTATTGGGCGAGAGAGTCAAGAGTAGAGTAACAAAAGATTTCACCATATTATGCAGCCCACACTCACCTACCAGCGTAAGGCAAGTCACATTTGACGTGTTACCTCAAGCAAGAGGAGACTGTTCAAACTGTAAAGCCTCAATTGACTGCAAGGAAAAGGTAATTCTTGGCAAAGGGGATGCCCTGCTAAAACCAGAGGGAAGGTGAGTGCTGGTATTCATCCATCCAGTCCTTCACCCCACACATATCCTTAGTCATCTACCACATTGGCCAACCCTTCAGTGAGAAAGATGGCTGCCTAAATGAGAGAATGACCTGCAGACCAAAGAGGTCTTTCTAGAGAGCATAGAGGTCCTCTGTGTAACTACACAGAAGTACAGGACCCTCTCCTGGCATTCTGTCTCTCTCTTCGACTCCACAGGAGCACACTCTCTGCCTCCACATCATCCATTTCCTCTGCAACGGGGACTCTATCAAAGCCTATAGCTGTGGTTTTCAAACATCAGCATACATAAAAATTACCTGGGGAGTCTGTTACATCTTTAGAGTCCTATCTAATTCTGTAGATCTTGGATGAAATCCAGGCAGCCCTATTGGCACAAGTGGTTAAGCACTGGGCTACTAACAAAGTTTGAATGTTCAAACCTACCCAGAGGTACCTTCTGAAAGGTCACAACCATGAAAACTCTATGTAGGGCAGTTCTATTTTACAATATATGTGCTTGCCGTGAGTAGGAATTGACTCAATGACAACTGCTCTTTTTTTGGCAGGGGGTGGGGCGGTGAAATCTAAGGATCTGCATTTTGAATTGAAATTATAAATGATACTAGGCAGGTAGTCTTTGGACCTCAATTTGACAAAATGCTGGCCTAAGAAAACCATTCTCCCCTCTTGGGAAGACTCATCCTTGGAAAGTACAGATAATACAGGCAGAGTCCACTTTTTCCAGACATGGGGTATTGGGAGCAAGAGAAAAAGATAAACACTTGTTTTCATTAATAAAAGATAATTAATGTATGAAATTAGGGTTACATTTGCAAGACCTGATTCTAGATCACCTCAAACTGACCCCGGAAAAACTGGACTCTTCATGTAATTAACCTGTTGCCTTCGAGTTGATTCCAACTCACGGTGACCCCATGTATGTCAGAATAGAGCTGTGTTCCATAGGGTTTGCAGTGGCTGATTCTTCAGAAGTTGATTGCCAGGCTTTTTTTCCAAGGAACCTCTGGGTGGATTCAAACCACTAACCTTTCAGTTAGTAGCTGAGTGTATTAACCATTCGCACCACCTAGGGACTCCCTCATGTAATTAGTTATAGTGAGAGGTCCTGGTCTGATAAAGTGGTGGTGGAAATGAATGGAACTTTGAGAACCATACCCGGTCTTAAGGAAGCCCTCGTTGGCACCACAGCCATTCCTATTAGAAAATATTCACATGTGCAGTGGTCAAGTGGATTATTTTCCTTCCTAGGTGAAGAAATCATCGCCGGAGACAAGACTGAATTCTAAACTACTGGCATTCTGTTATGATCATGGCATGCCCAGAGCTAATATCACAATGCTGGAAAGACAAGTGCTACCATAAGCATTTTTACACTATTACCAATCAAAAGGAATTGTCCTGGTGTAAATCTCACATTGCAATTATTTGACTTCTAGTTTAATTGCTTTAAGGAAATCTGTGGCTATCTGAAGTGTTTCCAGCAGAAAAACATTAACTGAATTTGTTCATGGGACTTTTACACCATTAAAACTGTGGCACTTAGGTGCACAACTGTTAAATTATAGGAAAGCCAATAAAATTTTAATTTATGTGTTCATATTTCTAGGTACTCCAGGATAGATGGCTCTTTGGCTGAGTCTCCTGGCATACCATTAATATCCATCTCTCGATTTAACTCTTTTGTTAAATTTAGGTTTCTATATATATAACCTGGCTCTCCTACCTCTGAAGCACTGAGAGGGGGCAGAGAAATGAGTAAGAATGCTTTTAAAAATTGAGAGCTTTTTAAATAGAAGGGATTATCCCTCTATCTCTTTGGTGGGCTTATTGCTAGTGCCCTGTTCTCCAGGCAGTGTTATTCTGAGAGTCTTTGATTCTGAACACCTAGAAGATTAAAATTCTACCTAAGGCCAGCATTTTATCCTAAAAGGCTCATAATGAATGTACCCTAATGATCAAAATCGGAAACACTGGTCGTATAGTGGTTAAGTGTTCAGCTATTAACCAAAAGATCGTCAGTTTGAATCTACCAGGTGTTCCTTGGAAACCCTATGGGGCAGTTCTACTCTGCCCCATAGGGGCGCTATGAGTCAGAATCGACTCAATGGCAACGTGTTTGGTTTTTTTGGTTTTGGTATCAAAATAAGCAGCCCTGGTGGCGCAGTGGTTAAGCACTCAGCTGCTAACAGAAAGGTTGGCAGTTCCAACCCACCAGCTGCTTCAAGGGAGAAAGACGTGCAGTGCTTCCATAAAGATTTACAGCCTTGGAAACCCTATGGGACAGTTCTACTCTGTCCTACAGAGTCGATAGGAGTTTGAATCGACTCGACAGGAGCAGGTTATCATCAAAATACCCCAGACTATTTTCCTTTCCACAGCTCTGAGCTGGACAAGTAAGTTCATCCCTAAAAGTGGGAGATTAGAGAGAGATAAATATTAGCTATCAACTTCAACCGTCATTGGAATATCTCACTTAGCTATGACCTGCTGATCACCACGTCTCAGACTTAAAGACGGTCTGATTCTGCTATTTCTCCTACAGAGTGAATTCAATACCAGTTGACATTTTCCAAAGCACATTTATACTTCTTTTCCCTCTAAAGCACTTCTCTGAGGCAGGTAGAGCAAAAAATATTATTCAGAATAGAAATAAAGGAAACAGACTAAAAGAAAGGATATGCTTTATATAAGCTGTTAGTGGTAGAAACAGGTCTAGAACTCAGATATCTTGACCCCCCATTTGCAACCCTGCCAGCCCTGACCAAGGCCATTATGTTCCTACTTGATTGTATTCTGGTCATAAAAGCTCCTTGTCCCTAAGGCCTGTCATTAAACAAGCGTTTATTGAGCATAGAGTCCCAGGGTGGTGCAAAGTGTTAAACGTGCTAGGCTGCTAATCAAAAGGTTGGCAGTTGGAGTTCACCCAGAGGTGCCTTGGAAGAAAGGCCTGGAAATCTACTTCTGAAAAATCATCCATTGACAACCCCATGGAAGACAATTCTAGCCTGACACATATGGAGTCACCATGAGCCGGAGTTGACTTGATGGCAACTTTCTTTTTTTTTTTTAACTATATGCCACACCCTTTGTTTAGCAAAATAGGTCAAGACCTCTTCCTGTTTTCAATTTCCCCTGTCTGAGAGGGTCACAGTATCCTCATAAGTGTAAAGCGAGTATGAACTAGATTTTCTCTGAGGGTCCTTCCAGCTCAGATCAAGCCTGTGGTTGGGTTTCAATGCATAATAAGAAGAGACAAGTTCCCCAGCTCGTAATCAGAAAGCATGCCTAATCTGTTCTTGTCATTATTTCCAGAGAAATTGGGAGAACCAGGCACACTCACCTATTTCTTGTGGCTTAACAACTTCTACATTCTATGAAACACTGGGTCGTTTAATGATATATCACAATAAAGGGTTGTAGTAACCAGAGGGGCAAACGTGTTCTGACCATCTGTCATGCTGCTGACTTGAAATCATTTATTGCTCTTTAGCCACTATGTTGCCGTCCAGGTCTGTACTTGTCCTGTTACATAAATCAGAAGTTTAAGTGGGAAAGAGATCAAATTCTTGTTAATTGCAATTATTTTTTGAGACAATCTCCCACCAAGAAAAAAAAAAACCAACAAAAAGCAGATGTAGTCTGGTTTCAAGTTGTTTCAGTAAAAAGTTGCTCTAACATCTTTCTATCTTGATGATCACATTCATTTGTATATAACAGGAAAGATTAAGATATTTTTTTACCAATACATTGCATAAGAATGAAAGCCTTACCCTAATATATGCTTGGAGCCTTGGTTGCATAGTGGTCAAGAGCTTGGCTCCTAACCGAAAGGTTGGCAGTTCGAATCCACCAGCCACTCCTTTGAAACCCTATGGTACAATTCTACTCTGTCCTGTAGGGTTACTATGAGTCAGAACTGACTTGATGGCAACAGGATTTAATATTTTTGCTGCAGTGTAGAATTTGGGTTCAGAGGTTCAGCTTGTACTATCAAGAAGGTTTATCACCTACATTGTAAAGCACTCTTTTCTTGTCAAAGTACTTCATGGTTTGGCTCTAAATAGATCCTCGCCACAACCGTAGGAGGGAAATAGGGCAAGTTGCAGGTGAGGAAGCTGTGTTATGTACATAGGATATAGTGAACAGTTTGAGATCTTAAATTAGGTCAGTGATAGAGATAGAAATCAGTCCCAGCACCCCTAACTCCTAGTCTAAGGATCTTTATGTTCCACAGTGCTTTGATTTTACCCAAAAGGGGGTGGGTATTTACAAGAAGCCACAGCAGTGTTAGCCTCTGGCCTTGGACCCAGTTAAAACCAGCTGCTGTTGAGTCAATTTCGACTCATCGTGACCCCACATGTGGTACAGTTAACACGCTTGAATGTTAACTGAAAACTTGCAGGTTTAAGTCCACCCAGAGATGTTTTGGAAGAAAGGTCTGATGATCTGCTCCCCAAAAATCAGCCATTAAAAACCCTAGAGAACACAGTTCTACTCTGACACAAATGGGTCTCCACCTGACACAGTACTCCCCATTAATGGGTGGTTCCTACCTTTCGTCTTCCCTCTTCTCACTGCATCATCTAACTGGTTCAAACTATAGAACTGGAACCCCTGGCAAATCTGATCAAGTCGCTTAGAGTCTCAGGCAATACCAAGGTTATGGTGCACACTTTAGCCCAGCCAAATGACAATCCAAATCCTAAACCAGAAAAGAAGTGTGAGAATATCCAAGAACATTCATGGTTTTTCTAGAATGGCAACTTGGATGCTTTCTTTTGCATATGAAGAAGTTTCCAAAGAAGTTTTTTGAGGGGTTCTTCTGCTTAGTAGGTACTTTAAACATGTGCCCATTGGGGTATCAAAATCAGAAACTTGGGAAGTTAATGGTAAAGACACACACACTTCTCTTCACCCTACGGATAGCCAGTGTTCACAGAGGGGCCTCTGCCAAGCCAGGGCCCCCTTGGGCCAGTTCCCAAAAGGGGTCTGTTGTCACATCTCTGAGGAAACGCTTTCATGGAGAAAGCCAAAATGAACCACATGCTCCCCTGAGGACCCATGCTGTTATTTCTGCTTTCTTCCACCAGAGCTAGAAGCCCAGTCGCTCTTCTACTGAGTCAGAATCATTTAGTTCATGAATAATCCTGTCACAGCTAGTGACATGCTCCACTAGAATCATTTGAAGTTCATACAAGTGTAAATTTAAGAACTTGATGGAATCCAAGCACAGCTTCCTTGCTGGGGATGGCGGCAGTGGTGATGAAGAAAAGAGTCATAGGCCCAGTAACTTGATAATAAATATGCTCCTGAAATTGCTGTTTGAAATTGCTAGTGGGAGGGTAAAATTCCCATTGTGCCCATTAGCTCAACAATTGCTCTCTCCATTTTTTTGTAAGTTAGGTTTAAAAGGAACCATTTGCATTTCCAACCCCAGTGTCTCCGGCCAGAGACAAGATTTAAGTTCCATATCAAACTTCACTTTGGCAACTGTATATTATCCTGTCTGAACTCTTCGATTAGACATTTAGTTATGAATTGATTTCCCTGATTTCCCTGTTAATTTTGCAGCGGCAGTGGGGGAGGCCAAGTAATGTGTTCCTGTGCAGCTGCCACGGTTTGCCTCTACGATTTGCTCATCCAGACATGCAAATCACACGCCTGTTTATGGCGGCAGCCAGCCATAATCGCCCAGTTATGTTTCAATTCAAAGAACAAACTTTAATAGAAATTATTCACGGTTTACTACAGAAGATAGCTGGGATGACAGCTAGCCACTTTCTTTGTAAATAACCAAGATGATAACCGGGCGGCAAATGTAAATGATAGCTGCTATGTATTTTAAGCAGCTGTGGTGTCTCTGCTAAAAACAATACTTTAGTCTAAATTATGTTTCATCTGAGAACAACGATATTGGGGTTGAGTCATTAGCCTCTGTCCTCCTTTGAAAAGAGCTGAATGTGTGATATGGATTCCAAAGACCTACGGGTAGTTAACACTCAGAGCTAATCCCTGGTGCCATGAGGATGCTTACCTTGCCAAAAAGAACTTTCTCCACCTCCTGTGCTAGCTGCATGGAGTCAGGCACTGTCAACCACAGGGCCTGTTGAAATACAAGGTTTTTACATTTGAGAAGGCGGATGGGCCCATTGCAACCTCATTGCCATTTTGGCAGAAACTAGAGTCTTGTGAGTCTTGAGAAGCTTTTTTGTTTTTCCTTTACAGAACAAAACTTTGCCATTTTAACCATTTTAAGTGTACAATTCGATGATATTAATTCCATTCACCACGCTGTGCGACCATCACCACTCTCTATTCCCAAAACTTTTCCATCAGCCGAAACAGAAACTCAGGAGCCCTGCACCAAGAGCTCCCCGTTCTCTTCTTCCCCCAGACCTTGGTGACCACAAACAGACTTTGGGCTCTATGCATTTGACTATCCTAGATATTTAAGATGAGCAGGGTCATACAACTTTTGTTCTTTTGTGTCTGACTTATTTTACTCAGCATAATGTTTTCAAGATTCATCCATGTGGTAATACATATCAGTGCTTCATTTCTTTTTACGGTTGTATTGCATTCCATTTTATAAAATACATTTTGTTTATGTATTAATCTGTTGATGGGTATTTAAGTTGTTTCCATCTCTTGACTATTTTATAATGTTGCTATGAACATAGTAAGATGGGAAGGTTTTGACCCTGCCCGGCTCTCCCTTTCCACTCTAGTGCCTATGCTTGGATCAACTTCGCCTCTCCTTCCTCCTCATTGCAGCACCCCATGCCCCAACATGTACGTTTCTGTGGGCTAAACTCCATCCTGGGTTCCTAGATTAACCATGACCTGAGAATGGAAGGAGGAAAGAGTTGACTTCAACCTCATGCTCTAGAAGGCAGCACCTTCCTCTGTTACTCTCCACCCTTGGTAGAGCCGATGGTGCTGAACTGATAACATCACAAGTTGGAAAGACCTGGACCCCTGAAAGAACAAATGGAGAAGAATTTCCAGTTATTTGTGCTAAGCTTTACCTGAGTGAAAAATAAACCTCTTTTTTGCTAATCCACTGAGATTTTGGATTCATTAGTTACTAACAAACTGTGAAATACCACACCCCTCTTTCCCTGGACCCCCACCAAGCACCATCATTTAGCCAGCATGACATATGAGCTATCATTCCAAATGCCAATCCTACCCTTTAAAATCTTCTGCCATCATTAGTCTTCCTTTTCTTTCTGGCAGCTTTCTACCACCCGTTGAAATGTTGGCCATCCCTCCACAGTGTGAAGGGGTCAGTAAGAAATGAAATCTATCAATGCTTCTGTCTGTGTCCCAGCAAGTCTGTTGCAAATACAGCCAGCCTTAATTGATGGAGCAACTTACTGAGTCTCTAAGTTAAAATATTTGATTTGAGCCACATGACATGCTAGGAGCAGCCTGACCTCTCTGGAGCTCAGAGGTGATGACATCAGAATATAGCCGACAGCTGGTAAGTGCATCTGTTCTGTAATTAAGGTCCTTCGTCGCCCTCCAGGCAATGGTGCCAAAGCTTTGACTTGAGACACAGGGCTGATAAAATGTTAATTGCAATCATGTAGGAGGAGGCGCAAAGTATGAGCTGCTCTGCTCAACTTGCTCCAACTTCAGGAACGCACCATTTGAGGGTTGATGGCTCTATTAGCATCCTGACTGTGGCTTCCAAGGTTTACAGAATTCTACCCCAAACACATTGCTAAGAAGAAGAGAAAAAGGTGCCCAGTAAGTAATAGGAGTGGGGCTCCAAGAAGGTGATAACTTATAGAACCAGGGGTGTGTTATACACGCAGAGTCAGGATTATTATGCTTTCTACATTAAAGCCTGCTGGACTGAGTGTTTATTACTCAATTCTACCAAACACAAAGCACTAAAAGGCATATGTTCTTAAAATGTGTTCCTTTTGAAAATGCCCATATGAAGATACTTGCTGGACTAATTTGTAAGCATTTTTCCCTTTAGTAAATCACTAGGTGGCTGAGGAGTTGGCAGGTGCAGCTCTGAGAAAGCAAAGGAGAAATTCTCAGTGTAGCTCTGCTAGTCCCTTCACTCTTGAGTAAGAAATGAGCCAGGTCTTCTGACAGCAGTCCTCTGGCTCTCCCCTACGCCTCAGCCTGGTGTCACTGTGGTCACACCCTTCCTATCAATAAAATAAAGACATCAAATATATGGCATATGAGTAGATATTCTATCCACGACCTTGTCACGTCTAGCTAATTGATCTCAGCACTCATTCTCAAACAAGCTCTCCTGACAGCCGCTAGTAATTGAGCAAACCAAAAACCAAACCAAACCAGTTGCCATTGAATCAGTTCCGACTCATGGCGACTCCGTGGGTGTCAGAGAGGAACTGTTTAAGTGGCTGATTTTTTGGAAGCAGATCACTAGGCCTTTCTTCCATGTCACCTGTGGGTAGACTCCAACGTCCAATCTTTCTGTTGGCAGCCAAGCACATCAACCATTTGTACAACCCAGGGACTCCAGTAATTGGCCAGAGTCAGTAAAAGAGCTGAAACCAATTGTTCACCCAGGTACTAGATGCTGTACTTGTGTTTCTGATAATCTCTGCTTGAAGCTATCCCACTAGCCCCAAGCCTCTTCCAGTTTCTCCGGAGTCAGATTGCCTTGTGCTCCATCCATCTTCATTACTCATTAGCTATGGGGCCTCAGAGAAGTCACTTGACCTTCCTGACCCTCTGTTTTATTATGCATAAAAATGGGAAATGATAAAATATTACTTATGATGTGATTGGAAGGGTTAAATAAGATAACGTGTGAAAGCACATAGTAGGTGTTCAATAAACATGGGTGCATCTTATTTCCCAGTATGAAAAGCATTCAGATGCTACCCAAGGACAAGGAGGACTTGCTTTCTGTTTTTTATTTTTCTTTATACCCCCATCATGTTACATCTATTAAGAAGCGTAGATGTTATGACATTGTTATAGTTAGAAACATGATTAATTTTGGTGGTGAAATATGAAGGCACACATATGAAATGATTTTCAAAGTATTAATTTATACTTCCAACAACTTTGACAGAGAAAGCTGGTTAAACCTATAAGGTTTCATATTTTGCAGTTGTTGTTAGGTGTCATCGAGTTGGTTCTGACTCATAAGGACCCTATGTACAATAGAATTAAACACTGCCCAGTCCTATGCCATTCTCACAATCATTGCTAGGTTTAAGCCCAATAAAATAAAAACATCAAATATATGGCATTTGAGTAGATATTCTATCTACAACCTTGTCATGTCTAGCTATCAATCTCAGCACTCATTCTCAAACAAGCTCTCCTGACAGCCACTAGTAATTGAGCAAACCAAAAACCAAACCAAACCAGTTGCCATTGAATCAGTTCCGACTCATGGCAACTCCATTGTTGTAGCCACTGTGTCAATCCATCTCATTGAGGGTCTTCCTCTCTTTTGCTGATCCTCTATTTTAGCAAGCATGATGTCCTTCTCCAGGGATTGGTCCCTCCTGATAACATGTCCAAACCTCATAAGACAAAGTCTTGCCATCCTCCCTTCTAAGGAGTGTTCTGGCTGTACTTCCTCCATGAAATATTTGTTTGTTCTTCTGGCAGTTCATGCAATGTTCAATATTCTTCACCAATACCATAATTCGAAGGCATCAATTCTTCTTCAGTCTTCCTTATTCATTGTCCAGCTTTTGCATGCATATGAGGTGATTGAAAATATCATGGCTCGGATTAGGTGCACCTTAGTCCTCAAAGGGACATCTTTGCTTCTCAACACTTTTGAAAGGTCTTTTGCAGCAGATTTGCCCAATGCAGTGCAGCTTTTGATTTCTTGATGGCTGCTTCCATGAGTGTTGATTGTATATCCAAGTAAAATGAAATCCTTGACAACTTCAATCTTTTCTCCGTTTATCATGATGTTGCTTATTAGTCCAGTTGTGAAGATTTTTGCGTTCTTTATGTTGAGGTGTAATTCATACTGAAGGCTGTAGTGTTTGATCTTCATGGGTAGGTAAGTGCTTCAAGTCTCTTTGCTTTCAGCAAGCAAAGTTGTGTCATCTGCACATCACAAGGTGTTAATGAGTTTTCCTCCAATCCTGATGCCACGTTCTTCTCCATATATTCCAGCTTCTTGGATTGTTTGTTCAGCATACAGATTAAATAAGTATGCTGAAAGGATACAACCCTGGCTCACACCTTTTTTGATTTTAAACTATGCAGTATCTGCTTGTTCTGTTTGAATGACTCCCTCTTGGTCTATGCACAGGTTCCACAGGAGCCTATTCAAATGTTCTGGAATTCTCATTCTTTGCAATGTTATCCATAATTTGTTGTGGTCAACACAGTCCAATGTTAAATGATGTCAAAAGTTCCTACATTTTAGATATGACAACAAAAGCACAAGCAGCAAAAGATGAAATAGATAAATGAGACCTCATAAAAATTAAATATTTTTGCTCATCAAAGAACTTTAGCAAAAGAGTGAAAAGACAACCTACAGACTGGGAGAACATTTTTGGGAAACATATATTCAATAAGGGTCTAATATCTAAAATATATAAAACACTTCTGCAACTTAACGACAAAAATACAAACAACTCAAAAAAAAATGACAAAGAACTTGAACAGACATTTCATCAAAGAGGATATTCAAATGGCCAACAGCACATGAAAAGATGTTCAACGTTATTACCTTCTGTTGTTGTTAGTTGCTCTGAATCTTGGTGAACCCATGTATGCAGAATAGAATTGCTCTACAGGGTTTTTAAGGCTGTGAGCTATCTGAAGCAGATAGCTTCTTTTGAGGCTTCTCTGGGTAGGTTCAAAGGACCAATTTTTAGACTAGTAGTCCTGGAGTACTCAACCATTTGCACCACCCAGAGAGATGCAAATCAAAACTACAATGAGATAACACCTTTCCACTATTAGGATGACAATGATTAAAATAATAGGAACCAATAGGTGTTGGTGAGGTTGTGGAGAAACTTGAATCCTCATTCATTGCTGGTGGTAATGTAAAATGGTAACAACAACAACAAAAAAAGCTGTTGCTCTTGAGTTGATTCCAGCTCATAGCAACCTTACAGTACAGAGTAGAACTGCCCCATACGGTGTCCAAGAAGTGGCTGGTGGATTTGAACTGCAAATCTTTTTGGTTAATAGTGGTGCTCTTATTCGCTGTGCCACCAGGGCTTGGGAAAGGGGAGGAAATCTTAATTTACAGACCACCTAATATAATTCTTGCCTTTTGTGCAGGAGATCCGGTTTTGATCCCCAGCCAGTGCGACTCAGGCACAGCCACCATCCATCAGTGGTAGATTGTGTGTTGCTTTTTATGATACTGAACAGGTTTCAGCAGAGCTTCTAATATGGACTAAGAAGAAAGGCCTCGTGATCTACTTCTGAAAAATCAGCCAGTGAAAACCCTATTGATCGCAGTGGTCAGATTCCGTTGTGTACAGGGTCACCATGAGTCAGGAGTCATGAGTTAGGGGCCGACTCCACAGCAGCCAACAAAAACAATAAAATATTCACTCTGAAACAATAGGGCCCTGATGGAAGAGCCCAAGTGACAGTGTGTTGTACACCCTTACACAAGATGGGCTTTCTAGGCTGGAGTTTTCTCCACCAGCCCTCCCACCCCACATCTGATCCATCCAGGTCTGAGTGTGATCCAGTTTCTTTTCCCAGAGATCTTCTTAAACTCACATTTTTTTTTTAACCTCTTTAGATATGAAAAAATTCCCAGTGCTCAGTCAAACACTAACCATGTTAGACTGTTTGTCACTTCAGTCAACACAAGCGGGAAGCTATGCCCACCACAGCCACAGCTTCCCATCAAACCTGACAGCACTGAGCTGATAAGAAGTGACACAAGACACTGCTAACATGCCCGTGCCTCCCACTCTTCGGTGCTGCATGAGATTTAGCTGAAAAACATTTACGGAGCAGGTGGAAAACGGAGATCGTTTCCCAGAATTTGTGGTTGGAATGCAGGGGTTAGGTTGTATTATTATTATTTTTTTTTTTTGAGTCGTTAAACCCCTTCCTCTTTCCTTCTTGTCGCCACAACAAATATGTTCCAAAAGTCAAACTCGCATTGCAATCTTGCCTTCCAAGGGAGCAGTTCGTTAGTAACTCATGACACACAGGAGTCCATATAAGACTTGTATGAGATAGAAGAATGCCTATTTTACAGCTCCTTTGTAGGTTATCAGTTCAGCCTATTTGCTACAGTGCATACTTTCTTTCATTCATACATTGAACCAGTATTTGCTGAGTGCCCACGTAGTGCAACATATTGTGCTTGGTGGCGCAAACGATTTGTGTTGACTGCTAACCTAAAGTTTGGCGATTCGAACCTACCCAGCAATACCATGGAGAAAGGCCTGGGGAATCTGCTTTTGTTAGATTACAGCCAAGAAAACCCTATGGAGCAGCCTACTTCGTAACACGTGGGATCACCATGAGTCAGAACTACCCCACGGCAACTAACAACAATAGGCCTTGAGGACAGAATGAGGTCAACAGGTAAGAGGAAGATAGGACTGGGAGAGAGAATTGACTTCTTAAGTTAAAGTTGATGCGTTTCTAAGATAAACCCTTATGTGACAACTTTTTCAGTGGCTACTTCTCCCTTTAACTCTGTGATTCAGGACAGTACTTGCAACATTTGTGAAGGGAGGTGCCAAGTTTATGTTCTGCCTTTCCAGAGAGACGAAGTAGAAGTAGGGATCACTTATTAGTTCTTGAATATAATCAGGAATCTTTGCCCAAGATACAGATTGGCTCTTTCATTAATGAAAGATAAAGCTTCCATAGTAACCCTGGCCTAGAACAGTCCGGTAAGAAAATGAAAAGAAACAAAAAGGTAAATAAATGACTTTCAGGAGGTTCAGAGAATTCACAATAACAACAGGAGCTGGAAAGCAAAATAATTAAGGTATAATAAAATTAATAATAAAATGATGTTTTATCTTAACATCAGATATCTTCTTGGGGAGAGAATTAAAATTGTGGGAGAAGTAATTTACGAGGACTAGACTAGGTGATGCAAGCCTAAGGATTTGGAAACAGGATGTCTAAAGATAGCAAAAAAAAAAAAAAAGGAAAATAAAACGATTTTTCTCCTGAGTAGGATAAGGCAGGGGAGACAAGTAAGGAGAAGAGAAAAATGGATAAAGTAGTTGTGAGAATGGGTGTCAAGAGAGCCAACTGGCCAAGGATTGACTCAAAAGAATTTTGTTGTTGTTTTTGTTAGGTGCCATTGAGTCACCTCTGACTGATAGCAACCCTGTGCACAACACAACGAAGTGCTGCCTGGTCCTGCGCCATACTCACAATCATTATAATACTTGAGTCTGTTGTTGCAGCCACTGTATCAATCCATCTAGTTGAGGGTCATCCTCTTTTTCGATGACCCTCTATTTTACAAAGCATGATGTCCTTCTCCAGGGACTCTTGATAACATGTCCAAAGTATGTGAGACAAAGTCTCACCATCCTTGCTTCTAAGGAGCAATCTGGTTGGACTACTTCCCAGACAAATTTGTTTGTTCTTTTGGCCGTTCATGGTATATTCAATATTCTTTGACCACACCATAATTCAAAGGTATCAATTCTTCTTCAGTCTCCCTTATTCATTGTCCAGCTTTCACATGTATATGTGGTAACTGAAAACACCATGGCTTGGGTTAGGCGCACCTTAGTCTTCAAGGTGGCATATTTGCTTTCCAACACTTTAAAGAGGTCTTTTGCAGCAGATTTGCCCAGTGCAATGCATCTTTTGATTTCTTGACTGCTGCTTCCATGGCTGTTGATTGTGGATCCAAGTAAAACAAAATCCTTGACAGCTTCAAACTTTTCTCCATTTATCATGATGTTGCTTATTGGTTCAGTTGTAAGATTTTTGTTTTCTTTATGTTGAGATGTAATCCGTACTGAGGCTGTGGACTTTGATCTTCATCAATAAGTGCTTCAAGTCCTCTTCACTTTCAGCAAGCAAGGTTGTGTCATCTGCATAATACAGGTTGTTAATGAGTCTTCCTCCAATCTTGATGCTCCAGTCTTCTTCCTATAATCCAGTTTCTTGTATTATTTGCTCAGCATACAGATTGAGTAAGTATGGTGAAAGGTACAACTCTGATGCACGTCTTTTCTGACTTTAAACCACACATTATCCCCTTGTGCTGTTCTAACAACTGCCTCTTGATCTATGTACAGGTTCCTCATGAGCACAATAAAGTGTTCTGGAATTCCCATTCTTCGCATTGTTATCCATAATTTGTTATGATTCAGAGTTGAATGCCTTTGCAAAGTGAATAAAACACAGGTAAACAACCTTCTGGTATTCTCTGTTTTCAGCCAGGATCCATCTGACATCAGCAGTGATATCCCTCATTCCGTGTCCTTTTCTGATTCCAACTTGAATTTCTGGCAGTACAGTATTTACTGCTCTGGCCACTTTTGAATGATCTTCAGCAAAGTTTTACTTGTACGTGATATTAAGGGCATTGTTGGATAATTTCCACATTCAGTTGGACCACCTTTCTTGGGAATAGGCATAAATATGGATCTCTTCCAGTCAGTTGGCCAGGCAGCTGTCTTCCGAATTTCTTGGCACAGATAAGTGAGCACTTCCAGAGCTGCATCCATTTGTTGGAACATCTCAATTGGTATTCCATCAATTCTGGGAGCCTTGATTTTCGCCAATGCTTTCAGTGCAGCTTGGACTTCTTCCTTCAGTATCCCTGGTTGCTGATCATATGCTACCACCTGAAATGGCTGAATTTTGACCAATTCTTTTTGGTATAGTGACTCTGTAAATTTCTTCCATCTTCTTTTGATACCTCCTGGGTCATTTACTATTTTCCCCATAGAATTCTTCAATATTGCAACTTGAGGCTTGAATTTTTTCTTCAGTTCTTTCAGCTTGAGAAACGCTGATCATGTTCTTTCCTTTTGGTTTTCTATCTGCAGGTCTTTCCACATGTCATTATAATACTTTTCTTTGCCTTCTTGAGCAGCCCTTTGAAATCTTCTGTTCAGCTCTTTTACGTCATCACTTCTTCCTTTTGCTTTAGCTACTTGACTGTCAAGAGCAAGTTGCAGAGTCTCTTCTGACATCCATTTTGTTTTTTCCTTTCTTTCCTGTCTTTTTAATGACTTCTTGCTTTCTTCATGTATGATGTCCTTGATGTCATTCCACCACTCCTCTGGTCTTCCTTCATTAGTGTTCAATGCATTGACTCTATTTTTGAGATAATCTCTAAATTCAGATGGGATATACTCAAGATGGTACTTTGGCTCTCATGGGTTTCTTCTAATTTTCTTCAGTTTCAGCTTGAATTTGCATATGAGCAATTTATGGTCTGTTCTGCAGTAAGCCCCTGGCCTTGTTCTGACTGACTATATTGAGCTTTTCCATCGTCTTTTTCCACAGAGGTAGTTGATTTGATTCCTGTGTATTCCATCTGGTGAGGTTATGTGTATAGTTGTCATTTATGGTGGTGAAAAAATGTATTTGCAATGAAGAATTTGTTGGTCTTGCAAAATTCTATTATGAGATCTCTGGCATTATTTGTATCAGCAAGGCCAAATTTTCCAAAAGAATTTTAGGAAAGTGAAATTCTAATATCCAAGATTAAAGTTGTTTTATATAAAAGTATGGAATGAAAACCTTTCCACTGTCCCTCTAAAACTTTCTTTTAGGACCATATGCTCAAAAGACTTCAGGCTGGCAGAGTTTTATGGAACTCAAGGAGTTTTAGATCCAATTACAGAGAGCATCTCAGAAAAAACTATGTGTGTGAATGAAATACAAGGCAATGGAATATAATCCATGTAAAGCATCCTCTCACAAACTCTTCAACAGGTAGAGGTTCAAACCAATTTTACCTAGATGCTGGGGGCTGACTTCTAGGTTACTTTAAGTTTTAATTCATGTGAGAAACTTTGTCTTTGATGGTAACCAAAAGAAAAGTTGATACTATTTCTCAGATATTTATGGCTATTGAGATTTGGTACCAGGGGCACAGATTGCTGTGCATATATCTGGGGTGTTGTGATCCTGTCAACATCTGTGTCAACTGACCCTCCCACAGTCAAAATCTGCAATGTCATCTTTCTTTCTCTGCAGAAAAATAAACATTTTTTGTCATAAACAAAACTCTGTAATTACCTGGAGTATCATAGGAAGAAGGAGAGTTCAGGAATTTAAGAAGGAAATGATGCCACCATGAGCATCTGCCTTCTATTCTATTCCATAAGACCAGAAGAACTAGATGGTACCTGGTTATCATCACTAAACATTTTGTTCTAAGATTCTGTAGAGGAATCCTCATCAAAAGGTGGGGAAGGGAGGAACAGAATTACAAATTCTCAATGAAATCCAGACCTTCTGGAGCCATCAAGGCTGGAAGAACTCCTCAAACTATTGTCCTGAGATAATCTTTAAATGCATTTTGGCATCAGACTTGGTCACTGGGATTGCTCACACTGGGAAAGACAGCCACCATGTTGAGAGGGTACTCAAGTAGCTCTGTGGAAAGACCTATGTTTAGAGGAACTCAGGTCTCTACCATTAGCTAACACCAGCTTGTTAGCCATGAGAGTGAACCAATTTGGAATTGGATCCTCCAGCCCTAGTCAATCCTTCAGATGACTGCAACCGTAGCTGACATCTGACTGCAACCTCATGAGATGCCCTGAGCCAGAACTACACAGCCATGTTGCTCCTGAGCACCTGATTCACACAAATTATAAGAGATAAGGAATTACTACTGTTCTCTTAGGCCACTAATTTCAGGGTAATGTGTTATGCAGCAGGAGCTAACTAATAAATAGACCAATGTGCAGAGTTGGTGCTCAGTTAATGATTGCTAACATTGATATTCAACTCAATATAAACAAAAGTTAACATCCAATACTGTCAAAACAAAATGGGTTCTGCTAATTTTGGCTAATAGCTGTTAGGTACCATCGAGTTAGTTCTGACTCATAGCAACCCTATGTACAACAGAACATAACATTGCCCAGTATCATGCCACCCTCACAGCACTTGCTGTTTGAGCCTATTTTTGCAGCCACCTCATTGAGGGTCTTCCTCTTTTTCACTCACATTCTACTTTACCAAGCATGATGTCCTTCTTCAGAGACTGGTCCCTCCTGAAATCATGTCCAAAGTATGTGAGACAAAGTCTTGCCATCCTCATTTCTAAGGAGCATTCTGGCTGTGCTACTTCCAAAACAGATTTGTCTATTTTTCTGGAATACCATAGTATATTCACTATTCTTCACCAACACCATAATTCAAAGGCATCAATTCTTCTTCGGCCTTCCTTATTCCTTGTTCAGCTTTTGCATGCGTATGAGGTGATTGAAAATATCATGGCTTGCATCAGGCACACCTTAGTTCCCAAAGTGACATCTTTGCTTGTTAACACTTTAAAGAGGTCTTTTGCAGCAGATTAGTTCAATGCAATACATTGATTTCTTGACCTTTGTGTCCATGGGCATTGATTGTGGAGCCAAGTAAAATGAAATCCTTACAACTTCAATATTTTCTCCATTTATCATGATTTGGCTTATTGGTCCAGTTGCGAGGATTTTTGTTTCCTTTTTGTTGCAGTATAATCCATGCTGAAGACTATACCCTTTGATCTTCACCAGTAAGTGCTTCAAGTCCTCTTCACTTTCACAATCAAAGTTGTGCTATCTGCATAATGTAGGTCGTTAATGAGTCTTTCTTCAATCCTGAAGCCTCATTTTTCTTCACATAATCCAACCTCTCAGATTATTTACTCAGTATACAGGTTGAATAAGTATGGTGAAAGGATATAACCCTCACGCACACCTTTTCTGATTTTAAAACACACAGTATCTCCTTGTTCTATTTCAATGACACCACCTCTTGGTCTATGTACAGGTTCCTCATGAGTACAATTAAGTGTTCTAGAATTCCCATTCTTCTCAATGTTATTCATAATTTGTTACGATCCACACAGTCGAATGCCTTTGCAAAGTCAATAAAACACCGGTAAATATATTTTTGGTATTCTCTGCTTTCAGCCACGATCTATCTGACATCAGCGGTGATATCCTTCGTTCCACATCCTCTTCTGAATCCAGCTTGAATTTCTGGCAATTCCCTGTTGATGTACTGCTGCAGCCCTTTTTGAATAGTCTTCAGCAATATTCTACTTGTATGTGATATTGATGATATTGTTTGATAATTTCCACATTCTTTTGGTCACCTTTCTTTGGAAGGGGCACAAATATGGATCTCTTCTAGTCGATTGGCCAGATAGCTGTCTTCCAAATTTCTTGGCATAGATAAGTGAGTGCTTCCAGCATTGCAAGTGTCTGTTGAAACATCTCAGTTGGTATTCTGCCAATTCCTGAAGCCTTGTTTTTCGCCAATGCCTTTAGTGCAGATTGGAGTTCTTACTTCAATACCATCATTTCTTGATCATATGCTGTCTCCTAAAATGGTTGAATATCAACCAATTCTTTTTGAGACAATGACTCTTTGTATTCCTCATGTCTTCTTTTAATGCTCCCCCCATTGTTCAATATTTTATCCATAGAATCCTTCAATAGAATCCTTCAATATTTCAACCTGAGGCTTGAATTTTTTCTTCAGTTGTTTCAGCTTGAGAAATGCTGGGTGTGTTCTTCCCCTTTGGTTTTCTAATTCCAGGCCCTTGCATATTTCATTGGAATACTTTACATTGTCTTTTCAAGCCACCCTTTGAAATCTTCTCTTCAGCTCTTTTACTTCATCATTTCTTCAGTTTGGTTTAGTTATTCTGTGTTCAATAATAAGCTTCAGAGTCTCTTCTGACATCCATTTTGGTGGGTTTTTTTTCTCCTGTCTTTCTAATTACCTTTTGCTTTCTTCATGTATGATGTCCTTGATATCATTCCACAATTCCTCTGGTCTTCAATCATTAGGGTTCAATGACTCAAATCTATTTTTAAGATGTCTCTATATTCAGGTGGTACTTTCAAGGTTGTACTTTGGCTTCGAGGATTTCTTTTAATTATTTTCAGCTTCAACTTGAACTTGCATGTGAGCAATTTATGGCTTGTTCTGCAGTTGGCCCCTGGACTTGTTCTGACTGATGATATTGAGTTTCTCCATCTTCTCTTTCCATAGATGTAGTAAATTTGATTCCTATGTATTCCATCTGGCGAGGTTCACATATATAGTCACTGCTTATGTTGTTGAAAAAAGGGATTTGCAGTGAAGAAGATGTTAATCTCGCAAAATTCTATCATGTGATCTCTATCTTGTGTTGTTTGTATCACCAAGACTATATTTTCTAACTACCTGTCCTTCTTCTTTGCTTCCAACTTTTGCATTCCAGTCACCAGTAATTTTCATTGCATCTCAATTGGATGTTTGACTGATTTCACACTACAGAAGTTGGTAAAGATCTTCAATTTTTGCATCTTTAGCCTTAGTGGTTGGTGTATAAATTTGAATAGTGTCATATTAACTGATCCTTCTTGTGGGCATGCGGATATTATCCTATCACTGACAGCATTGTACTTCAGGGTAGATCTTGACATGTTCTTTTTGACAATGAGTGCGATGTCATTCCTCTTCAATTTGTCATTCCTGGCTTGGTGAGAGAGAGGCTTGGTAGGCCATAGGACTGTCCAATTCAAAATAGCCAATACCATTTTGATCTTTATGTATTCCATTTCATTTTTGATGACTTCCAATTTTCCTAGATTCATACTTCAGACATTCCCCGTTCTGATTTTTAATAGATGTTTGCAGCTGTTTCTTCTCATTTTGAGTCATGCCACTTCAGAAAATGAAGGCTCCAAAAGCTTGACTTTATCCACGTCATTAAGGTCAACTTTACTTTGAGAAGACAGCTCTTCCCCAGTCATATTTTGAGTGCCTGCCAACCGGAGGGGCTCATCATCCGGCACTGTATCAGACAATGTTCCACTGCTATTCATACCATTTTCACTAGCCAGTTTTTTTCAGAAGTAGACAGGTACTTCTTCCTAGCTTGTCTTAGTCTGGAATCTCCACTGAAACCTGTCCACAATGGGTGACCTTGCTGGTATTTGAAATACTGGTGGCATAGCTTCTAGCATCACAGCAACAAGCAAGCCACCACAGTACAACTGGCAGATGAGTGGTTTAAGTGTATTAATTACACAGCTATAATAATACAAGGGTATTATAGATCCCTCTTCTTCTGCAGTAAGATCACCACCTCTCTACCAGAAATAAAAATTCACATCCTTTTGATATTGCTTCTCTTTGCAATATCAAAGGGAAAAGCTTATGCTAATCCTCGGTTAGATTTAGAAACAGAAGAAAGTGAAATTTGGTGATATTTTTAGTGACATAATAATGAAAATAATCAAATTGGTATTAATACTCTTGACGGACTTTGTATAAAAAGTAATGAATTTAAATGTATTCACTGCACACCTTGCATAATTTGATATTCTCGACAATCAAAAATTAATAAACATGAAAATCTACAATGTATTTATTCCTGAAAAGAATAAATATTATGGCCTCTAAGGACAATTGAATAATCTCATTGTTTCCTCCTCAAATCTAAAGCAATTAAAGGCGAACCAACCAAGAAGAAATACAAACAATTACAAAATGGAAACCAGTGAAGAGAAACTCACAAATAATGGATTTTGCAGGCTAGATCATTAAAGCCAACATCTTGCTGAGCATATAAAATATTCCTTACAGTATAAGGAATTACAGTCGTTAACTTTTGCAGTACTTTGCTAATTACAGACAGGGTATCATTTAGGATATTTCTAGAAGGCAAACTATATTTCGAGAAGTAAATTATATCTGAGTTTAAACGAGAAGTCCAAGAAAGTAAACTAGGAGGTTGCTGAGGCATTATTAATAATATTTTTAAATGTCTGTAGCAAGTGATAAAAAATAAACTAGTTTAGACAATTATAGTAATAAAAGCAGCAATGACTAACCAGATTTACTGAACACTTACTGTAGCAAATCGACAAAATGGCTATGATCACTCACAGTTCTCTATTCACACCCTTTGCAATGTTACTTTGCGGCTCCTTGCATGAATAAGTAGAAGAGTCTACTTCCCTACCTCTTCAGTCTAGGCTGGCCATATGACTTGCTTTGGTTAATAGAATGCAGCAAAATAGATGATATGCCATTTCCAAGCCTATGCCTCAAGCAGCCTTGCCTGCATCTACTGTTTCTCTTGGAACTCTGCCCAGTTACCATGAGAAAAAGCCTGGGATAGCCTGCTGGAGAATGTGAGGCCTCATGGAGTTGAGCCGTTTCAGAAACTAAATATAGATTCATAAGCGAGCTCAGCTGAGATCAGAAGGACCCAGCCCAAATTGACAACTCACAGAATTTAATCTCAATGCTGTTATTATTAGCTGCTATCAAGCTGACTCTGACTCATGGTGACCCCATGTACAACAGAACAAAACGTTGCCCAGTTTTGCCTGATATTCACAATTATCAGTATGCTCAAGTCCATTGTTATGGCCACTATGTATTTTGAGTGGCTTCTTTCCAACCTAGGGGGCTCATCTTCCACACTATCAGGAAATAGTCTGTTGGGATCCATAGGGTTTTCAATGGCTAGTTTTTGGAAGTAGATTGCCAGGCCGTTCCTCCTAGTCTGTGTTAGTTCAGAATCTCTGTTGAAACCTGCCCACCATGGGTGACCCTGCTGATATTTGAAGTATTAGTGGCATCATAGCAACATGTAAGTCACGACAGTACAACAAGCTGATGGATGGTAGGTAATCTCATGAAATGATTGTTATTTTAAGTCATTAAATTTTGAGGGAGTTTGTTACTCAGCCATAGTTAGCTGATATGTTCTAGGGACTGCTTTAAGTGTTTTACACACATTATTTAATGTGATCCTCACTACATGACATAAGGTAGGTAGTATTACTCTCCCTGTTGTAGGCAGGAAAACCTGAGGTAAGAGGAATAAGGAGAATTTATTGCTTAAGGTAACTGGAAAATCCAAGGGATGTAACTTGCTGAATTAACATGTGGCTGGGCTTGGATTTCAGGCAATGTTACCAAAGTTCAACTTTATTATGCTCCTTTTTTAGCTCTATTTTACTCTGCCTGGATTTATTCTTAGAGAGCTCTTTCTCTGTGGACGTATGTTGGCTGCCTGTAGCTCCAAGTTTACTTCGTTCTTATACCTCATAATCCAGAGAAAAACAGCTTGGATGAAAGTATAGAGAGGCTCTGATTGGCCAGGCCTAGTCATGTGTCGAAGCCAGAGACCAGGGCACAGGTGCAGCCTTGAGATTGACAGTCACAACAGCAACTCTTAGTGGGAATGGGCGGGAGAGGAGCAGTTCTCTGATGAAAAGAGGAGTATCGGGCAGGGGGTGACATTATGTCCTCCACCGTAGTTCACGGTGGTTAAGAGCTTGGCCACTAACCAGAAGGTCAGCAGTTCTAATTCACCAGCCACCCCTTGGAAACCTTATGGGGCAGTTCTACTCCGTCCTATAGGGTCACTGTGAGTTGGAATTGACTTGGTGACAATGGATTTAAAGAGACTTCTCAGTGGTGAAATGACTGGAAACTACAACACCCTGTCACTTTAGAAAGTGGGGTGCCCTCCAGCAGTAAAACCAGGGACCCCTCCTCTGGTCTTCAGGCAGCCTTCTCTCCCCACCTCTCCACATGCCACCTCTCCACAGCTCCTCTCCCCTGAATAATAAGAACATGCTTTGGCACTTCTTAGTTTTACAGATTTACCTGATGTTTAAAGAACAGCATTTTCTCCAAAGCTAAATTGGAGAGTGAATTATTTGCTTTACAAAAGGATTCTTGACTTGACAAAGGATTTCCCAGAATAGGACTTTAAATAGCAACCTCCCCCTGGTGCATTTAAACTGATTGCATTTGCAAGCAACTGCTTCTGAATACCTCAAACTCTGGTTTATCCAAAGGGTTGGGCTAGGTGATTTCTAAGAGCTCTTCTAGCTTTAGAATTGCAGGAGACATTGACCAACAGCATACAGTGGTGAAGAGGTCAGGAGACAGGAAATGAACTGTCTGGGTTCTAATCTTGGGTCCATCACTGAATTACTTGCTGTGTGGTGACTTTGGACAAGTCAATTAACCACCCTGAGACTCAGCGCCCTCATCTGTAAAATATGTGTAAGAATGTCATCCACTGCGAGGGTTTGTTGTCATAATTAAATGAGTTAACTGAAAACAAGCAAACCAGTTGCTGTCGAGTAGATTCTGACTCATGTCAACCCCAAGTGAGCCACAGTAAAACTGTTAGCACATATAAAACACTTATAAAACACATTGCTAGGCACATTTTAAGTAACGGTAGTTCTGACTTACAATGGGGTTCCATTTTAACGACTCCACTGTAAGTCAGTTCTGAAGTAAATTGAATACCTCTTTTATTTTTTTAGTTTTCACCATTATTTCCTTCTATTATCAATATCTCTATAAGTCCTATCTTTGAACATCTGCAAGTGAACATCTGAGAATGATAACATCAGCAAGCAAATTACAGGCTTCACCACTGTGTATAGTATATATTACAAATGATAAGATGTATGAAAAAAAACAAAACAGATGGTTGTAAGCAAGGTTCGTTGTAACTCAAATACTTCCTAAGTTGGGGACTACTTGTATTCTGCCTGCAACTAAAAAAAACTCTGGCTAATTTCCAATGCATTTTTGTCCTCTACAGCCAGAGGGATCTGTTCAAACTGTAAATTCAATATTGTCAAACCTCTTTGAACTCTTAATGGTTTCCCACTGCTCTGATAAAAACCCAACTCCTTAGAATGTCCTACAAGTGTCTCCACAACTGGCCTTCCCCTGGCTCTCCAGTATCATTACCCACCATGCTCATTCCCATCTGTACACGAACCTGCTATTATTTTTTCCAAATTACAAAAAGTGAAAAACAAAACTTAACTCTTGATCTCACTCTCACTGTTGGCCTCAGCTCCATTGTTCCATTCCCCCTTGCAAAGAAACTTCTTGAAAGATCTGTCCATATTCCTTGCCTTCAATGATCTTCTGCCAACTGCCTTCCTGACATCTCCACTTGGATGCTTAATAGAAATCTCATCTCAGCATGTCCAGGAGTGAATTCCTAATCCCCTCCTTTTCCAGCTTGTCCTCCCCGAATGGCAACTCCCACCTTCCAGTTGCTCAGGCTGGAAATTTTGCTTCCACCCTTGCCCCATACTTCTCTATTTTCATATTAAAAAAAAAAAAAAAAATTTTTTTTTTTCATAGCAGTCAGAAAAATCCTTTTAGAACACAAGTTTGACCATGCGCTCTGTCTGCTCAAAGCCCTTCAGTGGCTGCCCCTCTCAGAGTAAAAGCTCAAAGCTTGACAAAGTCCTTAAGGCCCTCCAGGATCTAATCTGCTTGTTACCCCTCTGACCTTGTCTCCCCCTCACCCACTCTGCCCCAGCCTCTGCCCTCCTTCCTTTCCTGACCAAGCCACGCATGCTTCCACCTTTGCAACTGACTGTTTCATCTGCCTAAAGCACTCTTCCCCCAGGTATCTGCAGAGCTAACTCCTTCATCTTTCAGGTCTTCACTCAACCATCACCTTCTTAATGAGGTCTGCTTTGGTCATTCTGTTTAAAATTGCAGCTCACTCCCATCCTGGAGACACTCGTGGTACACCTTACCCTCTTCCCTCTCCCACCTTTTTCCATGTCACCTATCACTTTCTAATGTACTAGTAACTCAGTTAATTATTATACTTATTTTCATTGACCCCTCCCTTGCCAAATATAAGTTTTTCAAGGATAGGTATCTTTGCCTGTCTTGTTTGTGTAACCTAATCAACCAGAAACAAAACACACCTAGTATATAACAGATGCTCAATAAATAGCTGTTCCCCAAATATATGAGCATGCCATGTTGGTCTTCTTCCATTCTCTTATAACTTGAGGTTGAAGCTCATATATCACTTCCTCAAGGAACCTGTCCCTGAACTCCCTGATCAGGTTCCACAGTTGTAAGCTCAATGTCTGTCTCCTCCATAGCCCTTGTGAAAGTTCCAATTTTACATTTGTTTTGTGACTACATAAGTTCCATCAGGGCAGCGGCAACCATGTTGGATTTTACTTATCATCATATCACTAATACCTAAGAGTAGCTGACACACAGTAGGTACTCAATAAATATTTGTTGAATAAATTAATGGTTACTCATATTATTTTAAGCAGTTAACATTCTTTCACTCATCAGTGACCCCCAAGCACATACACAGTTAGCATGATTAAAATCAACCTTCTTTATTTGCTATTTGATAAACTCCTACTTGCCCCACAAAGGGAGGGATGGTCATCTGTATGGTTCTTATACATATTCTGCTTTCTACTTCATGTAGCTAAAGGAGTGCACCAAGTAACCTTCCTGTCTTTTATTAGACTCAGTATTATTTGTTTCCATCCCTTCCATCTTGGAGGCATGCAAACATTTTTGTTTTACATGAGCCACAAATTGAAATTTGCAGATTGCACCCCTCCAAAAAATCAGTTTTTAACCTTGCCAATTTAAAGTGTTTTCTCTCTAAATACACTTCATGAGAAATCATTTCAAGATTCATATCAGGGTTGTTAGCAAGATAGATAAACTTAATAGTTCATTACAAAGCTGTCGGTACATTTCTGATCTTCCCATGACTATGTAGCTCCCATAATTCCACAAGTGTGGGATTATGACTAATAGAATTAGAGTTAATACCATACACCTTCATTTAATTGGTTGTGTCAGTAAGTTAATATAAGAATTATTTATACAATAATCTGCTTACTAAATTTCAGTAGGGTCTCCTTCTTGATACACAGCAGCCATTTTTGTTTGAGACTTCAGAAGGATTCAGAATGAAGAGACATGGGTTAACTACTTATGTATTCCTAGCTTTCTCCTTGGAACATTTACATAGCGTGTCCCTGTTGGAAGGCACAAGATTGACTGCTGAGCACTGAACAGGCTGGGCTCAGCCACAAGAATAGATTCGTACACAGAGGCCCTGATGGAATTTTCCTCTGAAGAGCTCCACCTCTCCTTCCCATCCGTTTCTGAGCAGACACTGTAACTCTTGTGTGAGCCTGATGCCTTGGTAAATAAAACATGGATTGAGAGAGAAGGTTGGCCAGCACACTTTTGCTAAGGACTCCAGCTTTAACAATTTCCTTACCAAATATTTGAAGCATATAAAAAAGAAAACCAAAAAACAAATCAAACCCAGTGCCGTCGAATAGATTCCGACTTATAGCGACCCTATAGAAGCATACAAAATAATAAAACTAACACCCTGGCACCCACTACCAAACCTTGTCACATCTTAATGTTTTGCCTTTATTGTGTCAGATGCTTCAGAAACAAAAGAAAGGAAACTTTATAGAT
The DNA here is from genome assembly GCF_024166365.1 of Elephas maximus indicus. Lineage (NCBI taxonomy): Eukaryota > Metazoa > Chordata > Mammalia > Proboscidea > Elephantidae > Elephas > Elephas maximus. The sequence continues at coordinate 32,871,794 of NC_064838.1, forward strand.
GTAAGTCGAGGCCCCTGTGGGCCTCTCCTATATCCTTCGTTCACCCACCTTCTTCCCCAGAGGTATAACTTTCCTGAGTGTGAGGTTTATATTGACTTATGTACTTTCATTCTTGTTATCCATAAGCTTTACTATTTGCATGTTTTAAAATGTTGCATAGATGTTATCATACTTGTGCCTCTTTCCACAAGCTGTTTACACCCCTCTTGCAAAATATGGTGAAGAGTCGGGGGGAGAATCATTATCAGCCTCAACAGCCAAGGCTCATTGCAATGAGGTGGGGGTCAGACATACCTCCATCCTCCAGTTTTACCATTTTACCAATCCTGACACAAGCCGTTCCTCCCACAGCTCTCTCTACTTCCCTGCTGTGTTCAATAATTCATTGCAATGGCCCCACAGAGCTCACAAACCATACTCACAGTTATGGAGTTTATTAGGAAAGTAACAGATTACAAATCAGGACCAGGAATGACTCAGGATACAGCTCTTTGATCAAGACAGCTTCTTCTCAGTCATGCCTACAGGCAGGCCTCTCTCTGTCCCTTGGCCTCTCAGCCCCTCAAACCCTAGGCTTGACCTCTGCCTTGCTCCGTCAAGTGTTGCAAAGCTCTTCAGCTTCGCCAATAATTGCCAAGAGGCACCCACTCAGCCAGGAAGCCTCTTGCCCCAAGGCGCTCAGCTCTCTCACTTCATGGATCAGCATACCCATTGTAGCCACCTTGCTCTGTGGGCCAGGGATCCCACCGTGCTGTCTCACACTAGTCTCCTGATTCTGCTGCTGCCATTTCTCTGCCACTTCTTCTGGTCTTCTTGCACTGTCTCTGGTGTTACAGCTCTCTCTCTGTCTCCTGGGTCTAGGAGGGTCTCAGAGCAGGGACCCCCGGTCCAAAGGAAGCGCTCCAGTCCCTAATTTTCTTCTTGGAGGTAGTGAGGTTCCCTGTTTCCACCTCTAGGATGGCTCATTTTAAGCGTAATGGGGTAGCAAAACTGACCAAAACCCTCAATAGGGTTCCATATACCTTATTTGCATGATCCCACCCCTACAAGTGTTCCATGGACCTTACCTGCATTATTAGCAAGCTGACTAATTCCCTTGGTGGGTTACAAGCACCTTATTTGCATAGTCCCACCCAATCATTTGGTAGTGGTTACAAGACAATGGCAAGAAAGGCCATATAAAAGTGATCCATTAAACTGCACCTCCCCATCCTTGGGTCACTATTCTATTTTTGAGATTTATCCATGTGAAAATGTGGATAAATTCCATTCCATTTCAATCATTTTAAATGCTGAATTTCATTAAGGCATTTAAATAACCCACAATTTATGCATTCCTTCTCATGGTGCTAGTATTTATGTCATTACCTTTTTTTTTTTTTTTTTTTTTAGCAAAGGGAGAGGTAGAGGGAAATGGGATCAAGAGCTGGTATTCCTTCCTACTATGCATGCATAAAAGATGTGGAAATATAACTTGTATTTGTTTTCATTTGTGGCCCTTTGGTCTTTGGAGACAAAGAACGTCAAGGGAAAAACACCAGAGTCTCAAGTAGGTATGAAGCAAAAATGATAGAGACATTTTGCTTAGTATACCCATTGCCATCAACTCAATTCTGACTCATAGAAACTCTATAGGACAGAAGAGAACTGCCCTACAGAGTTTCCAAGGCTGTAATCTTTATGGAAGCAGACCGCAACATCTTTCTTCCATGGAGCAGCTGGTGAGTTTGAATTGCCAACTTTTCAATTAGCAGCCAAGCACTTAACCACTGCACCACTAAGCCTTCTTTACTCTCTTCTGATTCACCAAAATTTTGTGTTTTCTACCCTGAATTATGCCTTATCTTCTTTACCAACTGTCTGTGGTTGATTGGAGGGCATGAGATATATATCTGTACCCCAGAAGACACTCAACTAATGTTTACTGAATTATTAGGTAGATTATGCAAAAATGGGTAGAAATTTCAAAAAGCCAAACATAGGATTTATAACAAAGGAATCTATTGACCAATAAATTCGTCAATAAGAAGGTATCTTTGGGCTATGCTTATTCATTTAGCATTGTGCTGGGGGCTACTGGATAACAGGAAGATTCACAGAGACTTAGAAAAATAATTCTAATGATGGCATTTAAGATAAAAAATAAAAACAATCCAAAAAATACTGAGACAAAAGGAGTAAAGAAGTAAATGACAAAAGTAAATATTAAAAGACTCATAACAAAGAGATGATGAGAGCAAGTATGAAAAGAATGAGAAGTAGCAATGGCAGAATAAAAAGTATGCTATATTTGAGAACTGAATGTCTGTATTCAAATCACAGCATTGACCCTCTGTCTCCCATGTAACCCTTGGCCCAGATAATTTGCTCTCTATTCTTGGTCACCTTTTCTACAGAATGATTTTGAATCATATCTCACTGATTGCCCATGTACGGTCTGGTGGGACGATTACTCATCATACTAACTTCAGGCTCTAATTTACAGATTTTCCTCCCACTCACTATCACCCAGACACGAGCTAGTCAGCCATCCAGATGTGGCAGCATTCAATACTCAAGGGTGCCATCTTTAAAAGAAACTATTGATCTCTGTCAACTCCAGTGACGTGAACGAATGTGGGGTGAACTACTCCATTACCTCTTATGTGATTTCACATTTCACATCCTGTTCTGGAAACTTAAAAATCTTGTGATGTCTTCAATGCTGGAGCATGGGTCACATAATGCCTTCAAGTTGCTCAAATCAGCAATCCTATAACAAGATAGTCAGATGAAATGACCAGAAGCACAGATGGCACCCAATGGTGTTTATCACAGGAGAATTCGCTCTCAAAACACTAAGGAGTTGAGTTCTCCGTTTGTTACCCGCTCTGTGAAAATATTTTGTTTAATCAACCTCTCTTTGCCCACATGCCTGAGAAATGCAATTCCCTTTTCAATAGGGAAAATTAGCCCCTGACTGATTTCCATTTCACGTCCTCGCCCTTTCTGGGCATGCATCAGCTGGGTCTCTGCAGTGACAAAGTGATGAATAGGACTGCCTGAAATAGACAGAAGATGTATCCGTATAGGACAGAGCTGCCCCTCCCCTCTGTCTCTTCTGATGGTGTACCATCTCACAGCCAGCAGCCACAGGAACACAACACAGAAAGATCCCAAGACAAAACAGAGTGCTCTGGGAAAGAGAACTGGGAAATGTAAAGTGCAGTGGAAGAGTCCAGGCTCTGCCACTAGCTAAATACATAACCTTGGATACATCACAGAAACTTATTGGCAAAATGGGGATTCTTTCTGTCCTACCTATCTCAGGGGCCTATCAAAAGGAGAAAATTATATTAGGAATGCAAATGGTTTTATATATAAATATTTTCATATATAGTCCAACAGAGATAAAGTCTCAAGGTGCTTCCTGCGGCACCCTCATTTGGTCCACAGCAGTGGAGCATGGTACTTTGTGGTTAGGAGTAAGGGTATTGGAGGTGAACTGCAGGATTTAAATGCTACCTCCAACTCTGGGTATATGTCTGACCTTGAGCAAGTTACTCATATTCTTTAAACCCTCTTTTCTGTATCTACAAAATAATTAGCTGATAGACTTATTGTCTGGTTAGTTCCTTGGATGACAACAATAACACTGATGGGTTGACTCTTGTTAGTTTTCTTACAGGCAGCTCCTATTCCTCGTGTGCTTATGTATAACAGGATAAAACCTTGCCTGGTCCTGAACCATCTTCAGGATCATTGGTATATCTGAGTACATTGTTTTGGCCATTGTATCAATCCATCTCGTTGAGGGTTTCCCTCACCTTTGATGGCCCTCTACTTCACCAAGCATGATGTCCTTCTCCAGTGATCCATCCTTCCCGATGACGTATCCAAACTAAACAAGTCAAAGTCTCAGACAACATTTTATGATCCATCGAGTTTTCATCAGCTAATTTTCAGAAGTAGACCACCAGGCCTTCTTCCTAGTCTGTCTTAGTCTGGAAGCTCAGCTGAAACCTGTCCAGTATCGGTGACCTTGCAGCCACCACAGTATGACAAACTGACAGACAGGTGGTGGAAGCTGACTCTAGTTCTGCATATTCTGAAGGTTTGATTTCTTGCTGATCCTATTGGGGCAGTGTTTGATCACAATATTAAAAAGAAGAAAACCCATGGATTGTTAACACTGACAAATTATAAAGGAGTTAAAGCTCCTTTCTGAGACCTGTCCCAGCACTTAACATCAGACCCTCCGTCCTCCTTCCCTATCCCCTTAGTGAGCTCAAGTTGTGGGATTATAAAGCAGCTCTTCCTCCACACTTGTCAGTAGAAGAATAAAAATTAGATAGAAGACACTTTCTTCTAGTATGTGCATTCTATGAAGCCAAGAGAATTGCAGAGGATACAAGAAAATCTGGAGGGAAAACTCAGAGTACATGTGAACATGCTCCAGGGGAAGTTAATTAGAGATGAGGCAGCAGCAGGGAAACCATCCTGGCAGGATATCTTCTTGGTCACCATGGTTAAACTAGGAATCCTAATCATCACAGCAGGGACTTTTGAGAGGCCATTATACAAAACTTATTCTATATACCTTAATGGATATAATCTTATTTAATCCTCAAAAAGCACCCGTAGGATAAATATCATCATTGCCTTTTTACAGAGGAGGGAAAGGCTCAAAGTTATGCCTCTTGGCTGAAGTCTCACAAAAATAGTGGTAGAAAGGGGATGAGTCTGCAGCTGGCTGTAGCTTTTGCAGCCACGTCTTTCACCCCACATTGTCATGTGATTAAAAGTGCATTTGACCTGTCGCATAAACTAGCTCATCTCCAAGTAGCTAGGGCAGCCTTCTGAACCTTGGGGTGACGTTTTCCTGCCTTAATAGACCCACAGGAAGCTTCAGTTCCTCAAATCTCTGGATAAAGCGTAGTTCCAAGGGTACTCTGGGCTAAAAGGGAGAAAGAAAGAATAAGTAGAGAAGATCCTCATTACACACGGACAATGGCAGAAAAGGCCACTAAAAATGAGAACCAAAATTTCCTAGGAAACAAGTTTGATTGGGTCTTTATTTTGAAAATAGTGAAACTAAAATTTAAGAAAATATGTTTATCCGATATTTAATAAAACATAGGTTATATTGCTGCATATGCAAATTATAAAATTAATAAAGAATAAAATTGTCGGCATCATTTTCCAATGGAATCACCTAACAGCATGATACGATATAGCACAGCTATAAAGAGAACCATTTTTGCAAAAAAAAAAAAAAAAAGTTGATGTTTCATCAATTTTCCCAAAGGCCTCCTTGCATCCTTTGATATTCAAATCACCAAATTATTCCCTTTTGAAGTCTATCACGTCATCATCCTAGTCAATTTTTTCTTCATTAACTCGTCTAACTCTGTCCGATCCTCATTTGTTACCTACTTTGCATGTGATTAGAGAAATTCTCCATCATTCCTTTCATCTTTCCAAAATCCTGCATCTTTTTCAAGATTTGCAGTTTCCCTTTTGCAATCCAATTGCAACATGTATGTGCTGTGTTATCAGGTGTTTGAGAATAGCCATGCAAAAATACTGATGTTGTGAACATTGAGAGAAGTGTGTTAAGGAAAGAGGGATGTTTGAGTGGGGACTAATTTTAATCAGTGATCAGTTTATTAGGGAAAGCTATTATGCAATAATGTTTTTTGTTCTCCTCCTCCATGTAACATTGGAACTTTGTGAATGAGGATAAATAACACTGGAATAAAGAGGATTCTCTGAAGTAGAAGGAATAATAGCTCCTAACTCCCGGAGAGCTCTTCACAGATGACAAAGTACTCTCATAACCATCACCTCATGTAACCCTAATAGCATCCTTTAGAGACATGATGGATACTTTGTTGAACTTTTTCCTAGTTCACCCTCTACCTTAAAAGCAATAACTTTCAGCTATTGTCCTTTTGCTTAGTGCTAAATACTATGCTAAGTACTTTACATATGTCACCACTTTTATTCCTGAAACTGTCCTACTAGGTAAACCGGCTATTGTCGAGTCGATCCTGACACACAGTGACCCCACGTGTGTCAGAGTAGAGCTGTGCTCCACAGGGATTTCAATGACTGATTTCTTGGAAGTAGATCACCAGGGGTTTCTTCCAAGGTGCTTCTGGGTGGGCTCGAATGACCAACCTCTTGGCTGGTTAGCAGCTGAGCACTTTAACCATTTGTACAACCCAGGGACTAACCCCACTGCCATTGAGTTGATTCTGACTCATAATGACGCCACGGGACACAGTAGAACTGCTCCATAGGGTTTTCAAGGAGCACCCGGTGAATTCAAACTGCCAACCTTTTGGTTAGCTGCCGAATTCTTAACCACTTTGCCACCAGGGTTTCCACCCGGGGACTAGGTAGCCATTATTATTTTCATTTTACAAAAGACAAAACTGAGAATAATTAAAGTGAAGGAATTTGCTGTGTTGGTCAGCTATTACTGCACTAATGCTGAGTAACAAACTACCTCAAAATCTCAACGACTTCCAACAACAAATGTTTATTTCTCATTCAAAGGATTGATCCGCTGTAGGGCTGGGTTCACTCTGATTCAGGCTAAGGGTCAAGTTCAGATCTGTTCCATTGAGCTCTCATTTGTGACCCAAATTAAAGGGGTAGTAGCTACCTGGGCAAGTCTTCTCATGAGAAATAACAGTAGAGCAAGTACTAGTACCAGTACTACAAAAAAAAAAAAACCAAACCCAGTGCCATCGAGTCGATTCCGACTCTTAGAGACCCTATAGGACAGAGTAGAACTGCCCCATAGAGTTTCCAAGGAGCGCCTGGCAGATTCGAACTGCCAACCCTTTGGTTAGCAGCCTTAGTACTTAACCACTACACCACCAGGGTTTCCAGTACCAGTACTAGTTACCGTGAAATCAGTTCTGACTCATGGTGCCCTCACGTGTGTCAAAGTAGAACTGTCCTCCATGGGGTTTTCAATAACTGATTTTCCAGAAGTAGATTTCCAGGTCTTTCTTCCAATGCCCCTCTAGGTGTCACGGAACTTACAATCTTTCAGTTAACTGCCGAGAGCATTAACTATGTGTATCACGCAGGGACAGTATTAAAAAAAAATCAGGTTAAATCCTCAAACCTGTGCTCCAACCCTGAAGCCTGTGCTCATGTCGTATTCACCAACATGTAATTGTCCAAAAAAGTCACTGAACAATCCCCAAATCGATAGGATGAATGTAGAGTCTGTTTACTGGGAGGCATTGGAAATTTACATTGCAAAGGGTATGGATGGGTAATCTTATTATGGAGTGGGAGGTGGGGGATGTCATAGAGAAGAATCTTCAACAATAACCCTACCTGCACCACTGGCCCAAGTTCCCACAGCTCGTAAGTGACAGACCTTGGATTCTTTCTGGCTTCAAAGCCCATACTGTTAGTCACCCCAATGTACTTCCCTAGAAACTGCCCCTTAACCCCCAAAGTTAAGCCCTTGTGGTCATGTTGATATTATCACCACTTCCTCCTGACCAAAGTTGATTGGCGCCTGCTAGCTGAACCCTCTTGATCCCTTTCTTTATGTTTGGACCTACACAGCTGTGGGACCAACTCAGGTCTGGAATGCAATACTTTCTGTATCTTTAGGCCAGCAGTTAAGCAGAAAAGAAGAGTCTTTACTGCCCCTGCTCTGACCTTAGAAGAAGTAGATCTGAATAGCACTTTTCAGTTCATAAAGTATTTTCATGTCTGTCATCTTCCTGGAACCCTCTCCCCCAAATCCCATGGGATAGGAGTTTTTATAGCCATTTTGCAGATTTAGAAGCCGCAGCTTAGCAAGGTGAAAGGCCTTGACAAACACGTGTTTTGTGAGCTCCATAGCCCTGATCTGAACTGCAGCCTTTGCTTCAATGACTTCTGCTGTTAACTGAGGATTTCCTCTGGGCCAGGCATCTTGCAGAACCTACTACAAATGTTATTCCATTTAAGCCTCACAGCAGTGCAGTGGGGAGATATTCTTGTGCCTTTTTGTACATGAGAAGTTAAAAAAAATGTTAAGGACTGAATTGTGTCCCCTAAAAAGGTAAGTTGATGTTAAAATCCTAACCTCTGTCCCTGTGAACGTGAACTGTTCGGAAGTGGGTCTTTGAAGAAGTTATCAGTTAAGTTACTGAAGTAGGTTAGGTCCTAATCCAATACAGCTAGAGTCCTTATAAAAGAGAAGAGACACAGAGAGACAGAACAAGGGAAGACCAGGTGAGGACAACAGAGTTATGCTGCAGCTGCAAGCTAAGGAATGCCTGAGGCTACCAGGAGCTTGGAGAGACAAGAAAGGATCTTCCCCTAGAGCCTTCAGAGAGAGCACGGTTCTGCTGACACCCTGAATTTGCACTTCTAGCCTCCAGAACTGTGGAAGAATAAATTTCTGCTTTTTAAAGCCTGCTCCTGTTTCCTTTTAATTTGGTTCTCCTTGTTCCTTGCAATCGGCTGCTGAGAGCTAGTCTATTTCCTCTTTCTAGGCCTGTCCTTTGTACCTTGGCTGAATTTCTGCCTTTGGTTCCTGACTTCAGATTCCAGAATCCCACCTTGCCTTTTGTGTCCATCTTGGGAGAGTGTATTTTTAACCCTCACATCCCTGGGCTGGGGCCTTATGCCTGTTAGCTCTGATCCTGCCACACTGAACTCCGTGTTCGTACCGGCTGCTGCCAGCTAAGTCTGCTACTTTTACATTATGTCCTATTTTCAGGCATTTTTGCATTTGCAACCCTTTTTTCAAGTTCAGGTTGAAACTTCTTCAATTTCAACCTTAGGGCAAATCGTTGGTCAATATTTTTACAGGGATAAATCTGATATCGAAGCTTTTGTCTGTAACACATCTCACAGAATGATTTTTTTTTTTAATTTTTAAATTAACATATAGAAAAATTGAGCTTTTTTTTTTTTGCTTCACATTTATGAGTTTAACACATGTATAGATTTCTGTAACCACTACCACAATCTTTACATAGAACAGTTCTGTCACACACCAAAAACTCCCTCCTGCCCTCCCATTCTAGTTACACCCTTCCACCAGCCCAATCATTGGTGACCACTGATCTATCCCCATCACTATAGCTTTGTGTTTTCAAGATTGTCAAATAATGTAACCCCACAGTATGCAACCTTTGAGACCGGCTTCTTTCACTCAGCATAACGCCTTTGCGATTGATTCACGTTTTTGGGTATCAGTGGTCCATTCCTTTCTATTGTTGAGTAGTATTCCATTATATAGATGTGCCACAATTTGCTTTTCCATTCACATGTTGGAGAACATTTGCGTCATTTTCTAGTTTGGGTTGATTATGAAACAGAGCTACTATAAACATTCACATATAGGTTTTTGTCTCAATAGAAGTGTTCATTGCTCTAGGAGAAATATTGAGAGCTCAGACTGATTCACAACTGGGGTGGCTGGGTCATACAGAAGTGTATGCTTAGCTTTATAATAAAGTGCCCAACTATTTTCTAGAGTTACAGCTAGTTAGTTTTCAGACATTCCTGTATGCAGGTTTATAGTACAGGCAGACTCAATTACTACGCTCGATGTCTTCTATTTGCTTCTTGTCTTAGGCAGGGTTCTCAAGAGAAACAGAAACAGTGAGCCCTGGTGGCACAGTGGTTAAAGCACTGGGCTGCTAACTGGAACATTGGTGGTTTGAACCCACCAGCCTATTCCGAGGGAGAAAGATGTGACAGTCTGCTTCCATAAAGAGACAGAGACAAAGATATAGTCACTTCAAGAAATTGGCTCATGCAATTGTGGGGGTTGGCAAATCCAAGACCCATAGGTCAGGTGACAGACTAGAGACTCCTGCACAATTCTGCCAAAACATCTATTTGTAGTCTGAAGGCAGAACACACCCTAGGGAAACTCCTTTTTCGTTCTTAACGTGTTCAACAGCTTTAGGCCCACCCACAGTATGGAAGGTAATCTGCTTTATTTGAGGCCAACTGATTTAATCACGTGTAGGTACCCCATAACAGTACTTAGACTAGTATTTTCCCCAAAATAGCTGGGCACCATAGCCTTGCCAAGTAGACACATAAAATTAACCATCACACTCCTCCAGGTCCACTCTTTGCCCTTTTCCGTTCTTCTACCTGCCATGGAAGGCTGACATCTATGGGCTACATCAACAGGCCCCCTGTCCTTGGGCTTCTGATTGAGATTGGCTGATGGGAGACACCATCAGAAGACCAAGGGCAGGAGGAGAGGGATGTCTGAGGATTTATTCACCTGCTTCCTCCCTGCCTATTTCCAGAGTTGCTGCATCTCTGTACTGTAGCCACGGCTTGTATCAGGCCCCCCTACGTGGTCCACATTCCCTTTGCCCTTTCAGGCTGGCTCCTGTTCGCCCTGGGACTTTGAATGATCCTTTGTTACTTTCCCTAGACCCACTTACACATTTAAGAACTACCCTCAGTTACTGAGTGTGAAGATGCCATCTATTTCCTGCCAGATTCTAATTACTCTACATAATATTTTGAGCATCCATTATAAACTGCATCTTGGCCAATGCATCTCATCCACAGCCACTGCTCTCTGTCAGCGGAAGCCTAAGTGTTCCTGTGATGCTGAACAGGCTTCAGAAGAATGTCCAGACCAAGATGGACTAAGATACCTAGGAAGAAAGGCCCAGCAACCTACATCCAAAAGCCAGTCAAAGACACTTCAAACTATGTTGGCATCTCCCATCTGGAGGGGAGATGAGCAGGCAGGGCGGGTTAGAAGCTGGCAGAAAGGACATGAAAAGACAGAGTGAAGAGAAGGAGAGGGCTGTCTCATTAGGGGGAGAGCAATTAGTAGTATATAGAAAGGTGTATATAAATTTTTGTATGAGAGACTGACTTGATTTGTAAACTTTCACTTAAAGCACAATAAAAATTAAAAGGAAAACAAAAGTCAGTCGATGAATACTCTGTGGTTCACAACAGTCCAATCTGAAACCAAGCATGGTGATGGCACAGGACTGGGCACTGTTTGATTCCATTGTGCTGTGCATGGGATTGCCATGAGTTGGTGGCTGACTCAACAGCAGCTAACAATGACAATTATAAACTGCACACTGTACTAGGCACAGAGAAAATGAATTTTCATATGATCTTTTTATATGCACGTGGTCTTGCAATTTACAAATGTATTTGATATCTATATAACCTTTTCAAAACGTTATGAGATAGGAAGACAGATGAGGAAACTGAGGCACAAACATAACTTGGCCAGGTCACATAGCTGGTAACTGGCAAAGCCCAGACCAGAATCCAGGTTTTTCAACTCTTAAACTCATCTCCTTCTCAATGAATTCTGACTTCACCCCATTTGTGTCAATGCTTTTATTATAGATTTTTACCAATAATTCATTGTACATGATGTAAACATTAAAATAAATTAGCAAAATCTTAAATTCATGATCCAGCTGTCCTGGAAGATTGTCTGGATTAACATAGCTTCTCTTCTCCCTGTTTACTTGATTTTTTTTTTCTCACCTCAATTCCTCAATTGATATCTTTCATATAAATTCTAAGTTTAATAAAAATGATCTAAATTCCTGAATAAAACATAGGAGGGCTAAATAAAACATTTTCATTCTTAAGTGAACATTGCATAATGCTAATACACTCTATATTTATTATGTGAATGAATTATTGACAAAGTTCATTAATGATTTCTTTTAAACTTTAAATATTTTAAAATAAACTTCTACTGACATATGATTACCAAAAGTGAAGCTGAAAGCAATGGAAAATGATTAACAACAACAAAAACATGACGCTTACTATTGAGCTGGCGTTATTCCACTTGGAGATAAAGATAAAAATAAATGAAACGGGCAATTCTATGTGCACATGTACAGACTCACTCCTTTGGAAATAACTGTTGGCCTCATTTAAACTGTTACTCAAGGCCTCACTCTTGGCTCTTGTGATGGGCTGGAGACTCCTGCAGGCTTGTGTCTTGGAATTCCGTAGGTTAAGCAATGAGAAGAGTAAAGAAACTGTTCTGCCAAAATATCTTTTTTTTTTTTTAATGAGCTTTAGATGAAGGTTTACAGATCAAACTAGCTTCTCATTAAACAGTACATATATTGTTTTATGACATTGGTTAACAACCCCATGACATGTCAACACTCTCCCTTCTTGACTTTGGGTTCCCTATTACCAACTTTCCTATCCCCTACTGCCTTCTGGAAACCCTGGTGGCCCACTGGTTAAAAGCTATGGCTATTAACCAAGAGGTTGGCAGTTCAAATCCACCAGGCGCTACTTGGAAACCATATAGGGTTCTATTCTGTCTTATAGGATTGCTATGAGTCGGAATTGACTTGACGGCAACGGGTTCCTGCCTTCTAGTCCTTGCCCCTGGGCTGGTGTGCCCCTGTAGTCACTCTTTATTTTATGGGCCTATCTAATCTTTGGATGAAGGGTAAACCTCGGGAGTGACTTCATTACTGAGCTAAAAGGGTGTCCCGGGGCCAAACTCTAGGGATTTCTCCAGTCTCTGTCAGGCCAGTAAGTCTGGTTTTCTTTTGTGAGTCAGAATTTTTTTCTACATTTTTCTCCAGCTCTGTCTGGGATCCTCTATTGTGAGCAGTCAGTGGTGGTAGCTGGGCACCATCTAGTTATACGGGACTCAGTCTAGTAGATGCCATGGTAGTCATGGTCCATTAGTCCTTTGGACTAATCTTTCCCTCGTATCTTTAGTTTTCTTCATTTTCCCTTGCTCCAGAAGGGTGATGCCAGTGGAGTATCTTAGATGGTAGCTCACAGGGTTTTAAGACCACAGACAGCACTCACGAAAGTAGAACGTAGAACATTTTCTTTGTAAACTATCTTATGCCAGTTGAGCTAGATGTTCCCCAAGACCATGATCCCCACAGCCCTCAGCCCAGCAATTCAGTCCCTCAGGGAGTTTGGATATGTCTATGGAGCTTCCATGACCTTGCCTTGTACAAGTTGTTCTGGCTTCCCCAGTACTGTGTACTGTCTTACCCTTCACCAAAGTTACCACTTATCTATTGTCTATTTACTCTTTTACCATCCCCATCCCTCTCCTTCCTCATAACCATCAAAGATGGTTTCTTTTTGTGTGTAAACCTTTTCATGTGTTTTTACAGTAGTGGTCTCATACAATATTTGTCCTTTTGTGACTGACTTATTTCAACCAGCATAATACCCTCCAGATTCATCCATGTTGTGAGATGCTTCACAGATTCATCATTGTTATTTATTGTTGCATACTCTCCACTGTGTGTATGTTCCATAGTTTGTTTATCCATTCATCTGTTGATGGGCATCTAGGTTTTTTTGTATTTTTTTGCTATTGTGAACAATGCTGCAATGAACATGGATGTGCATGTGCCTATTCCTGTGAGGACTCTTATTTCTCAAGGATATATTCCTGGGGGTGGGATTGCTGGATCATATATTTCTATTCCTAACTTTTTAAGGAAGTGCCATATCGTTGTCCAAAATGGTTGTATCACTTTGCATTCGCACCAGCAGTGCATAAGAGTTCCAACTCCCTGCAGCCTTTCCAACATTTGTTACTTTCTGTTTTTTTGATTAGTGCCAGTAATGCCAGGTTGAGACGGTATCTCACTGTGGTTTTGATTTGCATTTCTCTAATAGCATTTCCTCTTGTGTCTGTTATCCCCTTGAATATCTTCTTTAGTGAAGAGTCTGTTAATTTTCTTTGCCCATTTTTTTTTTATTGGATTGTCTTTTGTTGTAGAGGTATTGGATTTCCTGTAGCTTTTAGAGATTAGATCTTTGTCAGATTTATAATAGCCAGAAACTTTTCCCCATTGTGCAGGTTCTCTTTTTACTCTTTTGGTCAAGTCTTTTGATGAGCATAAGTAATTTTTAGAAGATCCCAATTATCTAGCTTATTTTCTGGAGTTTGGGTGTTGTTAGTTATGGTTTGTATCCTGTTAATGCCTATAGCGTTTATCCTATTTTTTTTCCTATGATCTTTATAGTTTTTGGCTTTATATTTAGGTCTTTAATCCATTTTGAATTAGTTTTTGTGTATGGTGTGAGGTATGGGCCCTGTTCCACTTTTTTGGAGATGGACATCCAGTTTTGCCAGGACCCTCTGTTAAAAAGACTGTCTTTTCCCCATTTGATGGATTTTAGGCCCTGGTCGAAGATCAGGTGACCATAGGCGGATGGAGTTTCATTTGGGTTCTCAATTCTGTTCCATTGGTCAATGTATCTGTCATTGTACCAGTACCAGACTTTTTTGACTACCTTAGTTGTATAGAAGGTTTTGAGGTCAGGTAGTGCGAGTTCTCCTACTTTATTCTTCTTCTTCAATGGTGCTTTACTTATCCAGGGCTTCTTCCCTTTCCATATAAATTTAATGATTAGTTTTTCCATCTCTTTAAAGAACGTTGTTGGTATTTGGATCTGGGTTGCATCGTATTTGTAAATTGCTTTGGGAAGAATTGTCATTTTCACAATATGGAGTCTATCCTATCCATGAGCATCATATGTTTTCCGTTTATGTAGCTCTCTTTTGGTTTGTTTTGTAGTTTTCTTTGTACAGGTCTTTTACATCCCTGGTTAGATTTATTCCTAAGTATTTTATTTTTTTAGAGGCTAATGTAAATGGTATTGTTTTCCTGATTTCCTTTTCATCGTTGTCTTATTGATGTATAGGAATCCAACTGATTTTAGTATGTTTATCTTGTATCCCGCCACTCTGCTGAATCTTCTATTAGTTCCAGTAGTTTTCTCATGGAGTCTTTTGGGTTTTCTATGTATAGTGTCATATCCATTGCTGTCGAGTCGATTCCGACTCATAGTGACCCTATAGGACAGAGTACAACTGCCCCATAGAGTTTCCAAGGAGCAACTGGCGCATTCAAACTGCCGACCTTTTGATTAGCAGCTGTAGCACTTAACCACTACGCCACCAGGGTTTCCATAGTATCATATCATCCACAAATAGGGACAGTTTTACTTCTTCATTACCAATTTGGATGCCCTTTCTTTTTTTTTTTTTTTTTTTTTTTGCCATATTGCTCTAGCTAGGACTTCCAGCACAATGTTAAATAAGAGTGGTGACAAAGAGCATCCTTGTCATGTTCTGGTTTTCAGGGGTAATATTTTCAGCCTCTCTCCATTAAGAATGATGTTGGCTGTTGTTTTGTATAGATGCCCTTTATTATGTTGAGCAATTTCCCTTCTGAACCTATTTTATTGAGAGTTTTTTTTTTTATCAGGAATGAGTATTGGACTTTGTTGAATGGCGTTTCTGCATCAATTGAAATGATCATGTGATTCTTTTATTTCTGTGGTGGATTACTTTGATTGATTTTCTAAGGTTGAACCATCCTTGCATACCTGATACAAATCCTACTTCGTCATGGTGTATTAATTTTTTGATATGATGCTGAATTCTACTGGCTAGAATTTTGTTGAGAATTTTTGCATCTATACTCATGAGAGATACTGGCCTGTAATTTTCTTTTTTTGTGGTGTCTTTGCCTAGTTTTGGTATCAGGGTTATCCTGGCTTCATAGAATGAATTTGGAAGTATTGCTCCTTCTTTCTGTTCTGAACTAGTTTGAGTAGTACTGGTGTAAGCTCTTCTCCGAATGTTTGGTAAAATTCTCCACTGAAGCTATCTGGGTCAGGGCTTTTTTTTGTTGGGAATTTATTATTATTATTATTATTATTACCATTTCAATCTCTTCATTTATTATGTGTCTGTGCAGATTTTCAACATCATTTTGGTAAGTTTGGGTAGGTAGTGTGTTTCTAGAAATTTGTCCATTTTCTCTAGGTTTTCAAAATTGTTCGAGTATAGTTTTTCATAATACCTGCTACGATCCTTGTTATTTCAGTTGAGTCTGTTGCAATGTCCCCCATTTCATTTCTTATTTGGATTATTTGCACCATCTCCTGTTTTTCTTTTGTCAACTTGGCCAGTGGTTTGTTGATTTTGTTGATCCTTTCAAAGAACCAACTTTCGGTTTTGTTGATTCTTCCTATTTGTTTTTCTATTCTCTATTTCATTTATGTCTGCTCTGGTCTTTACTATTTCCTTTTTTTCTGGTGGCTGTGGGCTTCTTTTGCTGTTCTCATTCTATTTGTCACAGTTGTGAAGCCGTTTTGATTTTGTCCCTTTCTTCTTTTCTATGTATGCATCTATTGCTATAAATTGCCCTGCGAGCACTGCGTTTGCTGTGTCCCAAAGGTTTTGGTAAGATATGTTTTTATTCTCCTTTTTTTTTTTTTTTTGATTCTAAGAATTTTTTTTTATTTCATCTCTGATTTATTCTATAACCCAGTGGTTGTTAAGCAGGGTTTATTCAGTTTCCATGTATTTAATTTTTTTCCCACGTTTTTCCTATTGTTAATTTCTACTTTGATGGCGATGTGATCAGAGGAGATACTTTGTATCATCTCAATGTTTAGGATTTTGTTGAGGGCCTCTTTGTAGTTTAAGATGTGATCTATTCTGGAGAACATTCTATGCACTTTGGAAAAGAATGTGTACTTTGCAGCTGTTGGGTGGACTGTTATATATATGTCTGTGAGGTCAAGTTGGCTACTGTGACCTTTAGATCTTCTGTATCTTTGTTGAGTTTCTTTCTAGGTGTTCTCTCCTTTACTGAGAGTGATGTGTTAAAGTCTTCTACTATTACTGCAGAACTGTGAATTTCTCTTTTCAGTGCTGTTAGAGTTTGTTATATGTATTCCGGAGGCCTGTCATTGGGTGTGTAGATGTCTATTATGGATAAGTCTTCATGACAGATCATCCCTTTAATCATTACATAGTGCCCTTCTTTGTTTTTTATGGTGGATTTTGTTTCAAAGTGTATTTTATCTGAGATTAGTATTGCCACTCCTGCTCTTTTTGGGTAGCTGTTTGCTTCATATATTTTTTCCATCCTTTGATTTTTAATAAATTTATGTCTTTGTTTCTAAGGTGTGTCTCTTGTAGACAGCATATTGATGGATCCTGTTTTTTTTATTCATTCTATCACCCTCTGTCTCTTTATGGGTGCATTTAGGCCATTTACTTTCACTGTAATTATTAATAGGTGTGAGTTTATTGCCATCATTTTTTAGTGCTTTTTTTTTTTGGTTTTGCTGAACTTTTCTTTGTTCCTCTTACTCTCTCGTGCTGAAGTCTTTTTTGTGGTTTTTTTTTTTCATTTGTTTTTATAGATTTTGTTTTACTGAGACTTTATGTTTTTATTCTTTATTTTGATGAGTAGATTTTTTAACTTTCTTTCCGGTTACCTTGAAATTTACGCATATGTTCCTACGTTTGAACCAGTCTATTATCACTTGGTATTGCCTTGCATTCCTTTCTATTAGAAAGTTCTATGCTGACACCGTTTATTCCCTTTTATTGTTCTGACATTGTTGTCATTTACAGATTAACTTCTCTGGTTCCCTATTGTAAGTCTTTTGGTTTTGAATAGTCTTTGAGAGTTCATTTTCTAGGTTGGTATCTGGCTAATGCGACCTTGTGTTCTAGATTCAGGCTATGTTCTGTTATTGTTTGCTCTCAAACCCAAGGACTCCTTTTAATAATTCTTGTAAGTTTGGTTTGTATTTTACATATCTCTCCTAGCTCTCTGTTCTCTGTTAGTTTCTTATTCTGTTCAGTTCTTGTGTGAGTTATTTATTCCTTCATTTGACAGACTCCAGGATTGATGTTTGTCTCTGTTTTACTTAGTTTTTCGGGTCTCTGCTGTGGAGGGACAGTGTGGTACTTCTGTCTATAGTGTCATGTTGGCTCCATCTCCAAAATATCTATTTATTGCCTGGAGGCAGAACACGCCTTGAGGAAATGCCTACAAGGGAGTTCATTCTCTTGTCTTTTATGTCAGTAATTTGTTCTATGTGAGTGTAACTCTAACTGGGGTCCTCAGATGACCAGGCATCTTTAGATACACTCTCAAGAATCTACTAACCAACCATTTGCTGCCAAGTAGATTTTAACTCATGGCGACCCCATATGTGTCAGAGTAGAACTGTGCTCCATAGGGTTTTCATGGTTATCACCTTTTGGAATCAGATTGCCAGGTCTTTCTCCCAAAGTGCCTCTGGATAGGTTAGAGCCACCAACTTTTTGATTAGTAGCTGAGCACTTAACCATTTGTGCCACCCAAGGACTCGCAGGAGTCTACTAGTTGCTCTGGTTTAGGATGTCCAACAGTCCTGGTTGCCCAGGACTAAGGGGTTTCCTATATAGTAGGACTTTCAGTGTTAAAATGGAGAAAGTCTTGGCAAACTGGGATAAGTTAGTCACCCTAACTAGATATCATGTATCTGAATTCAGTTATAAGACAGTCACCCATATCCAATGATCTAATAGCTACTTATGTTTTTTTTTCTTTCATATTATTAATGGAATTGAAGCAGACAAAAATTGCACACAGCTCTAGTTATCTCTTCTACCCTCTTCCCGCCCCCCCAAACCTGGAGGAGCTGTAAGCAGCTGGTGGAGTCGGGGAGAAGGTGGAGAAAGAAAAGCCAAGTAAAAAACTGCATCCTGGTCCCCATTACTGGTTGCTGGAAGGATAGGGGACGTGAACTGCAGTAAGCAGAGAAGCTCTGAATTGGATGACAGGCTGGATGGAGTCTTGACTTAGATCTGAGTGAACTTTACTATATCTGAAAATGATATTGCTAGATATTTGAAAGTGACCAGAAAATTGATGGAATCTGTCTAACATATGGCCTGGTGAACAAAAGAAGAATTCAGTAGATGTTTGAATGCAGAGCTAGGCACAAAACAAAGCCATTTCTTCATAGTCCAGCCTGCTTTAAAAAGGTAAGTATGAAAGAATCAAAGGCATTGGTGAATGATTGATAGGTGGGAAAAGGAGGGGCAGAATCAGGTTTCTCAATCTGTGGACCGGGAAAATGGGAGTTATAAAGATATTTCCACAGGCTGTGAAGAAATTGTCAAGAAAATGGAATGGGGAATTTGAGTTCCAGCCTCCATAATATTATATCACTTCCTGGCTGTGTGATCTTTCGAGTCATGAACTATTTTAAGCCTTGTTTTTGCATCTGTAAAATGGGGACGTACTCCCCACCTCATGAGATCCTCGTGGGGATTAAGTATGCTAATGTATGCACAAGTACAAGTGCTTAATAAACCTTAAAGAGTTATGGAAGTATAAGATACTATTGGCAACAGTAAGAAAATCTGGACGAAGGACTCCAGTGAAGAACAGATAGTTGGTTTTTCACATGGTCATTCTCAAATGATAAAGCACAGACAAGTGGACAAATCCTGTGGATAGTGGGAAACAGGATTAGGATTCAGGGTTATTGATTTGTGCCTTTACAAAGCAGAGGACAGGTACAATCAAGTATCCCCAGGTACCACCCCCTGCCCTCGCTCCTTTATTTAATTTCAACTCATCCTTCAAGTTTCAAACCAATGAGCACTTGCTCTGGGAAGTTTTCTCTGACCACCCCCACCCTACCTCCCAGGACAAACTTATACTTTAGCACAGTTGAAATTTCACATTTATTTCCGCTGTTACTTGATTAATCCCTCTCTCTACCCAAATCCAACTAGGTGGTAAGGGCCAAGGAAGTAGGGTCATGTTTGTGTACGTTTATCTTTTTATCCTTTTCACTAATCCCATTGACTGATGTTGAATAAATGATTGTTGAAAATCTAAACAAATAAATGAATGATGCATCCCCGCCCCATCTGCCCATCCTGAGATGCCTAATTGTGGAACCTACCATGAATCTCTGAAACCTCACTGTACATAGCCTCATATTGAGTTGCTGGATTTATGTTATTCCTCTCCTAATTAACTTCGAGCTCCTTAAAGACAGATGTTGGTTTGGCTATAATTTATGTATGACCAACAATGCCTAGGATGTGGATAGACCCACAATTGGTCCTCAGTAAGTGCATATTGGCTCTTAATTGGATCATGAGTCCCAGGGAGCCAACACTGTTCACATTCAAACTACCTCCACCCAGGGGGTCATTTAGTATCAAACTTGACTTCAGTCGGTTCCCTAATTTAATGATATTACTCAGAGTTTTGGTGAGGCCTCCAAAGCATATGGAGCTAGAGAGTCCTTGGTCCAGTGGTTCTCAAACAGTGTACCCCAAGAGCCCTAGGTTTCACAGCAGTATCCCATACTGAGCAAATACAAAGGCTCAGTGGGGAGCCAGAGGAGAGATTTTAGATTTCCTCATCTTTTTTTGAAACAAGGCAGATCTTCTTCTATATGTTTTGTATGTTGAGGCTTCAGGTAAGATTTCAGTGATTGAAAACTACTGCTCTAGTCCAGTCCTATCACTGTACCTAAGAGAGAATGACACCTAGACCGGGGAAGAACTTGGCTGCTGAAAACTCACAGAGGAATTTTACAAATGGGAAAAATAAAATGATATTCTCCCCCGAGTGGAATTATTGTCTCAGTTTCTATGTGGCCTAAATTTCTATTAAAGCAACAGCCCTCAGAGATCTCTCTTTAAAATATGTATTATGGTTCAGTTGGTTCGGCAGTGTTGTTACTAACATCACCTAGAAAGTGTAATGGTCAACAAGAGTGACTAGCTAAGAATGTTGATGTGTCGACCGTGTCATCCTGCTTCAGTGTCTCTTCCCTTACAAATAATCTTGCCTTCATTAAGTCCGTGCACAGCCACACTTGTCAACAGTAATCAAGCAACGTCTGTAACCAGCATAACATAGGATAGATATTTCAGGGGAAATGGACACATTCAAGGCTTTACAAAAATGGAATGATCTCTAGCATTTGCATTTGTCGTTTTGTATATGTAGTTTCTATTCTCACTGACAGTGCTTTTTCTCATTTTTTCTTTCTGGCTTCTGAATCACATACAAGTTTATAAGGCTGCTTTTCCATTTCAGAGCCCTGCATGTGGATTCACTGAACACATCAAATCCAACCTGCAAAAGAGAAGGAAATTATTTGGGAAGCTCTTGGGCAGGTAATATGGGAAACCTCCTGACCCAATGGACTCCTTTTGTCCACTGACATTTATTGAGCCATGATAAGAAATGCTTATGGTAGAGAGAGAGAAAGAGACAGACAGACAGACAGAGACTGAGAAAGACACACACACACACAGAACTAGACCACTGAGAGAATTGTTCAGAAAAGAAGAAGGGAAGAAAAGGTGAAAGGAGCAAGAAAAGATAAAGGGAAAAAAAGGCAAATAAAGACATTTCATAATTCTTTCTAGCAGGCACTAATTTAGATCAATTCCATTCTTGCCACTAATTTAAAAAAGTCAGTTTGCAAAAGATTTTCTGAATCTTAGAGTTCATTCACTTAAACAAAAAGAATCTCCTGCATCAGCAGTTCTCAGCCTCTTTGGTTTCAATACATCTTTATAGTTTTAAAAACTAGTAAAGATGACAAAGAACATTTGCTATGGAAGTGACATTTTTCAATATTTACTGTATTAAAAATTAGTCATGTAAAAATTAGGAGGTCTTTGGTGATTCTGTGGTAGAATTGCCACCTTCCATGAGGGAGAGGTAGGCTCTATTCCCAGCCAGTGGTCCTCATGAGTAGCTACCACCTATCTGTCACTGGAGGTTTGCTGGTTGCTGTAATACTGAACAGGTTTCAGCAGAGCTTCCAGACTAAGACAGACTGGGAAGAGAGGCCTAGTGATTTACTTCTGAAAATCAGCCAATGAAAACCCCAACCAACCATGGGTATGGCACAGGACTGGGTGGCATTTCATTCCATTGTGCATGGGACCACCATGAATTGAAGGCCAACTCAACAGCAGATAATAACAACAACAATGTAAAAAGTGTTAATTTATTTTAAAATAAAAATAATAAACCCATTACGTGTTAAATAATGTATTTATATAAAAATTAAAAAAAAGAAAACTAAGCATTGGGAAACTGTCAAGCTCAAGTTGGCAGATACAAGTTTTCCAAATTTCTAAATGTTTGCATGGGCTCTTTGATTTATCATTGACAAAAAATGCTGTCAGTTGTTTTTTCTTGAAGTGACAAGCTCACTTCATTCATTGTAGAGAAAACACCTGCCAAGTGCCCAAGTCTAAATAACCAGTTTGTCTGTCAGTTGTTCTTTCAAGTAAAAATGGTGTTCAATGAAAAAAGCAGTTAGTTCTGCTCACAGCTCAAACAACTGCAGATGTGTTTTCCCTCAAGGCAACCATCATACTTGCAACAGAAATGTGTCACATGTTTTCCTTATTTCTCCACATAGAATTGTACTCAAGAGTCAGGATCTGATAAAATTAGTAATTTTCCTTTTTAATCAAGGGTATTCTTAGGTGAAACTGACGTTTTTTTTTCTTTACCCACCGTTATTTTTGCATCATCAGTGCAAATGTCAGTGGAAAAAGCACCTAACATTTTAGTATTATGATAAGAATAGTTTTGACTTCTCAGACCCCTGAAAGGGTCTCAGGGCGTCCAGAGGACTACTGACCAGGCTTTGAGAACAACTATCTTAAATTCTTTCCTTCTGCCCTCTGCCTGTGAGCAAATCAGGCAGGAGCTGGAAGACAAATATTAACGAGCAGCCATGGACCCTTGGAAGAGTAATGCAGGTAGAGTGGGACAGCTATGGGAGAAACAGATCAATATAACATGGCCTCTCCTCATGTATCCTAGTTTTTTCCCTAGTATCTCTTTTCTCCTAGTAATATACTCCCTTTCCCTCCATGTCCCTCTTCCTAGTTGAATTCGCTCTGTCACCTGCAATCTAAAGAACCCTAATCAAACAAAGCATGTGAAAGGTCAAACCTGAAATAAAAAAGATCACATCAGAGTACTATGAAAAACTATATTCCAACAAATTTGAAAACCTAGAGGAAATGAACAAATTTCTAGAAACACACTATTTACCTAAACTAACACAAACCGATGTAGAAAATCTGAACAGACTCATAACAAGAGACTAAAAAGGTTAAAAAAAAAAAAAACTCCCAACAAGAAAAGCCCCATCCCAGATGGCTTTATTGGAGAATTCTACCAAAAATTCAAAGAAGAGCTTGCACCAGTACCACTCAAACTATTTCAGAACATAGAAAAGGAAGAGATACTTCCAAATTTATTCTATGAACGCAGCATAACCCTGATACCAAAACCAGGCAAAGACACTCCCAAAAAAGAAAATTACAGACCAATATCTCTCATGAATATAGATGCAAAAATTCTCAACAAAATTCTAGCCAATAGAATTCAGAATCATTAAAAAAAAAAAAAACACCACAGCCAAGTAGGATTCATACCAGGTATGCAAGGATGGTTCAACATTAGAAAATCAATCATCATAATCCACCACAGAAATAAAAGAATCACACGATCATCTCAATTGACACAGAAAAGGCATTCGGTAAAGTTCAACACACATTCCTGTTAAAAACTCTCAACAAGATAGGAATAGAAGGGAAGTTTCTCAGCGTAATAAAGGGCAGCTATACAAAACCAACAGTCAACATCATTCTCAACGTAGAGAGGCTAAAAACATTCCCCTTGAGAACAGGAGCACGACAAGGATGCTCTTTATTACCACTCCTGTTTAACATTGTGCAGGAAGTCCTAGCTAGAGCAATAAGACAAGAAAAAGAAATAAAGTGCATCCAAATTGGCAAGGAAGAAGTAAAACTATCCTTACTTGCAGATGATACTATACATAGAGAACCAAAAAGATTCCACAAGAAAACGACTGGAACTCATAGAAAGATTCAGCAGAGTAGCAGGATACAAGACAAACATGCAAAAAATCAGTTGGATTCCTACACACCAACAAAGAGAACTATGAAAAGGAAATCGGAAAAATAATACCATTTGTAATATCCCCTAAAAAAATAGAATGCTTAGCAATAAATCTGACAAGGGACATAAAAGTCGTATACAAAGAAAACTATGAAACACTACTGAAAGAAACAAAAAGAGACCTGCATAAGTGGAAAATATGCCATGCTCATGGACAGGTAGACTCAACATTGTGAAAATGTCAATTAAAAAAAAAAAAAAAAACAAAGCCATCTACAAATACAATACAATCTCAATTCAAATACCAACAGCATTCTTTAATAACAAGATGGAAAAACTAATCATTAACATTATATGAAAAGGAAGAGGTCCCAGATAAGTAAAGCATTATTGAAGAAAAAGAACAAAGTAGGAGACCTCACACTACCTGATCTTCAGCAAACAGCCAAAGACCATTAGATGGGGGAAAAGACAGTCTTTTTAACAAATGGTGCTGGAAAAACTGGTTGGGAAAAAATGAAACAGGACTGATATCATACACCATACACGAAAACTAACGCAAAATGAATCGAAGACTTAAATATAAAACTAAAAACTATAAAGATCATGGAAGAAAAACTAGAGTCAACACTAGGGGCCTTAATATATGACATAGACAGCACACAAACCATAGTTAACAATACAGAAATACCAGAAGATAAACTAGATAAATGGGATCTCCTAAAAATTTAACACTTATGTTCACCCAAAGACTTCACCAAAAGAGTTAAAAGAGAAACTACAGACTGGGGAAAAAAAAAAAAAATTGGGCTATGACATATTCAACAAAGTTCTCATCTCTACAATCTGTAGGAAAATCCAACACCTCTACAATAAAAAGACAAATAATCCAACTAAAAATGGGCAAGGGATGTGAACAGGCACTTCACCAAAAAGACATTCAGGCGGCTAACAGACACAGGAGGAAATGCTTGTGATCAGTAGCCATTAGAGAAATGTGAATCAAATCTACAGTGAGATACCTTCTCACCCAGATATTACTGGCACCAATCAGAAAAATAGAAAATAATAAATGTTGGAGAGGCTGTGGGGAGACTGGAACTTTTATGCACTAATGGTGAGAATGTAAAATGGTACAACCATTTTGGGAAAAAATATGGTGCTTCCTTAAAAAGCTAGAAATAGAAATACCATAAGATCCAGCAATCCCACTCCTAGGAATATACCCTAGAGAAATAAAAGCAGTCACATGAATAGACATATGCACACCCATGTTAATTGCAGCATTATTCACAATAGCAAAAGGATGGAAACAATCTAAGTACCCATCAACAGATGAATGGATAGACTATGATACATACACAAGATGGGGTAATACCCAATCATAAAGAACAATGATCAATCTGGGAAACATCTCACGACATGGATGAATTTGGAGGCCATTATGCTGAGTGAAATAAGTAATCACAAAAGATAAATACTCTATGAGATCATTATTATAAAAACACATGAAAATGTTTCCACACAAAAAGGAACTATCTTTGATGGTTACGAGGGAGGGAAGGTGTGAAGAGGGAAAAACACTAACTAAATAGCAGATAATTGGTAATTTTGGTGAAGGGTAAGACAGTACACAATACTGGGGAAATCAGCACAACTTGACCGGGGAAAGTTATAGAGGCTTTACAGACACATCCTAATGCCCTGAGAGACCTAGCTACTGGGCTGAGGGCTGGGAACCATGGTTTTGGGGGACATCTAGCTCAATTGGCATAATATAATCTATTAAGAAAATATTCTACATCCAACTGTGGTAAGTTGTGACTGAGGACTTAAAAGACTATAAGCGACCATCTAAGGTATACCTTCTGGTCCTATCTCGGCTGTAGCAAAGGAGAATGAAGAAGACCAAAGACACAAAGGAAAGATTAGGCCAAAGGACTAATGGACCACAACTACCACAACCTCCACCAGACTGAGCCCAGAACAAGTAGATGGTGCTGGGTTACCACCACCAACTGCTCTGGCAGGGATCACAATAGAGGGTCCTGGAAAGAGCTGGAGAAAAGTGTAGAACAAAATTCAAATTCACACACACGCACATACAAAACAGGCTGGCTAGTCTGATAGAGACTGAAGAAGCCCCAAGAGTACAGCCCCTGTATACCCTTTTAACTCAGTTCTGAAGTCACTCTAGAGGTTCATTCACCCTTCAGTCAAAGGTTAGACAGGTCTATAGGGCCAACATTAACCCGTGACGGACATGCATCATAGTTCAATCACGTATATCAGACTGATGGGCACACCAGCCCAAAAGCAAAGATGAAAAGACAGAAAGGGACAGGAAAAGTTGACCAATGGAAACAGGGAACCTGGGATGGAGAAGGGAAGAGTGTTGACACATCACCAGTTTGGCAACCAATGTCATGAAATATTTTGTGTATTAACTGTTCAACAAGAAACTAGTCTGTTAACTTTCACTGAAAACACAATTTAAAAAAAATAAATAAAAAGAAAGAAAGGCCAGACCTGGAAGCTCCCAGGTATGATTCCACAGTTTAGTCCTTAATGAATTTTCCACTGGGGTACTTAATCTATGATCATTGATTAATTAATTAGTTAATTAATTAAAATTCAAACACCCATTTCATCTCTCTGTTTTTCTTATAAATATTCTACAACACATTTTGAGTGTATGTTAGGTTAAACCATATGAAATTGCCATTTTTGGTGTGTCTAAAACCTTCGGATATCATCAATTTTATGTAGTTGAATCTAATAATAACCAAAGCTTCATTTTCCATCCTTGGAAGAGAAGAATTAAAATATATCAATTGAAAGGAAAGGCACTGAATCCCAGTGGTTGGGTGGACATTTATTCAAATAAGAGGGAAAGCCAGTGAGATAAAGATCATAGCATTTAAAATGTGTCTTAATCAAAACCAACAAGGCCATTCTGGACCACACTGGCCTTGGCCAAAAACTGAGCACACCTGTTTCACATCTTCATGACTCCACATTGTTGAGGAGTCCCTTCTTCCCCATTGTTAAGGGGTGCCCACTTCCCACTGCTGATGTCTCTCCTTCCATGTGGAAAGAGTTCTGTCCCTGGGACACTTCTAGACTTTCTCCACACTCCACACTACTCACTCTTCTGCAGTGAGAAAGTTGAGATAAGGAACAGGGTATGCACGGCCTGGCCCCTACCTTCCTTTTCTCAGTCTGGCCTTCTCCTCCAAACTGTACATTGTAGACAGGCAGGCTCCCAGGTGGTGGTGGTAGGACCAAGATGGGCTGTGTTAGTGCAGGACTGCCTTTGACTAGGTGGCTAAATTTGTATCACTCTGTGGTTCAGAGTAAAAAAAAACCACTATTACCATACATAAAGGCAATTGGCCACCACCTGACTGTCAGCTTGTCATATTATGGTGGCTTGCATGTAGTTATGATGCTGGAAGCTACGCCACTGGTATTTCAAATACCAGCAGGGTACCTCATGGTGGACAGGTTTCAGGTTGGGAAGGAAGGCCTGGTGATCTACTTCCAAAATTCAGCCAATGAAAACCTTATGGATTACAACAGAATATTTCCCAATATAGTGCTGGAACATGAGGCCCTGAGGTTGGAAGTCACTACACAACAGCCGCAAAAAGCACTTGAACATACCAGCGATCACGAAGGTGGCATAGGACAGGCAACATTTCATTCTGTTATACATAAGGTATCACGAGTTATCACGAGTCAGAGTTATCACGAGCCAGAGCTGACTCAAAGACAGCTAACAACAACAACAAGGCAATTGGTAATAAAGTTAATAGTGTAGTCTCTGTATTTCTGAATCCAAAGGAAGATTATTTCTTGATTCTTCAAGCACCAACAGGCTTGGGCTTATGGGAGTTGGTGCCAGAAAATCCACAGCATAGAAGGGGAGTCCCCAGTCACTTTTCATTTTAAGAACTTTAGGTTCTTGGGTAAGCTTGGCAGGGAGTAAAGAAAAATGTGGGACAGCGGTGTCCCTAAAGCAGCGGAGGAGCTTACTCTCATGGCTACAATTTCCTCACTCCCAAGGAATTTCAGTGGAATCATTGGCCTGGTTTTGGAAATGGACCTACAGATCACCAGGAAAGTCCAAGAAAATGCAATATCCAAACCCCACTTCTGCCACTTATTGGCTATGACACCCTGGGCAAGCTATTCAGCCTGTCTGTGCCTGAGTTTCCTCTTCTGTAAAACTGAGTAATAATACTTTTCTTGTTGATTTGTTATAAGGATCAGTAATGATAATGTTTATTGTTGTTATCAGTTGATCTTCATCCATTTATTCAATAGATAGTTGAGTTACTTGGTACACTCCCAGGCCTGTGAATGGTGATAATCAAGACAAAGTTCTTGCTCTTATAGGGCTTCCATTCTTCTCTGTTGGAAATCTCTGAAACAGAAGCTAAAAATTTTGGCGGTGGTGGGAAGGGAGGCACGCTTTGAGGACTCAACGCACATATTAAGGATGATATGGGTTGGATAGAACTGTTCCAAAAATGTTAAGAGTGGGAAGCTTGGAATTAAGCAAATACTCCTGTGTAAGTTAAGACAATTTGTTTATTTCCTTTAATGGGAAGTAGGATGTAGGAATAATATTTTATATCTGCACTGTGCTTTAGCTTTCAAATTACCATCATGGTCTCTTGATACTTAAGTCAGCATGGGATGGTGGAAGACGAACAGGCCTTAGAGTCTGAACGCTTCAGTTCCAATCCCAACTCTCATAGCTACTGTCTTGTTCCTATACTGCATAGCAGAGTGTCTTAGTTTACTAGGGTTGCCATAAAAATGCCACTAAGTGGGGGGCTTTCGAGGACAGAAATTTATTTTCTTACAGATCTGGAGGCTGGAAGTCCGAATTCTGGGTCTTGACCCTGTTGATTCCTTCTAGGAGATTTGAGAAATGAACTGCCATGTATCTCTCTCCAAGTTTCTGGTTTTTGCCAGCAATCCTTAGCATTTCTTTGGTGCTTGTAGATGGACCCTCAAATGCTGTCTTCCTCCAGTGTATGTGACTACCTTTTTATAAGACACCTCAGGAGAGATTAGAAACCATGCTACTCTGGTATATTATTAACTTAACTGATAACCCCTGCAAAGAAAGACCCTATCTCCCCAAACAAGGTCACATTCCCAGGCACAGGGGTTAACCCAGCAATAAGACTTTAATATATCTTTCTACGTGGACACAACATAGGGGTTTAAAAAAGAAAAAAAAAAACCTGCTGCCATCGAGTGGATACCAACTCATAGCGACCCTACAGGACAGAGTAGAACTGCCCCACAGGGTTTCCATGGAGTGCCTGGTGGATTCGAACTGCCGACCTTTTGATTAGTGGCCAAATTCTTAACAGTACACCACCAGGGTTTCCAAATAACATAGGTGCAGTCATAATAAAAATAACAACACCCACCAAAGCTATTTAACAGGATTGGTGTGAGAATTGGCTGAGACAATACATCTGAAAATGCACCATGTGCAGGATAGCACCAATTCTTTCAGCATATATTTAAGCAAGCACGTACAATACATGCCAGGCACTGTTCTATGTAGGGATGGGAGGCACTGTTACGAAGATCTTATCCTTCTACATTTTACATTCTATGGGAGAAAGGCAGACAGTAAGTGAGTAAACAAGTAAGAAAATTTCATAGTAAGTGCTTTGGGGAAAAAACGATGTGTAGTTATAGAGAAATTCTCCCTTAGCAAGATAATGCAGAAGTCTCTTCCCTGAGGAAACTTTGCAGCTGAGTTCTTGTGGGTGAGAAGGAGCCCACCATGGTAGAGCTAGGGAGAAAAGCCCAGGCAGAGCAAAGAGTGAATAAACGAGGTGACGTGGAATATCTTTGACATGTGAGTCGAAGGGAAAGGAGGCCAGGAGACCGGAACACGGTGAGGGAAGATGATGTGAGTATGGGTCTGAGAAGTGGGTACAGGTGAGCAATGGGAAGGAGTTTATATTCTATGTTGTTGTTGTTGTTGTTAGCCACCACTGAGTCGGTCCCTGACTAATGACAAGCCCTGCACAACAGAACAAACTACTGCCTGGCCCTGCCCCATCTTCATGATCGGTTGTGGATCAGACTATTTTCACCGGCTGATTTTTGGAAGTAGATTGCCGGGCCTTTCTTCCTAGTCTGGAATCTCTGTTCAGCATCATAGCAACACACAAGCCTCCACTGACAGACGGGTGGTGGGTGCGCATGAAGCACATTGGCCAGAAATTGAACCCGGATCTCCTGCATGTAAGGCAGGAGTTCTACCGCTGAACAACCACTGTCCCCCATAGATTCTTTGTGAGGGAGTGAGAAACTATTGAAGGCTTTAAGCATGGTCAGATTTCTGTTTAAAATGTTAATTAAATAATTATGAAGGCAAGCGACAATTTGTTGCTGGTAGAGTTCCAGACCAGGACAGGTGGCGGAGGGAGGAGAGAGAATTATCATATGGGACTGTTTCCACCTCATTACATTCATGGTCTTCTTTATGGAGATGAAATGGGGAGGTTTTCATCCTTCTTGTTTCCGTGGGTGGCTATGGTTACTTTTGTGACCCTCTCCACGCTATCTGGCTCTTTGTCCTTGGTACAATCAGGCCTCCCTGGGGCTTATGATGAGGAAGTCAATGTTTTCCCCAGCGGGAAAATAAAATTGACCCTGGAGTTTTATTGATGAGTTTTGGTGATCTGCTTCTCAGAGATAAAAAGCCTCCCACACATTATGTGACTGGCAATTTAAACCCTCCTTACTAGTCACTGCAGTCTAGTGATTATGAGTGTCAACTGAGGGCACACTATAAGTTTGTCTTTGCTTTCTGTCTCAGAACTGCTTTGTCAACAGACTGGGCGGACCATCCTAGAAATGGCTGGGGGCTTAAGGACCTGCTTCAGGGTTTTAAGGATAACTTTATTACTTGGCCACCCTCAACTAAAGAATGGGTTTCCTCTCTCTGAAAAGGTCACCATCTTTAGTAAAGACCATAGCATCTCTACATTTACGGTTGGATTAATCCTGACTACTTGTAGGGTAATGGACCTTGAAGGAAGATCAGCGTTACAGTCAAATTCCAAGGGAAATCTGAAGTTGAAATTAAAGCCAATAGTGACCTTGAGTCAATGAAAGTCATTCTGAGGTGGTCACAAACTCTTGAGGCTCTGCATTATCAAATAGAGCTGTTGATATATTTTTCCCAAAGTCCTTAAGACTTCGGACTTGGATTAATGGGATTTTAGTTCATCCTTGCCAGTGAACACCACAGACGTGAAACCACACCACTCTTCCAATCTCCCGCACAGAAGAACTGAGTATTCTCCTTTACCGTGACTGTCTTCTCCAGAGACATGCTTGCTTACAACTTCAGTTGTGCAGCTTTTTGCAAGAATGAGCCATACAGTCTAATTCTTAAAAAACAAATATTTGCAAACATTCATCATTCAACATTTACTGAATGGCTGCTGTGTGCTAGGCATTATGCTATGGGCTGAGTAAACAAATATGAACACAGACACAACCTGGGACTTCGTGAAAGACGTAGATGGAGGCATGTGCAGACTTTAGAGTTTTCCGTGTCTAAATAAGGTATCATGGAGAGCAATTCAGTCTATTCTGTCATTAGACAGATGAAGAAACTGAGGCCCAGAGACTAAAAGTGACTTTCCTAACATCACAGAGCTAGTAGACAAAGGATCAGGGTAGAAACAAGCATCATTAACCTTTATTGAATTCTAGCTTTGTGCCAAGTATCTGCTAACCAAGGTCCTAACAATATTGAATTCATAAGTTTTTCTTAATTGTCTTAAACAGGGTCCTTAATTCTTTTTAATAAGGTTTGGGCCCCTCAAAGCTTCAATTTGCCCCTGAAATACCCCAATAAGAAGTTTACCTCAAGGTTTTAGAAATAGTCAAATCTTAATTTAAACTCTGGTTTCTCCATTTACTAACTGTGAGACTTTGGGTAGCTTCTTTATCTCTTGCAACTGTTATTTCCATATCTGTAAAATGAAAATATACATTGCTGACATCACAGAGTTGGCTATATTTATAGAGCAACAAAGGCATGATGTTCATAAATGTTGAGCCTTACACACTTTGTCTCCTTGAGGATTACATTCATTTGAAGTAAAAAAAAACCCAAGAAACCATAACTTCTCATTTAACAAGAAGTCTTGAATGAGACTCAGAAATGCCATGGAGGCCCATACTCATTGTATTTATCTCTTTTCAACCCTCCATAGTGTGCACTTCATTTTCATGGTCACAGAATGGCTGCTCTGATCCAGACATCATATATGCCTTCCAGGAAATAAAAAGAAGAAGGGAACATGAGGTATTCCAGCTGCATCCATCTCTTTATATCAGGAAAATGACAGCATTTCCAGAAGCTCCACTGTGTAGCGATAGGGCTTCTTTGCAAAGGATCTGTGGTAGCTCTATTTTTATCTCTAGGGATACCTGGCACTATGGAACTGACCTCGACTAAGAGCAGAATGAAATGCTCTAACTAGTGATTTATAATGTTTCATTTAAAGTCCAAAGCTCCCCTGGAGACATCCTATACCATGTCCAACCCAGCTCTAAGAGGTGAGAGGGTGAGTGTGTGTAACTGGAAACATTCTTCCCTTAAACAAATTGGAGTTCTGTTGGCAAGGAAGAAGGAAGAAAGATCACTTGGCAGAAAACAATCAATATCTATCCCTTCTTCCTCCTTTCTCCACGTACACATGAGAGAGATAATCAAGAATCTAGCACAGGGGTTCTCAAGCTTTAGCTAGCATCAGAATCACAGATTGCTGGGCCCCACCCACAGTCTCCAATTCCGTAGGTCTGGAGTGGAGCCTGAGAATTTACATTTCCAACATGTGCCCAGGTGACACTGATGCTGCTGGTCCAGGGACCCTATTCTGAGAGCCACTTATCTAGCAAATGAGAAGAGGAAACTGTTGTGTTTGGTCTCTGACAGCTTCTCTGGGAGTTAATTTTATGGTCCAAACAAAGCAGCGAGTAATTGAAGGAATGGATATAAAATCTGGATGGGGCTCATTCCTATTTTCCTGTGGAAAATGCCATGAAAATATCAGCCCATTTCATTGGCTTTCTTTGGTCCAAGCACCATAAGGGAGCTAATGAAGAGGCTGGCTGTTTGGCCAAGGTTGTTTTAAACTCATCTCAGTGAAGACTGAGCCGCTTCTGCCAGCTGCCATGTAAGGAACACAGAGGAAAAATGACAGATGAATTCTTGGGACAGCCAGTTCGGAAAATGCAATTTTAATATGGCCAGAGAGAACATGTGTGCAAGGAGCCACCAGCTGGAGCAGCAGGAAGAGAGGGCAGCAGCGTTGCTAGTTGACCTGGGGAGAGTAAGTGGTCACAGCTTTGCACCTCAGGCCTCCTAACTGCTTCAGCACAAAGAATGTTTGCAATTGGGTAAGGAGGTCCATGAGGACGAGGTTGTGGGCTTCCTGACAAGCCACTGGAACAACTCACCAGGTTAGTTCTGGCTTCATCTGAAAAACACCTGACCTATCTCTACTCTTCTGAATTCTAATAACCCATTTACTTGTCTCTTGTTTGAAACAAGTCCACAGTCCTATTGTGGCTTGAACCATGTCCCCCCAAAATATGTGGTGGGATCCTGACCCTGATACCTGTGGATGTAATCCTATCTGAAAATAGGGTTTTACCTGTTATGTTAATGAGGCCATGTCTATGCAGGGTGTGTCCTAAACTTAATCACTTCTGAGTGATATAAAGAGTAGCCTAGACACGGAGACATTTGAGCACAAAATGGGGGAAGACAGATGCCACATGAAGATCACGAAGGAGCCAAGGAACTCCAGGGCTATCGAAGCTGACAGAAACATGGGTCTTCCCCTAAAGCTGACACAGAGAGAGACTTCACTATAGTAGATGCTCTGAATTTGGACTTCTAGCCTCCTTAACTGTGAGAAAATACATTTCTGTTCTTTAAAAAATCCACCCACTTGGGGTATTTCTGTCACAGCAGCGCTGGGAAACTAAGACAAATCCCTTATTCACAATTCCAAAATCCAAGTATTTCTGAAATTCAAGGTTGTAACTCATCTGGGATGAAACTTGACCTGACCTGAATTCATTTGGCAGCAAAATCCGACCTGAGCTGACACAAACCTACGCATATTTTTAAGTTGCCTTACTCAATGCGAACAGTTACTTGTTCAACTGCAGAAAAATTAACACACTTGATTCTGAGATACTTCCAAGATGTGCTGGGGGATTTTATATAATCAGTGGAATATGAATCATGTTACCTTTCAAAAATGAGAAAAGTATGAATTCTGAAACACATCTGGCCCCAGGGGTTTTAATAAGGCCTTATGGACCTGACTGTTCGTTTGCCTGTTTGTCGTTTCCCTTTTTTTTTTTTAATATATATATAATTTTTACTGTGCTTTAAGTGAAAGTTTACAAATCAAGTCAGTCTCTCACACAAAAAATTATATACACCTTGCTACATACTCCCAATTACTCTCCCCCTAATAAGACAGCCTGCTCTCTCTCTTCATTTTGTTTTCGTGTCCATTTCACCAGCTTCTAAGCCCCCTCTACCCTCTCATCTCCCCTCCAGGCAGGAGATGCCAACAATAGTCTCAAGTGTCCACCTGATCCAAGAAGCTCACTCCTCACCAGTATCCCTCTCCAACCCATTGTCCAGTCCAAACCATGTCTGAAGAGTTGGCTTCGGGAATGTTTCCTGTCCTGGGCCAACAGAAGGTCTGGGGGCCATGACCACCAGGGTCCTTCTAGTCTCAGTCAGAACATTAAGTCTGGTCTTTTTATGAGAATTTGGGGTTTGCATCCCACTGCTCTCCTGCTCCCTCAGGGGTTCTCTGTTGTGTTCCCTGTCAGAGCAGTCATGGGTTGTAGCCGGGCACCATCTAGTTCTTCTGGTCTCAGGATGATGTAGTCTCTGGCTCATGTGGCCCTTTCTGTCTTTTGGGCTCGTAATTACCTTGTGTCGTTGGTGTTCTTCATTCTCCTTTGATCCAAGTGGGTTCAGACCAACTGATGCATCTTAGATGGCTGCTTGCTAGCGTTTAAGACCCCAGACGCCAATCTTCAAAGTGGGATGCAGAATGTTTTCTTAATAGATTTTATTATGCCAATTGACTTAGAAGTCCCCTAAAACCATGGTCCCCAAACCCCTGCCCCTGCTACACTGACCTTTGAAGCATTCAGTTTATTGAGGAAACTTCTTTGCTTTTGGTTTAGTCCAGTTGTGCTGACCTCCCCTATATTATGTGTTGTCTTTCCCTTCACCTAAAGTAGTTCTTATCTACTATCTAATTAGTGAATACCCCTCTCCCACCCTTCCTCCCTCCCTCCTCTCGTAACCACAAAAGAATGTTTTCTTCTCAGTTTAAACTATTTCTCAAGTTCTTATAATAGTGGTCTTATACAATATTTGTCCTTTTGCAACTGACTCATTTCACTCAGCATAATGCCTACCAGGTTCCTCCATGTTATGAAATGTTTCACAGATTCCTCACTGTTCTTTATCGATTCGTAGTATTCCATTGTGTGAATATACCATAATTTATTTAACCATTCATCCGTTGATGGGCACCTTGGTTGCTTCCATCTTTTTGCTATTGTAAACAGTGCTGCAATAAACATGGGTGTGCATATATCTGCTCGTGTAAAAGCTCTTATTTCTCTAGGATATATTCCAAGGAGTGGGATTCCTGGATCCATAGTAGTTCTATTTCTAGCTTTTTAAGGAAGCCCCAAATCGATTTCCAAAGTGGTTGTACCGTTTTACATTCCCACCAGCAGTGTATAAGTGTTCCAATCTCTCCACAGCCTCTCCAACATTTATTGTTTTGTGTTTTTTGGATTAATGCCAGCCTTGTTGGAGTGAGTTGACATCTCATTGTAGTTTTGATCTGCATTTCTCTAATGCCTCATGATCATGAATATTTCCTCATGTATCTGTTAGCTACCTGAATGCCTTCTTTACTGAAGTGTCTATTCATGTCTTTTGCCCATTTTTTAATTGGGTTATTTGTCTCTTTGTAGTTGAGTTTTTGCAGTATCATGTAGATTTTAGAGATCAGGCGCTGATCAGAAATGTCATAGCTAAAAACTTTTTCCCAGTCTGTAGGTAGTCTTTTTACTCTTTTGGTGAAGTCTTTGGATGAGCATAGGTGTTTGATTTTTAGGAGCTCCCACTTACCTAGTTTTTCTTCTGCATTCTTAATAATGTTTTGTATACTGTTTGTGCCACGTATTGGGGCTCCTAAAGTTGTCCCCATTTTTTCTTCCATGATCTTTATTGTTTTAGATTTTATATTTAGGTCTTTGATCCATTTTGAGCTCATTTTTCTGCAAAGAGTGAGGTATGGGTCTTGTTTCATTTTTTTTGCAGATGGATATCCAGTTATGCTAGCACCATTTGTTAAAAAGATTGTCTTTTCCCCATTTAACTATTTTGGGGCCTTTGTCAAATATCAACTGCTCATGTGTGGATGGATTTATGTCAAATATCAACTGCTCATATGTGGATGGATTTATGTCTGGATTCTCAATTCTGTTCCATTGGTCTAGGTATCTGTTGTACCAGTACCCGGCTGTTTTGACTACTGTGGTGGTATAACAGGTTCTAAAATCAGGTAAAGTAAGGCCTCCCACTTTGTTCTTCTTTTTCAGTAATGCGTTATTTATCCGAGGCCTCTTTCCCTTCCATAGGAAGTTGGTGATTTGTTTCTCCATCTCATTAAAGAATGTTGTTGGGATTTGGATCAGAATTGCATTAAATGTATAGATCGCTTTTAATAGAATAGACATTTTTATAATGTTAAGTCTTCCTATCCATGAGCAAGGTATGTTTTTCCACTTATGTAAGTCTCTCTTGGTTTCTTGCAGAAGTGTACTGTGGTTTTCTTTGTTTAAGTCTTTTATATCTCTGGTAAGATTTATTCCTAAGTATTTTATCTTCTTGGGGGCTACTGTAAATAGCATTGATTTGGAGATTTCCTCCTCATTGTTCTTTTTGTTGGTATAGAGGAATCCAACTGATTTTTGTATGTTTATCTTGTATCCTGATACTCTGCTGAACTCTTCTATTAGTTTCAGTAGTTTTCTGGAGGATTCCTTAGGGTTTTCTGTGTATAAAATCATGTCATCTGCAAATAGAGATACTTTGACTTCTTCCTTGCCAATCTGGATGCCCTTTATTTCTTTATCTAGCCTAATTGCTCTGGCTAGGACCTCCAACACAATCTTGAATAAGAGTAGTGATAAAGGGCATCCTTATCTGGTTCCTGATCTCAGTGGGAATGCTTTCAGTCTCTCTCCATTAAGAGTGATGTTGGCCGTTGGCTTTGTATAAATGCCCTTTCTTATGTTGAGGAATTTTCCTTCTATTTCTATTTTGCTGAGAGTTTTTATCATGAATGGGTGTTGAACTTTGTCAAATGCCTTTTCTGCATCCATTGATAAAATCATGTGATTCTTGTCTTGTTTTATTTATGTGGTGGATTACATTAATTGTTTTTCTAATGTTGAACCATCCCTGCATACCTGGTATGAATCCCACTTGGTCATGGTGAATAATTTTTTTGATATGTTGTTGAATTCTATTGGCTAGAATTAAGTTGAGGATTTTTGCATCTACTTTCATGAGGGATATAGGCCTATAATTTTCTTTTCCTCTGGTGTCTTTACCTGGTTTTGGTATCAGGGATATGGTGGCTTCATAGAATGAGTTTGGTAGTATTGTGTCCTTTTCTATGCTCTAAAATACCTTTAGTAGTAGTGGTGTTAATTCTTCTCTGAAAGTTTGGTAGAGCTCTGCAGTGAAGCCGTCCGGACCAGTGCTTTTTTTTTGGTTGGGAGTTTTTTGATTACCTTTTCAATCTCTTCTTTTGTTATAGGTCTATTTAGTTGTTCCACCTCTTTGTGTTAGCTTAGGTAGGTTGTGTGTTTCTAGGAATTCATCCATTTCTTTTAGGTTTTCAAATTTGTTAGAGTACAGTTTTTCATAGTAATCTGATATGATTCTTTTAATTTCAGTTTGGTCTGTTGTAATATCATCCATCTCATTTCTTATTCAGGTTATTTGCTTCCTCTCCTGTTTTTCTTTTGTCAGTTTGGCCAGTCGTTTATCAATTTTGTTGATTTTTTCAAAAAAACAGCTTTTGGTCTTGTTAATTCTTTCAATTGTTTTTCTGTTTTCTATTTCATTTAGTTCTGCTAATTTTTATGATTTGTTTTCTTCTGGTGCCTGTGGATTTCTTTTGTTGCTCTCTTTCTATTTGTTCAAGTTGTAAGGATAATTCTTTGATTTTGGCCCTTTTTTCTTTTTGTATGTGTGCATTTATTGATATAAATTGGCCTCTGAGCACCACTTTTGCTGGGTCCCAAAGGTTCTGATATGAAGTCTTTTCATTCTCATTGGATTCTATGAATTTCTTTATTCCATCCTTAATGTCTTCTATAATCCTGTCTTTTTAGAGCTGGGTATCATTCAGCTTCCAAGTGTTTGATTTCTTTTCCCTGCTTTTCCTGTTATTGATTTCTATTTCTATGGCCTTATGGTCAGAGAAGCTGCTTTGTAATATTTCAGTGTTTTGGATTCTGCCAAACCTTGCTTTATGACCTAATATGTGGCCTATTCTAGAGAATATTCCATGTGCACTAGACAAGAAAGTATACTTGGTTGCTGTTGGGTGGCGTGTTCTATATATGTCCATGAAGTCAAGTTGGTTGATTGTGGCATGTAGATCTTCCGTGTCTTTATTGAGCTTCTTTCTGGATGTTCTGTCCTTCACCGAAAGTGGTGTGTTGAAGTCTCCTATTATTATTGTGGAGCTGTCTATCTCACTTTTTAATGTGATCGAGTTTATTTTATGTGTCTTGCAGCCCTGTCATTGGGTGCATAAATATTTAATACAGTTATATCTTCTTGGTGTATTGTCCCTTTAATCATTATATAGTGTCCTTCCTTATCCTTTCTGATGGATTTAACTTTAAAGTCTATTTTGTCAGAAATTAATATTGCCACTCCTGGTCTTTTTTGATTGTTGTTTGCTTAATATATATTTTTTTCCATCCTTTGAATTTTGGCTTGTTTGTGTCTCTAAGTGTGAGATATGTCTCTGTGGGCAGCATATAGACGGATCTTGTTTTTTAATCCATTCTGTCATCTCTGTCTCTTTATTGGTGCATTTAGTCCATTTACATTCAGCGTAATTATGGATAGGTATGAATTTAGTGCTATCATTTTGATGTCTTTTTTGGTGTGTTGATAGTTTCTTTTTCCCACTTGATTTTATGTGCTGAGTAGATTTTCTTTATATATTGTCCTTTCCTCATATTTGTTGTTGTTGATTTTGTTTCCGCTGAGCCTGTATTTTATTTTGATGAGTAGGATAGTTTGTCTCCTTTGTGGTTACCTTATTATTCACCCCTATTTTTCTGAATTTAAAACTGACTTTTATTTCTTCATATTGCCATATCTTCATCTCCATATGGATGATGTATGATTACATTTCTTAGTCCCTCTTTATTATTTTAATGTTGTCTTCTTTTATATAATAACATTGCTGTTACCCTGTTTTGGGGCTTTTTTTTTTTTTTAATTTAAATAATCTTGCTTTTTTTTGAATTTCCCTGTCTGGGTTGACTTCTGGTTGCTCTGCCCAGTGTTCTAGTCTGGGATTGATAGCTGCTATTATTGATATTCTAACCAAAGAACTCCCTTTAGTATTTCTTGTAGTTTTGGTTTGGTTTTTACAAATTCCCTAAACTTGTGTTTATCTGGAAATGTCTTAATTTCACCGTGATATTTAAGAGACACATTTGCTGGATATATGATTCTTGGCAGACAATTTTTTTCCTTCAATTTCTTAAATGTGCCATCCCTTTGCCTTCTTGCCTGCATGGTTTCTGCTGAGTAGTCCGAGCTTATTCTTATTGGATCTCTTTTGTAGGTGATTTTCGTTTAATTCTCACTGCTCTTAAAACTCTCTCTTTATCTTTGGTTTTGGCAAGTTTGATTATAATATGTCTTGGTGACTTTCTTTTAAGGTCTACCTTATGTGGAGTTCGGTGAGCATCTCGCATAGATATCCTCTCATCTTTCATGATATCAGGGAAGTTTTCTGCCAACCAATCTTCAACAATTCTCTCTGTATTTTCTGTTATCCCTCCCTGTTCTGGTACTCCAATCACTCATAGCTTATTTCTCTTGATAGAGTCCCACATGATTCTTAAGTTTTCTTCATTTTTTTGAATTCTTTTATCTGATTTTTCTTCAAATATGTTGGTGCCAAGTGATTTATCTTCAAGTTCAGAAATTCTAGATTCTAATCGCTCAATTCTGCTCCTCTGACTTTCTGTTGAGTTGTCTAATTCTGTGATTTTATTGTTAATCTTCTGAATTTCTGATTGCTGTCTGTCTATGGATTTTTCCAGCTTATTAAACTTTTCATTATGTTCCTGAATAATCTTCCTAATTTCTTCAGTTGCTTTATCTGTGTGTTCCTTGGCTTGTTCTGCGTATTGCCTCATTTCCTTCCTGATGTCTTGAAGGGTTCTGTATGTTAAACTTTTGTATGCTTGCTCTGGTAATTCCAGGAATGCACTTTCATCTACAAGATTCCTGGATTCTTTGTTCTGAGAGCCTGTTGAGGTGAACATGGTCTGTTTCTTTATGTGACTTGATATTGACCATTGTTCCCGAGCCACCTATAAGTTATTGTATTCGTTTATGCTTGTTTACTGTGTCATAGCTTCTTGCTTTGTTTTGTTTTGGTATACTCCTATGGGTTGCTTGAGTGAGCTAGCTTGATTATTTTCACCTTTGGAGCTCTGGTGTCCTGTCCCCAGCTGGCTAGAGCTGTTATCAGGTATATCAGTCTAGGAGTCCATTCACTTTTCTTGTATGAATTCAGCTCAGGCTTCCAGGTAGCTGATCATCAAGTGTGTGGTACAAGGTCTGTCCTACAGTCTTAGAGGGGCAGGGGTGATTGGTGTATATACTGGTATCTGATTGCAGCAGGGGGTCATGCTCTGAATAAGGCAGGGGGCTGAGAACCTACCCCGAAGTGTCTCTGAGGAAAGCATGTCCCTGTTCCCTAGAGTGTGCAGGTTGGTGAGTTCTGCAGAGGGACCACTGGCACCCAAAATTTTGGTTGTAAGGATTGGGAGGTATCAGTTATCTTTGGACCCTTGCTGCGGGTGGCTGGGTGACCTGAGTGGAGCTACCAGTCCTTAAGTCCCAGATGTGGGTAGGTGAGGACCTTGTTTAATAGGCAAAGCAATGTGAAACATCAAATACCCACCTCTCCACCACACAGCTGAAATGGTTGGAGTCTGCCAACAAGAGCCTATTCTCCCGAAATAGGCCCACACAGGTCCATGCAGAAGGGAAAGGTGCTCAAAGTCCACAGATGGTTTATGCTTGGACAGGAACCACTTCTGTCCTGAGCTCCCCTGGTTAGGGGAGCTAGCAAATTTTTTTCCCCCAATTGCAAATTTTTTCCTTTCCCAAGACCAGGAGAATGGCTCTAGGTGCTCAATAGTGCCTATCTCAGGCTCTCAGCCACTGAAGCCAGCTTGGGGGTGGGGGGGGCACAGTAAAATATATGCAAGTACTTAGCTTTTGCCGAGAGCGCCGTTCTTCTCAGGTTCTGGAGATGTGAGTAGGCTCTGTGGCTGGCTGCTTCTCCCTGAAAACTGTGGCCAAATGCTAGTACCGGCCCGCTGCCACTGCCACTCCAGGAATGGTGCCTGAAGGCTCCCCGCGATTTAGGTCTGGTAACTCCTCTCCGCTTCTGAACGGTCTCTTCCTCCCCCACCCCTCAGTTCATTTTCTAAGCTTGTCTTTGAAGTTTAGGGCCCCCAGCTTGTCACAAATATACTCATTTCACTTGTTTTTTTTTGGGTCTTTGTGATAAAGAGGCCTCGCCAGAAGGGTCTGTGTATTCCGCCATCTTGGCTCTGCCTCCCCGTTTCCCATTTTTGTGCATCTTCCAGCTACAGCCTGGCTCCAGGTATCCAACTACATTCCCCTGAGCTTTCTTCTAACACATCCAGATAGTTTGAGACCCCTAGCAACTGGAGATCTGATGCCACTAGCCCTTCCCTGAACCATATCTTGAACTCAGCAGAAAGCCTTGCTCATGAAGTCTTTTCTTATTGGATTGTAAGCCAGGAGAGAGAGTTCAAGGTGCAGGAGTCCCCAGGTGGTCCAAAGAATTAAGACACTCTGCTGCTAACCAAGAGGTTGGAGATTCGAGTCCACCCAGAGGTGCCTTGTAAGGCCTGGAGATCTTCTTCTGAAAATTCATTGAAAACCCTACAGAAAAGAGTTCTACTCTGACACACATGGGGTCACCATGAGTTGGAGTTAACTCAACGGCAACTAGTTTTTTGGTTCTACTGCTTACTTTGGGAAAATCCCTTAACAGTTCAAACATTTGACTTCTGTCCTTAGACTGCATTCAGTGCTGTCCCTGAAGCAAGTTCATACATCACTATTGCAGCATAATTCTAAGACACATTTCTTGAACTCCTTAAGGTAAGAAAAACCCACTAGCCACTCCACTCCACAGGAAAAAAAATGTGGCAGTCTGCTTCCATAAAAGATGACAGCCTTGGAAACCCTGTAGGGCAGTTCCACTCTGTCTTATAGGGTCACTGTAAGATTGCTATGAGTTGGAATTGTCTTGATGGCAACGAGTTTATATTCTGTACAGGACCTGCTACATAATTTGCAGGACCCTATGGAGCCCTGGTGGTACCGTGGTTAAGAGCTCAGCTGATAACCAAAGGGTCAGCAGTTTGAATCCACCAGCCACTCCATGGAAACCCTATGGGGCAGTTCTACTCTGTCTTATAGGGTCACTATGAGTTGGAATCGACTTGATGGAAATGGATTTGGTTTTTTGGTATGAAAATAAAAGTGCAGAGTCCCTTGTCCAAAATTCATTAGGAATTTCAAGATGGCAGCAGCAGAGCATTAGACCAATTGTGGAGCCCTGTGTGATTACAAAAGTCACTAGTCCATGAACTTAACCCCACTTCTATGTTTTCCACAGCACCTAACATAGTATGACTTCAAGAAATATTGTTTTAATTGAATGCCGTCAATGACATTCAATGGAAAACACACCAAGCAACAACATCCACAGAGTGTGATAGGGTTGACTTCGCGGTACTTCTTCCTCCATCTAGTACCATCCATTAGACAGCCTGCTTAACTTGCAAACTGCTTTTTTATGCTTTGAATCAACACTTCGGTAGCAGGCATATTGCCCAGGGAGGTGGCAATACTGCTAAAAACCTATCTGTGTGCCAAGCAATTTATTATCCTCAAAGCTTTTCCCTCGTTCTATACACCAAGCGGTAACCTCTTCCAGAAACTATTACCCACCACTTTCTCAAAACACTTTCTTTTGGTTGCATTGTGGATTTGATGGCATGTCCATTTGTCATGGTGGGTTTACAGACATCTAACTTCTCTTCATTGAATATTCAGCTTATTCAGGTAGTTGTCAACTTATGACATGAAAGGCAGGTTAATCAGCCAGTAAGGCCAGAGTCTACACGATCATGCCTAATTGGTAGAAAAGGTTGGTATCCTTATGGCTGAGCCAGTAATGTTCAATTGTCTGTACAGATGAAAAGAGTAGAAGCATGCAAAATATGAAACAATGCATAACTCAAACCCTCTTTTGTGACTGCAGAGTTTTTTTGTTTTTAATGTTCTTATCAACTATGGTCTGAGTGTGGTATGTGAAGACTTATATTTAGACAAAGATGCAGAGAGGTGAGTTCAGATAAGCCAGGGACCTGTATGGTCCCCGTGTTGTCACCTCATGCACCTCAAAGGACCACAGAACACCAAAGCTTTGAGGAAGCTTAGAGATAAAGACCATCACCAGCCTGTCAGTTTGCCGTACTGTGGTGGCTTGTGTATTGCTATGATGCTGATAGCTATGCACTGGTATTTCAAACACCAGCAAGGTCACCCATGGTAGGCAGCTTTTAGTAGAGCCTACAGACTAGGAAGAAAGGCCTGGCAATCTATTAAAAATTAGCCAGTAAAAATCCTATGGGTCACAACAGGATATTCTCTGATATAATGCTGGAAGATAAACCACCTAGGTTGGAAGGCACTATGCAGTAACCACAATAATGGACTCAAACATACTTTTGATCATGAAGATGGTGCAGGATTAGGCAAAGTTTTGTTCTGTTATATATAAGGTCACCATGAGTTGAAGCCAACTCAACAACAACTAACAACAACAGAGATAAACTTCTTTATGTCACAGAAGGAGAAACTGAAGTGCAGACAGACTTCTTCCTGCAATCCCAGCCAGGCTGGGAACAGAAAGGATACTCCCATCTCTCCATTCTCTCCTATAATTCACAATGTGGCCAAGGGCTTGGCTTCCACTGCTCTGGTCTAGGTTCCGTGTCAATAAACAGGGCTGAGATGTCAAGAAAACTGTTGAAAGCAGATCAGCTATCATAGTACCTGCTCTTGAATTGTCAGTAAAATAAGTTCCTAAGTGTGGCAAATGTTAACTGTTTATAAAGGTCAAGCTATCTACTGAGTCAGAAAATAGCACCTAACACTGCCCAATGCTTAGCACTCTACCAGGCACTGAGGGAATTAACAACAAAAGGGAATTATATAGCTACCTCCCTCAAGAAAGGAGCAAATAGTCAATCTGAGGATAGAAATGATCCCCACTGAATTCTAAACTCCTCTGGGGCTTGTACTGTGTGTATGTCTTTTATCTCTGTGCAGTCAGAGTGATCTTTAAAAAACAAAAATCTTCACTAGCTTCCTTTCCTCTGAGAATAAAGGCCAAACCCTTCATGTTGCAAATGATGCGTGGTACAATATAGACCAGGGATCAGAAAACTTTCTATACAGAAATCAGGATAGTAAATTTTCTCAGCTTTGCAAACCAAATACTCTCTTTTGCAATTACTTTATGCTGCCATTGTAGCACAAAAGAAC
This sequence comes from Elephas maximus indicus, assembly GCF_024166365.1. Classification (NCBI taxonomy): domain Eukaryota; kingdom Metazoa; phylum Chordata; class Mammalia; order Proboscidea; family Elephantidae; genus Elephas; species Elephas maximus. Next base: position 32,916,611 of record NC_064838.1, read on the forward strand.
CCACAGACAATCAGTTAATGAACAAGTGTGGTGGTGATCCAATCAAATTTTATTTACAAATATAGGAAGTGGTTAGGATTCAGACTGCTTTTGTGACTTTTATGAACTAACTCTGTAAAGTCTGTATAATTGGTTGTGTATGGCCCCTGTAGTTTATGCTCAGTTAACTTGGTGATTGTCTGATGATTGTACAGAGGTATTTTTGTAAATGCCTAGAAGCGATAAGTCTCCCAATCATTGCCGAGAGGCTCTGTGTGCATGTTAGGACATGCCTTTAACACTCACCCAGGCATTTTATAACTCTGCCTTGGCCTTCCCTTCCTGCTTATGCAGAGTCTCCAGGTCAGCCAAAGGTGAGAGTTGAGGACCTTTTCAGGCCTTCCTCAGCATGTGCACAACCTTTGGCAGGCACAGCCTCTACACAGTCACAGGCTTCTAGATTCCTAGGAACATGTCAGAACTTCCTACGGACTACCCAGATTTTTCTTTAAGTTTTAAGTTAGCTTATTGCCTGCTCTAATTGTTATCTACTGCCTAAGGTAGCTGCAAAGCGAAACAACTGCTACTGATTGTTTTTGACAAATGCTCCCAGGGAAAAAGGCTGTTTGCACTGGATGGGCTCCAAACCAAACCAAAACCAAGCCCATTGGCGTTGAGTCAGTTCCAACTCATAGCAACCGTATAGGACAGGGTAGAACTGCCCCACAGACTTTCCAAGGCTATAATTTTTCCAGGAGCAAACTGCCACATCTTCCTCCCATAGAGCTGCTGGTGGGTTCAAGCCACCCATCTTTCATTTAGCAGTGAAGCACTTAATCACTGTGCCACTGGGGCTCCTTGATGAGCTTCAAGTCATGTCAAATAAAAATAATCCTTGTGTTAGGGGTAGACCAGGGAAACAAAAAACTGGTCAAATTATGTCAATTCTCTGGAAATTAGGCTTTGAAGGAATTCCAACTTCATTATGCTTCCTCCAGTGACGGCCAGGCTGCTGGTTTTCATCGTGACTGTAAGCTGCTGGTTTTCAAGGTTCCTGTGGCACTGGAGAAGGGGGATGGCAGTAGGGCACATTAAAGCTCCACAAAGTTCACTGTCCTTACTGAGCTCCAGCCACTTTTCTTGAATAAATCCTTGCCAGATTGCTGAAGCATCTGATTAATTTTTAGTGTTCTGAAAATTTGATTCTGACATCTTTCCCAGTGTTTTCACTGCCTTGATGGAGAATGCAGATTTTCTGAGGTCCTTACTCCACCATTTGTACTGATAATCACCTCCATATTCATTCTTCAAAGGTCAGATGAAACATCACATCTTCTGAGAAACTTCTCCTGTCAACTTTACTTGATTCTTTTCTATGCCTCCTTAGCACTTCCTATGAACTAACTTCTAAGAGAAATTACATTATTTTATAGTTGGTTCATTTACTCACCGACTAAACAGATACTTTACTTAATGAGCCCCTAAAGTGTGCTTGATGTCCGAGTGGCTCAAATCCTTAAGCTGCTAACTGAGAGGTTGACTGGGACTTGGTTTTCAGAGAATACTTTTCTAGCCTTGGTCCATAATTCATGTTGGGAAGGTTTATTTGCCCCTCTGTGCCTTATTTTCCTCACCTACAGGATAAAAATATTAATCTCCACAGTTTTAGTTCTAGTGGTCCATAATTCTGCTTCTAATAAATTGCCACCCCTAGGCACTGCACTTTAGAAGAGGACAAAGAAAGATGGCAATGCTGTATCTCAAGGCATGACCTACCAGTGGTGAGATTTCAGGCACCACGTGTTTGTTTCACAAACATTTACTGAGGGTCCATGTTAAAAGTCCTCCCTTTGTGTTAGCAATACAGAGATAAGTGGCTCCTGCCCATGCAAGACCATAGTCTTATGAAAGACTGATTTTTAGAGAAGATCTAAAGTAAGGAAAATAAATTTTATCTTTTGCCAATTTCAATCTCTTGTTAATGCCCACCTGAAGAGTTGTTTTGGCTCTTTGGGATAAAATGCTGTGATCAATAGGTCATGTCTGCTATGGGCAGAGAAGGTTGTACAATGGTACCAGTGCCACAGATTTTCTATCCCTACTCTGATACCTTGGACTACCTCTTTGCATTAGTTACTCATTTCTTCCCATCTCTTTACATTAAGTACTATCTTAAGTACTATCCTTCACCTTCTTGAACCTTGTCTCTCAACTGTATAATGGAAGGAATAATAGAACTTGCTTTATAAGACTGTACGAAGATTAAGTTGGATAACATATGTAAGGAGTATAGAGTCTGACACACATAGACGTTCATTATCTTCTAAATCAGTGACTCTTAATGAGGGGCAGGGGATATCATCCCCCTAGGGGACATTTGGAATGTCTGGAGATATGACTGGCACAAGTTGGGGAGGAGCACTATTAGCATCTATTGGATATAAGCCAAGAATTTTGCTAAATAGCCTACAATGCACAGGAACCAAACCAAAAAAAAAAAAAAAAAAGACCCAGCTGCCATTGAGTCGATTCAGAATCATGATGACTCCTTGTGTGCAGAATAGAACTGTGCTCCACAGGGTTTTCAAGGCTGTGACCTTTCCGAAGCAGATCGCCGGGCTTTTCTTGCAAGGTGCCACCGGGTGGGTTCAAACTGCCAACCTTCTGGTTAGCAGTTGAGCACTTAACCATTTCTAACACCCAAGGATTCCACCTAAAAAGAATTACTCAGCCCAAAATGATAATAGTGCCAAGGTTGCAAAACCCTGCTGTAAATTAGTGCTGGAACCAGGGAAACGTGCTGAAGCAAGTTTGAATATCAGACATTAGTTCTTGTTACTTTTTCAAACTATATATGTCTGCCTTTTTCTCTTAAAATTACAGTAGAAAAGAGCGAAGAACGTGTATAATCTGCTCAGTTCTCGGTACTGGGAAAGACGTAGAAAATAAAGCCCTCCCCCCTCCACCCCTCCTTTCTTTCTTCTTCCCCTCCGTCCTTCCCTCTTTCCTTTTTCGTGAAGCTCTGTAAAAATGGCTGCCAGGTGCAAGCAAAGATTTGCAAAGAGGATCAAGCCACATCATTTGCATTTCAAGTTCACCACGAAAATTTACGCTCCTGCAACAGGCGGGAAGCCCAGGAAGCTGATTCTCTCTGGTGACATATGCACTCCATAAGGCAGAAATTGTTGCTGTCAGAATAACTGAGCTAAAATATCTGGATATTTGCCTAAAGTCAGAAAGCTTGTAATATAAATTGCCACTGAGTAGGCCCTGCATATGGGATTAGAACCTGCCGTTTGGAGGGGCGGTTTGTCAGCCCAGTAGGCAGAAGCGGCATAGTAAATAACACTAAAACGAAATGAGCTTCATTCTCAGAAATGCCACACTTTATGTTGCAATGGGCAGTCAGGGAAATAGACATAAGTAATGGCTGCCCAACGCATTCTTGCCTTTCTGCCCAGCCGTTGCCTCAGCATTTACAGGCAGTGCGCACCAGTGTAAAGAGGGATGTGGGTCTGACACACTTGATGGGGAGGAACAGGTGCACTTAGTTAATAGTAACCATGGCAGAACAACCACAAAATGGGTCTTAAATCAAACAAACAAACATAGTGCAACGAATGGATAAAGAACGACAACAACAAAGAACTTAAAAAGCCATTACGTACTCAGTTCCGACTCATGGTCACCCCTTGTGTTACAGAGTAGAGCTGTGCTCCATAGGGTTCTCTTGACTATAATCCTTTTGGAAGCAGATCACCACATCTTTCTTTCACAGCACCATTGGGTGGGTTCGAATCTCTGATCTTTATGTTCCTAGTCAAGTGCAAACTGTTGGCACCACCCAGGGACCTTTCAAGAACGGATAACAAAGGTATGTTAATTCCAACAGGGTAGGATTAGAGAGGACTTGTTTGAGAAGGCTTATTTGAGCTAAGCCTTTAAAATGTAAGCAGGATCTGGATAAGGACTTCTTAACTTGAAGTCCGTGGACCCAAATTAAAGTCTAGGAACTTGGATGGAACAAAAATTACATCTTTATTTTTACCAATCTCTACCTGACATGTAGCATTTTCTTCAGTTATTAATGTAGGTCACACACACAGTAGAATTGGCAGAAACTCTGATTTTGCCATCAACAGAAATCACAGATATTTTCATGTCATGTTACTAGTAGCGTAGATAATTGAAATACTATTTATGTTCATCGCTCTTGTAAAATCATAGCAATTATTTGATTAATTTTTAGATCTTATTTAATGGGTCCATTCTAAAGCACATGTATTACTGCATCAAGAGTTTTTTGTGGGGGGGTTAACTATTTTAAAGTATAATTGGTTTTCTTTGTAAATATATAGATTTTATATTACAGATTTTAAAATGGTATTCTGACAAGAGTAGAGTAGAACTGCCCCGGAATCGACTCGACAGCTGTGGGGTTTTGGTGGTGGATTCTGACAAGAGGTAAATAGATGTCACCAGACTTTCAAAGGGACCCATGGCACAAAGAATCTTAAGAACCCAAGATACAGAGGCAGAAACTGGTGACTGGAGTGGACTCCTGCACCAAAGAACAGTATGGACAAAGGTATGGAAGTATGACTGCAGGACTGCTGTGAAAACAGCAAAGATAAGACTGTCTTAGTTATCTGGTAGGAGCCCTGGATGGTGCAAATAGTTAAGTTCTCAGCTATTAACTGAAAGGTTGATGGCTTGGGTCCACCCAGAGGTACTGTGGAAGAAAGGCCTGGTGATCTTCTTCTGAAAAACCAGCCATCGAAAACCCTGTGGAGCACCGTTCTACTCCAACACACAGGGGGTCAACATGAGTCAGAATCGACTGGACAGCAACTGATCTGGTTTTTATGGTTGTCACCCAGTGCTGCTTTAACAAAAATACCACAGGTGGGTAGCTTTAAAGAGTAGGAATTTATTTTCTCACAGTTCTAGAGGCTAAAAGCCCAAATCAGGGTCTTGGCTGTGATTCCTTCCTTGTTGGTAGCCCCTCGTGTTCTTTGGTTCCGTTGCTTGTAGACCATTCTCACATGGCATCTTTATTCCCCTGTGTGTGTGTCTACATCTAAACTGCCCTTTTTATAATTTAGGTACGGTTAAATTTAGAAGCCACCCTACTGGGGTATGATTTAATCAACATAACAAAGAAAACGCTATTTCCAAACAAGATTGCATCTGGAGGCATAGGGCTAGGGTTTGAACATGTATCTTGAAGGGATACAATTTAATCCATAACCAAGACCTACCATTTTTGCCGTGCTTTACCCTGGGCCAGACACTACCTTCTATTAGCCAATTTAATTCTCCTAACAACTCTGAGGTAGCTATTATAATTTTCCTCATTTCACAGATGAGAAAACTGAAGCAAAGAGGTTAAATGTCTTATCCACGGTCACAGTATCGCTGAGAAGAGGAGAGAGCAGACAGCCCTCAGAGGCTGTGCTGCTAACAATCACACTGCACTGTTGCGCAGCAATAGCAAACAGCAGTCACGGTAAGAAAAAAGCACCGACTATTTGCCGAGTGCTGCCTAGGCAGGCATCAGGCATTGTACTATTGCTTGATAGCCATCATTAATTTAATCCTTACAACTCTCGAAGACAGTTATCATCCCCATTGTATGGAAACTGACACTTGGAGAAACTGTGAGACTTGTCCAATTCACACAATTAAGAGTGGCAGAGACAGCATCTGAGCTCAGGTCTGTGTGACATCAAGCCTCAGTTCTTCATGTTTGCACCAAACTTATGACACTGGAGGTCAGAATCCCTGGAGTATAGAATGTGCACCACGCAAGTTTGGAGCTGGAATATAGATCGCCTTGCATGCCATGCCAGGAAGTTTGATTTTAGTCTGTGGCAATGGAGAGTTATTACTGATCAATTCTGAGCAAGGAACAAACATTATATGATTTATATTTTAGATAGATCATTCTGATCACAATACGGAGGGGCAAAAATTTAGAGGCAACGGAACTAGTTAAGCAGCTGCTGGAGCACCTTTCATACAAGCGGTACAGATAGGAAAGACATTTGAAGAATGGATGGACCTGGTATAAGGTAGGAGGGGTGGTGTGAGGTAGTGGAGATGGTAAAGATATCACCCCGGTGTCCATCCCGAGCAGTTAGGTTGAAGGTAGGGCCATTAACTGAAGCAGGGAAAACAGGAGGACAAGCAAACTTATCTTTGAAGTGCAAGAAGAATTCATTAATGAATTCTCTCTGAACATATTGAGTTTGGCGTACCTGCGAAGTACCCTGTGGGTATACTCATTTTTAAATTCGAGAAGTGGGTGTAGTCCTGCACAAGTGAGAAGCGAAGGCTGCAGAAATAGTTTTGCTGTGTTGGGGATGCTCTTACATTTCAGAAGTAGACCAGAGAAGGGGAGTCAACGGAAGAGCTGAGAAATGGACAGAGGGGTGGGGGACGTAGAACTCAGGAGAGGAAATTGCTTTTAGCATTGGAGAGAGGTATTGGAAACCCTGGTGACAGAGTGGTTAAGTGCTAAGGCTGCCAACCAGAAGGTCAGCAGTTCCAATCTACCAGGTGCTCCTTGGAAATCCTATGGGGCAGTTCTACTCTGTCCTACAGGGTCGCTATGAGTCAGAACTGACTCGAAGGCAGTGGGTTTGTTTTGGTTTTGAGTGGAGACCAGAGCAAAAGGAAACAAAGTAAAACCCTGAAAGGCTTCCCCAGAAAGATTTTGCATTTCCTTTTCCGGAGGCCCTTTAAAGCAGGTAGGAGAAAGTTTCTGGTTTTAAGTCTGATTTGCATCAAGGCAGACGGATGGAAAAATGACATTTCTCACACCTATCTGACCCATTCACATACAAAAAGTTCTACAACAAGGAATGAAAGAACCCTTTCAGCTTCCAGGAACAAGGAGGAGAGATGAAGGCAGGGAGCAGTTGCCAAAGGCATCTGCTTTTCAAATGTAAAGCTGGAATGATGGAGGCTCGTGTGCTTGTGTATGTGTGTGTGTGTGTGTGTGTGCGTGTGCACATGCATGTGCGTGTACTTGTATATGGGGGGTTATTAAATAAAAGGCCAAAAATTGGCCCTGAATTGTTTATAAATTTTTATTCCAATGCTACCACATTGTATGAGCCCTGGAAACAACTTGCAGAGGAGTTTAAACCATGACAATATAAAAAGCCTGAAAATGAATGTGGCAATATCTATAAAGACCTCCAGATCTTTGGAGGGAGTGGGAAAATATAGAGTCATGGATAATAAACTAGCCAAGCAGGTGAATTATTTTAAATACCTAGGAAATCTCATTATCCCAGGAGGGGAAAGAATCCTGAAGCTAAGAGATTAAAATTTATTACAATAAAGAAGAACATTAAAGGAGATTTATAATATAGTCACAAAGCCGATTATTAAATTTGGCAGGGAAACTTGGATATGGAAAGAAAAAGATAAAAAGACAATATGCTAGAAGCTGTTGAAATGAAATTTCCTTTCTTACTTGTGGTGCCGATATAATTTGAAGAGTGGAAATAAACAGGGTACTTAATAGTGTAATCAGTGACCAAAATTTACTTTTACAAAAAAAAAAGAAAGAAAATAAAAACTAGAAAAACATGGTGAAAGAATGAATCCCAAACTCCAATTAAATAATCAGTAGAAGGAGATTGAAATCACTGTGTGGGAAGCAAAGTTGAAACACCATTTAGTCCAAACCAAACGAGCCACAGGAGATGAAAGCCTGCCTACCTGAATACTGGTCCCTTCAGTGCAGAAGGTGAGCACTTGGTGCGTGGGCCAATACTAAGTCTTCTGTTTTGACTTGGAACTAGAAAATTCCAAGGCTAGTGGGGTATTTAAACTCAGCTTAAGATAGAGACTCAAGTGAGTTCCCAAGAACTGTTTTCTCTTTATCTCTGAGCTTCCCTCTACTTTCTCCTCACGTGATTTCTTTCTCACTCAGCCTCTCCTGTTCTTGATGTGGCTGCCACAGCTCCAGATCTTACCTTCTCTCATCTGCCCACCATCTCACAATGCTGAAGCCTAAGTCTTGGGTCTGATGCTCAATGGCCAGACTTGGGCCATCTGCCTACATCAAGACAATCACTATGGTCAGAGGAATGGGATGATGATTGGTTTAAGCCAATCCAGGCCCACCCCTGGAGTGGAAAAGAAGGGTAGACATTAAATCAAAGGAGTTAAGTAAGAGTGTGAGGGCATGTTTCCCCTACGAAAAGCCAGGGAATGATTTGCACAAAAAAGGGGCAAGCGGTTGACGCCGGACAGCAAAAATGATAAACATCCATTACAGTTACAAAAAGTCCTTCCTTTTGCCTCTCTGAAGCTTCTCATGCTAAAGTTTTAATCCATTTCGTTTTGATTAGTGGAAATGTCAAGTACATATTATTAGGTAGCAATTCTCATTGTTACAACGGAGAAAAGTCTTTAACATTTCATATTGGTTATCTGCCTAATTGGAGTAATTCTACTTATTGTAGATGAGGTGTCCTTGTCTCCTTCCAAAAAACTTAATAAGGAACATGGTGCCTGAATATTCTTAGGAAGATAAAATGGCCTGTCCCCACAGTCATAGAGCTATCATATTGCTTAACATGCAAAGAGCGATAGATTAGTTACTGGGGTTCCTCTGGTTATCCTGTATGGGAGATGGCCACTATCCATTCATGCCAGCCTCACAAAGGCAGGTCTGAACATATTAATTACAACAGAGTAGACCTCTGTGCAATGAATGTTGTTGAGGACATCAAATCACTTGGAAAATGATTGAGGAGGAACAGCGGTGAGCATTGAGAGGTCTATGCAGCACACCTCAAAGCATCTTATACTCATTTTTACATGTCAGTAGAACGTGATTATCACACAGAGGAAATGAGTCAAATGCGGCTTGATCTCTGGTTCCTCAAGTGGGGTATCTGAACACATTAACACGTTACACTTTTTTTAATCTGGGAAGGAGAGTTAAGCTCGCTCCCTACGTTATATTTTCACAGTGTATAATTACGAACACCAACTCAGAAGCAGTAAGGTTTCCTTTGAATGTATTAAGGCAAAACCACACTTGTCTAGGGGGAAGGAAAATGAGAGACACAAATTGCATTGTGTCATCCATCACACTAGGGCAGCTCTCTGCATAGAACGTGGAGCAGAATAAGATATATACATGTGGGACAGTCCCTAAGCAGGAAGACAAGTATCAGGAGTGGCATTTTGCTCCCTCTGTTCAGTCCCGCCTCTCATGTTCCACTCTCCCTCTTCCCTTACCAACAAAAAACCTTTTTGCAAAATAACTGACAGGAGTCACTAGAAAAATATGCTTCTTTATAGAAACCAAGGTCTGATTTCTTAGAAAAGTATTAAAAATGTGAGGGAATTAAGAAAAAGCAAAAATTAAAAAAAAACTTTCTGTTTGTCCTCATGTTGTGTTGTCAGACCTTCAAATGCACAATGAATTGCGGTTCTTTTTGTCATAAAAGGCAAAGCAGGATGAAAATCTCCCAAGAGAATATATTCAAGAAACTCAGCAAATAGAGAAGCAAGATGCTACCCTAGAAATATTTAACCCAGTCTTTTGGCAATTTCTACAAGCAAGAGAGAGATGTTCAGGATCATAGCCCTCCGTAGGTGGAAGTCACTGAATGGACATTGGTTGATGCTTATTCTGTGTCAGACACTGTGCTGGTTGCCTTCATATATTGTCTTATTACCTTTGCTTTATCTCCACTTTATATATTTTTTTATACTGTAGCAAAATATACACAGCATAAAATTGGCCATTTTTACCATTTTCAAGTATACAATCCAATGGCATGAATCACATTCACATGTTGTGCAACTGTCTTAGTCATGTAGTGCTGCTATAACAAATACCACAAGTGGATGGCTTTAACAAAGAGAAATTTATCCTTTCACAGTCTAGTAAACTAAAACCCACTGCCATTATAAGTCCAAATTCAAGGCATCAGCTCCAGGGAAAGGCATTCTCTCTCTGTTGGCTCTAAAAGAAGGTCCTTGTCATCAATCCTTCCCTGGTCAAAGAGCTTCTCAGCACAGGGACCTTAGGTCCAAAGGACATGCTATTCTCCTGACTGTTGTTTCTTGGTGGTATGAGGTCCCCATGTCTCTCTGCTCATTTCTTTCTTTTATATCTCAAAAGAGATTGGCTCAAGACAAAATCCAATCTTGTGGATTAAGTCCTGTCTCATTAACATAACTGCTGCTAATCCCAGCTTAACGACATCATAGAGAGAGGAATTACAACACATGGGAAAATCACATCAGATGACAAAATGGTGGACAATCATACAATACTGGGAATCATGGCCTCACAAAATTGATGCACGTGTTTTTGTGGGAAACAATTCAATTCCATGACAGCAACCATCATCACTACTTGTGTTCAAAACTTTTTCATCACACCAAACACAAACTCTACCCATTAAGCAATAACTACACATGCTGCCCTCCCCCAGCCCGTGATAACTACTAATCTACTTTCTGCCTCTATGTATTTGTCTATTCTATTATCCCTAATTTAATGAATGAGAAACCAGGGGCGCAGAGAGGTTAAATAACTTGTCCAAATTCAGATACCCAGTCAATGCCAAACTGGGTTTTAAGCCATTACCTGTCTGATTCCAAAGTCCATGCTGTTTCCAGTATACAATGTTGCCCTCTAGGAAGCCACATTAGAAAAGTTTACCTTCCCTCTGTGCTGTCAGGGACTCAAGAGGATTTACCTGGATCTCATAGCCCTGGGATGGAGAAGACTCCGCTAAGACAAGGGGGCCATGCTAGGGCCTCCAGTCACCCTGTGTTTAGCATTGTCTGCACCTAGGACCATGGAAGGACAGAAGGGTCTTGGAAGGAAGCAGCATCATTATCCAGGAAAGGGAGAGTCTGAAGGGAGCACCAAAGCTCCCCCTAAACTTACCTTTCAATGTGACATCCATCTAAGAAAGAGAGTTGTAGACCACAGGACCTGGTCAATGGTATGGAGAAATCTTCAAGACTTTTAGAATTTGTCCCTTCCCTGTGCATCTGGCTTTTGTTAAATCTTTGCCCCTTGTTTTATTTCAATGATAAGAAATCATATCTTAAGCCAGAAAATACAAAAAATGAAAAAAAAAAACAGAGGCGGGCCAAGATGGCAGAGTAGTCAGACCCTTCTGGTGAACTCTCTTACAACGAAGAAACAAAAAAACAAGTGAAATGATTACATTTATGACAAGCAAGAGCCCTGAACAACAAAGGCAAAGTTAGAAAATGGCCTGAGAGGCAGGGGGAGGGAGAGATGGTTCAGAAGCAGAAAGGAGTTGCCAGACTTGAATAGCCGGGATCCCTCAGGCATCATCCCGGGAGCGGCTTTGGAGGGCTGGTGGTAGCGTTCAGGCTCAGTTTCCTTAGGGAGAAAGAGCCAGCTGCACAGCCTACTCACACCTCCGGAACCAGAGAAGAATGGTGCTCTCAGCAAAAGCTAAGTACTTGGGTACATTTTACCCCGTTCCCAGCCCCAAAGCCTCCTGCAGTGGCCGTCGATTTCCCTGGTCCTGAGATAGATACTGTTGCACTTCCAGAGCCATTCTCCTGGCCTTAGAGGAGAAATAAATTCACCACTGTGGAAAAGATAATCTGCAAGCTCCGCTAAGCTGGGGAGCTCAGGACAGTCCGTGGACTTTGAATACTTTTCCTCCCTGCATGGACCTGTATGGACCTATTTCAGGAGAATAGGCCCTTGTTGGCAGACTGCAATTGTTTCAGCTGTGCAGTGAAGAAGTGGGTGTTTGATGTCTGACACTTCTTTGCCTATTAAACAGGTCCTCACCTACCCACATCAGGGGCCTAAGGACTGGTGTTTCCACTCATGTCATCCAGCCACCCACAACAGGGATCTAAGGATAACTGGTACCCCCCAATCCTTACAACCAAAAGCATTGGGTGCCCATGGTCCATCTGCAGAACCCACCCACCTGTGCGCTCTAAGGAACAGGGATGTGCTTTCCTCACAGACACTCTGGGGATGGCTGTCAGCCCCCTGCCTTATTCAGAGTGTGACCACCTGCTACAACCAGATACTGGTACCTACACCAATCACCTCTGCTCCTCTAAGACTGTAGGACAGAGACTATACCACACACTTGGTGACCAACTACCTGGAAACCTAAGCTGGATCCATACAAGAAAAGTGAATGGACTTCTAGGCTCATATACATGGTAACAGTTCTATCCATCTGGGGACAGGACTGTAGAGATTCAAAGCTGAAAATAATCAAGCTGGCTCACTCAAGAAACCTATATGGACATATCAAAATAAAACAAAGCAAGAAGCTAGGATATAGTAAGCAAACATAAAATAAACTAATAAAATAACTTATACATGGCATGGAGACAATGGTCAATATTAAATCACATAAAGAAGCAGACCATGATTGCTTCAACAAGCTCTCAAAACAAAGAATCAAGGAGTCTTCTGGATGAAGGTACATTCCAGGAATCACTGGAAGCAGAATACAAAAGATTAATATACAGAACTCTTCAAGACATCAGGAATGAATTCAGGAAGGACATAAGGCAATACACAGAACAAGCCAAGGAACACACAGATAAAGCAGTTGAAGAAATTAAAAAAGCTTATTCAAGAACATAATGAAAAATTTAATAAGCTGCAAGAAACCATAGAGACAGCAATCAGAAATTCAGAAGATTAACAATAAAATTATAGAATTAGACAACTCAGTAGAAAGTAAGAGGAACAGAATTGGGCAAGTGGAAGGCAGAACTGGTGAGACTGAAGGTAAAGCACTTGGCACAAATATATTTAAGAAAAATCAGATAAAAAATTTATAAAAATGAAGAAACCCTAAGAATCATGTGGGACTCTATCAAGAGAAATAAGCTACGAGTGACTGGAGTACCAGAACAGGAAGGGATAACAGAAAATACAGAGAGAATTGTTGAAGATTTGTTGGCAGAAAACCTCCCTGGTATTGTGAAAGATGAGAAGATATCTATCCAAGATGCTCATCGAACTCCACATAAGGTAGATCTTAAAAGAAAGCCACCAAGACATATTATAATCAAACTTGCCAAAACCAAAGATAAAGAGAGAATTTTAAGAGCAGCTAGGGATAAACGAAAAGTCACCCACAAAGGAGAGTCAATAAGAATAAGCTCGGACTACTTGGCAGGAACCATGCAGGAAAGAAGACAATGAAATGACTTATATGAAGTTTTGAAGGAAAAAAATTGCCAGCCAAGAATCATATAGCCAGCAAAACTGTCTCTCAAATATGAAGGTGAAATTAGCATATTTCCAGGTAAACAGAAGTTTAGGAAATTCTTAAAAACCTAACCAAAACTACAAGAAATACCAAAAGGAGTTCTCTGGTTAGAAAGTCAATAATATCAGATATCAACCCAAGACTACAACACTGGACACAGCAATCAGATGTCAACCCAGATAGGGAAATCACAAAAATAAATCAAGATAAAAAAAGCCTAAAACAGGGAAACATCGATGTCATTATGTACAAGAAGACAACATTAAAACAACAAAGAGGGATTAAGAAATGTAGTCATAGATCTTTCTTATGGAGAGAAACACAGGATGATATAAAGAAATAAATGTTAGGTTTAAACTTAGAAAAATAGGGGTAAATATTAAGGTAACCACAATGGGGACTAACAATCCTACTCATCAAAATAAAATACAAGAAAAAAATAGAGACTCAGCAAAAACAAAATCAACTACAACGAATAAGAGGAAAAGACAATATATAAACTACTTTTCTGGGTTCAGCACAAAAAATTAAGTGGGAAAAAGAAACTGTCAAAAACACACACAAAAAAAGACATCGAAATGACAGCACTAAATTCATACCTATCCATAATTACCCTGAATGTAAATGGACTAAATGCACCAATAAAGAGACAGAGAGTGGCAGAATGGATAAGAAAAAACACGATCCATCTATATGCTGCCAAGACACACCTTAGACTTAGAGTCACAAACAAACTAAAACTCAAAGGATGCAAAAATATATATCAAGCAAACAACAATCCAAAAAGAGCGGGAGTGGCAATATTAATTTTTAACAAAATAGACTTTAAAGTTAAATCCACCACAAAGGATAAGGAACAACACTATATAATGATTAAAGGGACAATATACCAAGAAGATATAACCATATTAAATATTTATGCACCCAATGGCAGGGCTGCAAGATACGTAAAACAAACTCTAACGGTATTGAAAAGTGAGATAGACAGTGCCACGATTATAGCAGGAGACTTCAACACACCACTTTTGGTGAAGGACGGAACACCAGAAAGAAGCTCAATAAAGACACAGAAGATCTAAATGCCACAATCAACCAACTTGACCTCATTGACATATACAGAACACTCCACCCAACAGCAGCCAAGTACACTTTCTCTTCCAACGCACATGGAACATTCTCTAGAATACGCCACATATTAGGTCATAAAGCAAGCTTTAGCAGAATCCAAATCATTGAAATATTACAAAGCATCTTCTCTGACCATAAGGCCATAAAAGTAGAAATCAAGAGAAAAAGCAGGGAAAAGAAATTGAACACTTGGAAACTGAACAATATCCTGCTCAAAAAAGACTGGGTTATAGAAGATATTAAGGATGGAATAAAGAAATTCATAGAATTCAATGAGAACGAAAACACTTCCTATCAGAACCTTTGGGGCACAGAGAAAGCAGTGCTGACAGGTCAATTTATATCAATAAATGCACACATACAAAAAGAGAAAAGGGCCAAAATCAAAGAATTATCCTTACAACTTGAACAAATAGAAAGAGAGCAACAAAAGAAAGACTCAGGCAGCAGAAGAAAACAAATAATAAAAATTAGAGCTGAACTAAATGAAATAGAAAACAGGAAAACAATTGAAAGAATTAACAAGACCAAAAGCTGGTTCTTTGAAAAACTCAACAAAATTGATAAACCACTGGCCAAATTGAAAAAGAAAACCAAGAGAAGAAGCAAAAAAACTGAATAATATAATATAATATTACTACAGACCCAACTGAAATTAAAAGAATCATATCAGATTACTACGATAAATTATACTCAAACATATTTGAAACCCTAGCAGAAATGGATGAATTTCTAGAAACACACTACCTACCTAAACTAACACAGAGGTAAAAAAAAAAAAAAACCCAAACTAAAAACTAACAACACAAACAGAGGTAGAACAACTAAATACATCCATAACAAATGAAGGGATTGAAAAGGTAATTAAAAACTTCCAAAAAAAAAAAAGCACTGGTCCAGATAGCTTCACTGCAGAGTTCTACCAAACTTTCAGAGAAGAATTAACACCACTACTACTAAAGGTATTTCCAGAGCACAGAAAAGGATGGAATACTTCCCAATTCATTCTACGAAGCCAGCATATCCCTGATAAGCAGGTAAAGACACCACAAAAAAAGAAAATTATAGACCTATATCCCTCATGAACTTAGATGCAAAAATCCTCAACAAAATTCTAGCCAGTAAAATTCAACAACATATCAAAAAAATAATTCACCATGAGCAAGTGGGATTCATACCAGTGATGCGGGGATGGTTCAACATTAGAAAAACAATTAATGTAATCCATTATATAAATAAAACAAAAGACAGGAACCACATGATCTTATCAATTGATGCAGAAAAGGCATTTGACAAAGTTCAACACCGATTCATGATAAAAACTCTCAGCAAAGTAGGAATAGAGGGAAAATTCCTCTACGTGATAAAGGGCCTTCATACAAAGTCAACAGCCAACATCATCCTAAATGGAGAGAGTCTGAAAGCATTCCCCCTAAGAACAGGAACCAGACAAGAATGCCCTTTATCACCACTCTTATTCAACATTGTGCTGGAAATCCTAGCCAGAGCAATTAGGCTAGATAAAGAAATAAAGGGCATCCAGATTGGTAAGGAAGAAGTAAAAGTATCTCTATTTGCAGATGACATGATCTTATACACAGAAAACCCTAAAGAATTCTCAAGAAAACTACTGAAACTAATAGAAGAGTTCAGCAGAGTATCAGGATACAAGATAGACATAAAAAATCAGTTGGATTCCTCTATACCAACAAAAATAACATTGAAGAGGAAATCACCAAATCATTACCATTTTCAGTACCCCCAAGAAGATAAAATACTTAGGAATAAATCTTGTTGTTAGGTGCCATTGAGTCGGTTCTGACCCATAGCGACCCTATGCACAACAGAATGAAACACTGCCTGGTCCTGCTCCATCCTTACAATCATTGTTATACTTGAGCTCATTGTTGCAGCCACTGTGTCAATCCACCTCGTTGAGGGTGTTCCTCTTTTCCGCTGACCCTGTACTCTGCCAAGCATGATGTCCTTCTCCAGGGACTGTTCCCTCCTGACAACATGTCCAAAGTATGTAAGACGCAGTCTCACCATCCTTGCCTCTAAGGAGCATTCCGGCTGCACTTCTTCCAAGACAGATTTGTTCCTTCTTTTGGCAGTCCATGGTATATTCAATATTCTTCGCCAACACCACAATTCAAAGGCGTCAACTCTTCTTCGGTCTTCCTTATTCATTGTCCAGCTTTCACATGACCAGAGATATAAAAGACCTATACAAAGAAAACTACGTGACACTACTGCAGGAAACCAAAAGAGACCTACATAAGTGGAAAAACATACCTTGCTCATGGATAGGAAGACGTAACATTGTAAAAGTGTCTATTCTACCAAAAGCCATCTATAGATACAAGGCAACTACGATCCAAATTCCAAAAACATTTTTTAATGAGATGGAGGAATAAATCACCAACTTCAAATGGAAGGGAAAGAGGCCCTGGATAAGCAAAACATTACTGAAAAAGAAGAACAAAATGGGAGGCCTCACTCTACCTGATTTTAGAACCTATTATATACTACCACAGTAGTCAAAACAGCCTGGTACTGGTACAACAACAGATGCATAGAACAATGGAACAGAATCAAGAATCCAGACATAAATCCATCTACATATGAGCAGTTGATATTTGACAAAGGCCTAAAGTCAGTAAATGGGGAAAAGACAGTCCCTTTAAGAAATGGTGCTGGCATAACTGGATATCCATATGCAAAAAAATGAAAGAAGACGTATACCTCACACCATGCACAAAAACAAAATCAAAATGGATCAAAGACCTAAATATAAAATCTAAAACGATAAAGATCATGGAAGAAAAAAATAGCGACAATGCTATGACCCCTAATACATGGCATAAATAGTATACAAAACACTACAAACAATGCAGAAGAGAAACCAGATAACTGCGAGCTCCTAAAAATCAAACACCTATGCTCATCCAAAGACTTCACCAAAAGAGTACAAAGATTACTTACAGACTGGGAAAAAGTTTTTAGCTATGACTTTTCTGATCAGCTCCTGACCTCTAAAATCTACATGATGCTGCAAAAATTCAACTACAAAAAGACAAATAACGCAATTAAAATATGGGCAAAGGATATGAACAGATACTTCACTAAAGAAGACATTCAGGTAGCTAACAGATACATGAGGAAATGCTCATGATCATTAACCATTAGAGAAATGCAAATGAAAACTACAATGAGATTCCATCGCACTCCAACAAGGCTGGCATTAATCCAAAAAACACAAATAATAAATGTTGGAGAGGTTGTAGAGAGACTGATGCACTTATACGCTGCTGGTGGGAATGTAAAATGGTACAGCCACTTTGGAAATCGATTTGGTGCTTCCTTAAAAAAAAAAAAAAAGCTAGAAATAGAAAAAAAAAAATAGAGCTACCATATAATCCAGCAACCCCACTCCTTGGAATATATCCTAGAGAAATAAGAGTCTTTACATGAACAGATATATGAGCACCCATGTTCATTGCAGCACTGTTACAGTAGCAAAAATATGGAAGCAGCTAAGGTGCCCATCAATAAATGAATGGATAAATAAATTATGGTATATTCACACAGTGGAATACTATGCATCAATAAAGAACAATGATGAATCTGTGAAATATTTCATAACATGGAGGAATCTAGAAGGCATTATGCTCAGTGAAATTAGTCAGTTGCAAAAGGACAAATATTGTATAAGACCACTATTATAAGAACTTGAGAAATAGTTCAAACAGAGAAGAAAATATTCTTGGATGGTTATGAGAGCGGGGAGGTAGGGAGGGAGAGGGTTTTTCACTAATTAGATAGTAGATAAGAACTATTTCAGGTGAAGCGAAAGACAACACACAATACAGGAAAGGTCAGCACAACTGGACTAAACCAAAAGCAAGGAAGTTTCCTGAATAAACTGAATGCTTGGAAGGCCAGCGTAGCAGGGGCAGAGGTTTGGGGACCATGGTTTCAGGGGACATCTAAGTCAATTGGCATAATAAAATCTATTAAGAAAACATTCTGCATCCAAATTTGAAGAGTGGCATCTGGGTTCTTAAATGCTAGCAAGAGGCCATTTAAGATGCATCAGTTGGTCTCAACCCACCTGGAGCAAAGGAGAATGAAGAACGCCAAAGACACAAGATAATTATGAGCCCAAGAGAGAGAAAGGACTGCATAAACCAGAGACTACATCAGCCTGAGACCAGAAGAACCAGACAGTACCCAGCTATAATCAATGACTGCCCTGACAGGGAACACAACAGAGAACCCCTGAGGGAGCAGGGGAGCAGTGGGATACAGACCCCAAATTCTCATAAAAAGACCAGACTTAATGGTCTGACTGAGACTAGAAGGACCCCAGAGGTCACGGTCCCCAGACCTTCTTTAGCCCAAGACAGGAGCCATTCCCAAAGCCAACTCTTCAAGGCAGGGACTGGACCGGACTATGAGATAGAAAATGATACTGATGAAGAGTGAGCTTCTTGGATCAAGTAGACACATGAGACTGTGCGGGCAGCTCCTGTCTGAGGAAGAGATGAGAGGGCAGAGGGGGTCAGAAGCTGGCCAAATGAACATGAAAATAGAGAGTGGAGGGAAGGAGTGTGCTGTGCCATTAGACGGAAAGCAACTAGGAACATACAGCAAGGTATATATAAGTTTTTGTATGAGAGACTGACTTGGTTTGTAAACTTTCCCTTAAAGTACAATAAAAATTTTTTTAAAAAATCACAGGTTCATGTTTTCCAAAGCAGCCATGGGAGGTTAGAAAAAAAAAAAAAAAAAATGCCCTCAGAGTAGAACTGCTCCATAGGCTGGTTCTTTTGAAGTAGATCACCAGGCCTTTCTTCCAAGGCACCTCTGAGCAGACTCTACCTACCAACATTTCCGTTAGTAACCCAGTTCTTAACCATTTGCACCATTCAGGGACCCTCCCAGGGGAGGTAAGGCTGTGAAAATGACATTCGCCTCCACAGCCTGTCCAGGGTAGAGTGTGGTGATTTAAAAACATGTCCATAAATTGACACTCCTCCCTTCAAGAGGTGGAGCCAAGTGGCCGTCCCCCTCACTGTGGGCTGGACTTCCTGACTCACTTCTAACAAATTGAATTAAGCAGAAATTGACATTGTGTGACTTCAGAGACTATATCATAAAAAGACACTGCAACTTTTATCTTGTTTTTTCTCCCTCTTGAATCATTTACTCTGGGGGGAAGTCAGCTGCTGTGTTGTAAGTGGTCCTATGGGGAAGCCCATGTAGCAATTCAGGGCCTGACTAATAAAACTGAGGTCTTCTGCCAACAGCCCATGAATGACCTTGAAAGAGGATCCTCCAGCCCCAGTCAAGCTGACATCTTAACTGAAAACTCATGAGAGACCCTGAGCTAGAATCACACAGTTTAGTCACTTCTGATCCTTACCCTCAGGACCTGTGTGAGGTACAATAAAATTATTCTTTGTTTGTTTTGCTTTTTCACTGTGCTATAGGTGAAAGTTTACAGAGCAAATTATTTTCTCATTAAACAATTAATGCACGAATTGTTTTGTGACATTGGTTGCCAACCCCATGATGTGTCAAAACTCTCCCCTTCTCCACCCTGGGTTCCCTGTTTCCATTCATTCAGTTTTTATGTCCATTTCTGCCTTCTTGTTCTGCTTTTGGGCTGGTGTGCTCATTTAGTCTCATACACATGAGTGAACTACGAAACATGTTCCTCACGTGTGTTACTGTTTGCCCCATAGAGCTGTCTAATCTTTGGCTAAAGGATGAACCTCGGGAATGACTTTAGTACAGAATTGAAAGGGTATCCGGAGGCCATACTCTTGGGGTTTCTCCAGTCTCTGTGAAACCAACAAGTCTGGTTGCTTGTTTTTTTTTTTTTTTTGGTGAATTGGAATTTTGTTCTACATTTTTCTCCCACTCTGTCTGGGGCTTTCTACTGTAATCCTTGCAGTGCAGTTGGTGGTGGTAGCTGGGCACCATCTAGTTGTTCTGGGCTCAGTCTGGTGGAGGCTGTGTTACTTGTGGTCCATTAGTCCTTTGGACTAATCTTTCCCTTGTGTCTTTCCTTTTCTTCATTCTCCTTTGCTCCAGCAGGATGGGACCAATAGATGCATCTTAGATAGTTGCTTTCAGGTTTTTAAGACCCCAGACGCTACTCACCATAGTCAGATATTTAACATTTTCTTTATAAACTGTTACACCAGTTGAGCTAGATGTCCCCGAGACCACAATCTCCAGCCCTTAGCCCAGTAACTCCATCCCTCAGGGAGTTTGGGTGTGTCTACAAAAAATATTTGTTGTTTTAAGATGCTAAGTTTTGGGGTAATTTGTTACACAGCAACAGGTAAATAATAGAGAGTTACATCACTGTTCAGAGAAGAGAAGGGCAGCTTTAAAGAGCAAAGGGAAACTGGCTGATTCTTGAAGCTTACGGAAAAGAATAAAGCATTGGTCCAAGACCGATCAGGAAGGAAAGAAGTTTCCTGGGTTACTCACCTGAATAAAAAGGCTGGAGAAGTTCCCAAAAAGGTCACAAAGGGAAACTTCCTTTTCCTGGTGCACTTATTAAGTGTAAAGTAAACTTGGTTGAAGATCTTCCAAGTGTGCAATGTGGAATGATAGTAAAGGTATTTGAATAGGGACAGCCACGTAAAAGAGAGTGGCTGTACATTATTAGTTGTTGAAAAATTATGTTAAACAATCACAAAAAGTGCCACAAATGAGTATTGATTGTCTGTTCCCTAGAAGATGCTGACTAGATGTTGCGGAAAATGAAATGTGGTTCTTTCCATCAAGGAGCAAAGAACTTTCTTGGACAGCAAAGAGGCACAAGGATTCAGCATCTGAGAACAGAGAGCTCTAGATCACTTATGATGTGTCAGGTCCTGGATTCCTCTCCGGACCAATGACATGAAGACAAATATTCTCTGCCTTTGGGATCTCTAAGTTCATGTGGACACAGACAAGACAATAAAATATCACGATACCACGTATGAGGCTTTTTTGGCTCAATGGTAAGAACTGAACTGTCGCCTTCCATGCTGGAGACCTAGGTTTGATTCCCAGCCAATGCACCTCACGGGCAGCCACCACCTGTCTGTCAGTGGAGGCTTATGCGTTGCCGTCATGCTGAAAAGGTTTCAGTGGAGCTTCCAGGCTAAGATGGGCTAGGAAGAAAGGCCAGGCAGCCTACATTTTAAAATCAGCCAGTGAAAACCCTATGGATCACAACAGTCTGATCTGCAACCAATCGTGACGATAGTGCAGGACCAGGTAGTGTTTTCTTCCATTATTCATGGGGTCATCATGAGTCAGGGGTCAACTTGACGGTAGCTAACAACAACACGTGTGATATAAACACTGGGCATTCATAGAACCACACCTAGAAAACATGCAGCAGAGACAGAGACAAACATTTCCATGCTCCCCCCCCTAAATTTCCTATTCCCTAACTTCCCATCTAGGTTGGGGCCTTGTGGCTAGTTGAGGCTGTGGACTGTGAAAGGAAGGGAAGAAGGCCTCATGTTCAGATGCTGCAACTCTAAGATGGCAGAACTCCTCTTAACCTGGATCCGTAAGTGACTGTGTGAGGCAGAGCCTCCTACTTTTCTGCATTCAGCATTTTAGACGTAATCATGAGAAATACACCTGTGTTGGTAAAGCCACTGACACTCTGGATGTTGATTTGTTTCTGCAGCATAGCCCATCTAGAGTGAGACAAGGCACATCATCTAACCATGGAGAGTGAGCAAGAGCTTCTAAAATTTAATGCCTAATAAGCAAATTGGAATTATCTGGATACAAGTACATGCTGGGGAAAGAGGACAGGAGGGAAGAGTGATCTGGACAGAGGGAACAGAATGTACAAAAACCCAGAAGCAGGAGCGATCACACTGTGTTGGGGAAATGCATATTACCTAATATGGCAATTGCAGAGCTTATGAGCAGGGAAATAGTAATAAATGAGGATACCAATTACCAGCTGTCATTGAGTCAATTCCAACATCTGGCAACCCTGTGTGTGTCAGAGTATAACTCTGTTCCATAGAGTTTTCAACAGCTGATTTTTTGGAAGTAGACCTCTGGGTAGACTTGAACCTCCAAACTTTCAGTTAACAGTTGAGCACATTAACTGTTTGCACCACTCAGGGACTCTAGACCTGAGGCCAATGGGATTTCTTGGGATATGTTAGTTAAAGCTAAACAAACAGGGCAGTAACATGGTTTGACAGATGTATCTAGATATCTAACAATACCAGAAAAAGTTTAAGGTGTCGAACAAGAGATATAAATACTAAGCAGTTCAAAAAGGGAGAATTCACAATGGGTTGCTGTTATCAAAGAGGAAAGACAATGGGTCCTGAAGGGCGGGGGGAAAAGAGAAAAGGTGGGGAAAAAGAGGGGCAAAAGTGAAGGGGCCATGTTATACCCACCTACCACTTCGCCATCATTACATATTCATATATGGGAGTATTTAGAAGATGAGAAAGAGCATTTGAAGACACCTTGAGTGCCAGTGTATTTATCTACTATTCCTGAAACAATTCTGTGTAACAAATAATCCTTAAATCCCAGGGGCTTACAATGACAAATTCTTCTTTCTTTTTTTCCTCACTCCTGGGTCTTTGAATCAGGTGGGGAAGCTCATATGCATGCGAAAGCTGGACAATATAAAACAAAGAATGAAGAAGAACTGATGCCTTTGAATTATAGGGTTGGTAAAGAATGTTGAATATGCCATGGACTGCCAAAAGATCCAACAAATTTGTCTTGGGAGAAGTACAGCCAGAATGCTCCTTAGAAGTAAGGACGCTGAGACTACGTCTCACATACTTTGTGCATGTTATCACGAGAGATCAGTCCCTGGAGAAGGACAACAGGCTTGGTAAAGTAGAGGGTCAGCAAAAAAGAGGAAGACCCTCGAAGAGATGGATTGACACAGTGGCTGCAATAATGGACTCAAACATCGCAAGGAGTATGAGGATGGCACAAGACCGTTCTGTTGTACATAGGATCACTATGAGTTGGAACCAACTGGACAGGACCTAACAATAACAACAGGGAAGCTCCACTCAGGCTGTGGGTTGGGTTCAGTTCACCACGTGCGTCTTCATTCCGGGGCCCAAGCTAAAGGTAAAGGGGATGCCCAGGGCATGATTTTCTCATGGTAGAAAACAGAGAGGGAAACCCATGCACACAAAACCTGTGCTTGAATCATGCCCATCAACCTTTCTTCAACCAAAGTAAGTCACATACTTGAGTTCAACATCAGTGTGATGGGGAAGTATGCTCTGCCCATGTGAAGAGGTATTAAAAATTTACCTGGCAAAAGTTCATTCTATTTTGAGAAGTAAAGAATTGAAAACAGTAATCCAATCTATCACTGCTATCAGAGAATTTTTAATTTATGGTAGAAATAATAAAGAGCCACAGAAGTTTTCGAGTATCAGAGTGTCAGGCAGTGGAAACATTTTAACAGGGCAGAAATTAGAGGTGAGAAAAGGGTTGGGAGGCTAGTGCAATGGTTCAGGTGCATGGTAATAGCAGCCTTAACTACGATGTAACAAGAGAAATAGAGAAGAAAAAAGAGCTGAGGAGGTTGATTGAAGGTGTAACTAAGAAGGCATTAATGACTGATTGGAAATGATGGTGACAAGCAGAAGGAAGAGCCCAAGATGATTCTGATGTCTCAGATTTGGATGAGCAGAAGCTCTGGGTGGCATTGATCATCTACAGTTAAAGAGCTAATTTAGGGGCTAGAAGAAGAACAGAGCAGTGTTGTGTACAATATAGGATCCCTGTGGAACACTGAGGCATTGGTGTTTGAAGGGTAGAATTCTTGCTGCTCAGGCAGGAGACCTGGGTTTGATTCTGGGCCAGTGCATTCAAGCCAGCCACCACCCATCTGTCAGTGGGGCTTTGTGTGTTCCTATGATGCTGAACAGGTTTCAGTGGACCTTCCAGACTAAGATGATTTAGGAAGGAAGGACTGGCGACCTACTTCCACAAATCAGCCAATGAAAACTTTACAGATCACAACAGAACCAATCTGCGACGAGACATGGGAACAGCACAGGACCAGGCAGTATTTTGTTCCGTTGTGCATGTGGGTGCCATGAGCTCAATCAACTGGACAGCAGCTAACAACAACAACATGGAACATTGGATGTAAAGACAAGAAAGCCAAGCAGAAATGTCTGGCAGAAGTTGCAAATGTCTGATTGCTATCTGGTAGAAAGGCCAGAGCTGGTATTTAGTGCTGAGGGTCATAACCATGAAGCTGAGATTCATAAAGAAGTTGACGTAAGGAGAAAAAGATCCACTTCTACAGAAAAGAGGAAATGGGGAAGGGGGAAGATGAACAAAGATAGTGAGGCAAGGTTGGGGGCACAGTTGCATTAAAATAAAACTCTGTAGACAATACTATACAGGAAGAAACTTCTTAATATAATTATGTTAAATATAACTGTCCACATTAAAATTACTTCAAAATTTTTAAAAAATGGATTGTATTTCTGTTACTTTGTGCAACATAACGTATATAATAAAAACATGTAAAGATACAAATTCATGGATGTTGAGGGGCTGGAAGAAAGATGTAACAGCTGCGGTGTTAATGAAAGCATAATCCGTTATGTGTGGAAATAAGCAACATACATTTGCAGCGATGGGGCAACCCTTACGAAACTGCACTGCTGCAAAGTGAAAAATCGGAGCAGAGAAACTTTTCCAGCCAAGAGGGAGAAACGTGATGAATTCTTTTAATTTTCTTTAAACGCAAATGTTCCCTCACATATGCTCATGTCACTAGAGGGAAACAAAATTGGCTTTTGTATTGGCGTTGTGCACTTTTTTAAAAAAATTAAATGAAGTAGCTTAATGTATTAGATAATCATCAAATCATTTATTAATGACCATGTAATGTACAACGTTAGGTCTCATATATTAATAGAATCTTAGTTGAACCATGGAAACGTGTACCAGCATGAGAAGATTCATCCACTATGTAAGAAACATTCACTGCGATGGACCGAGTTCCGTGCCTTTGACCCTCACACAATCTCTATAAAGTACCCTGGGGAGATGTTCTTACCCAATTGACAGTTGAGAATAATAAAGTGTGAAACAGATTAAATGACTTGCCCAAGATCATCCAGCTAGGAGATCAGTTGCTGTTGTTAGGTGCAATCAAGTCGGTTTTGACTCATAGTGACCCTATGTACAACAGAATGAAACACTGCCCCGTCCTCACAATCATTGTTATGCTTGAACCCATGTTGCAGCTACTGTGTCAATCCATCTCACTGAGGGTCTTCCTCTTTTTCGATGACCCTCCACCAAGCATGATGCGCTTCTCCAGGGACTGATCCCTCCTGATAACATGTCCAAAGTATGTGAGATGCCTTTAAATCCAAATTTGATGTCCTTACCACTGTATCAAGGTGATTACACAAAAAAGAGCTTTCCCAATCCCCCTCATTATCCCTTTCACATGGCCCCGACTGGAGACCTCCGTTGGCTATTTACTGGGCCAGATAAAGTCCAATATCCTTCACAGATCATACAAGTTTTTGTAACCAGACCTTCATTTACCATTCTGATCTCAACCCCTACCACCACCTCCCCCACCCACCTCATCACACTCCTTTTCTCACCATGTTTCCAATGTTCCAACCATGCCAAATGCCGCCATAGTGATTGCAATGCTAGTTTGGGGGGTATTCTGAAAATCCATGCTATTTTTTAAATGATTTATTTATTTATTTCTAATTGAAATTTTTATTGAGATAAGTGTAGATTCACATACATTCTAAGAAATACTCCAAAGAGATTTCTTGTACACTTTGCCAGTTTTCCTAACTGCTCCCTTGCTGTTTGTCAAACACTGAATTGCTTTTACACCTGCCAAAAATCAATTGAGCATATTTGTGTGTGTTTATTTCTGGGTTCTCTATTGTACTCATTAATCCAGGTGTCTCTCCTTACACCAATACCACGATGTCTTGATTACCATTGCTATATGTTGTTGTTACATGCCATTGAGTTGATTTCAGCTCATAGCTACCCCAAATGGTAGAATAGAACTGCTCCATAGGGTTTTTTTGGCTGTAATCTTTGTGGAAGCAGATCACCAGGTCTTTCTCTCACAGAACTGCTGGGTGGGTTTGAACCACCAACCTTTGATTAGCAGCCAAGCCCTTAGTAAGTCTTTATATCAGATAAAGTGATTCTTCCCCCTTTATTGTTTGTCAAGATTTTTTTAATTATTCTAGCACCTCTTCCTTTACATATAAATTTTGGAATAAGCTTGACTATATAAAAATCTTTCCTAGGATTTTGATAAGAGTTGATTTAACCTCTTGATCGATTTGGGAAGAACTGACATCTGTACTATGCTGAGGCTTCCAATCCATGACCATGATGTATCTCTCCATTTATTTAGGTCTTCTTTGATTCGTATCTCCAGCATTTTGTAACTCTCAGCATACAGGTCATGTACACGTTTTGTTAAGTGTTTGCCTAAGTATCTCATTTTCTTTGCAACAATTGTAAATTGTTTTCTGTTTTTAATTTTGGTTTCTGCATGTTCATTGTTAATACACGGAAATGCAATTGACTTTTGTGTGTTGTTCTTGTACCCTGTGACATCACTGAGCTTATTAGTTTCAGAAGATTTTACAGATTCCTTGGGATTTTCTACATAGGCAATCATTTGTCTACAAATGCAGATGGTTTTATTTCTTCTTTTCTAATCCACATGCCTTTATTTTCTTTTTCTTGCCTCATTGTAGTGAGTAGAACTTCCAATATAATGCTGAATAAGAATGATGAGACTGTACATTCTTGCTTTGTTTCCAATCTCAAGTATGACACTAGGTATAAGTTTTTATAGATGTTCTTTATCAAGAGGAGATAATTCCTTCTATTCCTAACTTGCTGAGTGTTTCTTTATCAAGAATAGGTCTTGAATTTTGTCAGATACATTCTCTGCATCGACTGATGTGATAATATGTTTTTTCTTCTTCAGCTTGTTGGTATTGATTGATTTTTGAATGTTGAACCACCCTTGCACACATGGAATACATCTTGCTTGGTCATCATGTAGAACTATGTTCATAAATTGTTAGATTATATTTGGCATTTTGTTAAGAATTTTTGGATTTTTTGTGCCTAAGTTCATGAGAAATATTTTTTTGTTTGGTTGTTTTTGTACCTTTTTGTTGGGTTTTAATATCAGGGTAACATTAGCTTCATAAAATGAGTTGGAGAGTGTTCCCTTCTATTCAATTTTATAGAAGAGATTGTATAAAATTGGTGTTAATTCTTTACCTTTTCATAGAATTTTCCAGTGAATTCATCTCGGTCTGGAGATTTCTTTTTCAGGAGATTTAATGTTATGAGTTCAATTAGTTTAATGATTATAGAGTGATTCAGATAGTTTATTTAACCTTGTTTGAATTTTGGTAATTAGTGCTTTTCAAGGCATTGGTCCAGTTCTTCCAAGTTATTGAACACATGAGTGTAGAGTTAATTGTAATATACCCTTATTAACTTTTTAATGGTTGTAAGATCTGTAGTATCATCCCCGTTTCATTCCTAATGTTTATGATTTGTATCTTCTTTTTATTTTTGTCGACTAGAGGTTTTTTAGAGGTTTACCAATTTTATTGATCTTTTCAAAGAACCAACTATTGGTTTTGTTAATTTTCTCTTTTATTCTCTTGTTTTCAATTTCATTAATTCCTGGTCTTTAAAATTTCTTTCCTTATGCTTGCTTTGGGATATTTTGCTCTTCTTTTGCTAGCTTCTGAAGGTAGGAACTTAGGTTATCGATTTGATACCCTCCTTCATTTCTAAAATAAGCATTTATTGCTATAAATGTTCTTCTCAGAATTGCTTTAGCTGATCCCAAATATTCTGATATGTTGTATTTTTGTTTTCATGCATCTCTATGCTTTTTTTTATTTTCTTTGTGACTTCACCTTCCCACCTTTTCTTTGCCTGCCTAAGTATTATTTAGAAGTGTATTGTTTAATTTCCTCATAGTTAGTGATTTACTGTTTTTGTTTTGGTTGCCGTCATTGTTATGTTACTGTTACTGATTTCTAGTTTGATTTCATTTATGGTCAGAGAACATACTCCACAGGATTTCACTTTCTTTAAATTTTAGAAGTTTGTTTTGTGGCCTAAAGTATGGTCTATCCTGGTGAATGTTTTATGGGTGTCTGGAAAAAATGTGAGCTCTGTTCTTATTGGGTGGATTGTCCTATATAAATTAATTAGATCATGTTGACTGACTGTGTTGCTCAGCTATTCCATATCTGAATAGAAGAATGGCTCTCAAAAGAAGTCCGCATCCTAATCCCCATCGAGTTTGAATATGTTGCCTTACATGACAAAAAGGTCTTTGTAGTTATGATGAAGTTAAGGATCTTGAGGTTTGGAGTTTATCCTGGATTATTCAGTGTAATGACAAGAGTCCTTATAAAGAAAATTGGGAGGCAGGAGAGAAAGAAAAGAGGTGATGACAGAAGTAGAGGCCAGAGTGATGCAGACATGAACCAAAGAATGTGGGCGGCCTCTAGAAGCTGGAAAAGGCAAGGAATGGGTTCTCCCCTGGAACCTACATAAGGAACACAGATCTGCCAACACCTTGATATTATCCCCGTCAGGCTCACTTTGGATTTCTGACATTCAAAACTATAAAATAATAATATAGATTGGTTTAAGCCACAAAGTATTTGGTAAGTTGTTACAGCAGATATAGGAAATTAACACAATATCCTTGTTGACTTTCTTCTAATTTCTATCAGTTACTAAGAGGAAGTGTTAAAGCCTCCTACTATAATTGTATTTGTCTATTTCTCCTTTCAGATCTACCAGTTTGTGTTTCATGTAATTTGGGACTCTGTTGTTTGGTGCATACCATCCTGGTGGATGAATATTTTTATCATCATATAATGTCACTCTTTGTCTCTAGTGATTTCCTTTGCTCTAAAATTTCCTCTATCCACTCATGCTTTTTTTTTTTTAATTGTTTGTGTGATATATCTTTTTTCCAACTTTTTACTTTAAACCTATCTATGTTGTTGAATTTGAAGTGAGTTTCTTGCATCCAGAATATAGTTAGGTCATGCTTTTTTTGCTTTTGTTTGTTTGTTTTATCCATTCTGACAACCTCTGTCTTTTGACAAGCTTATTTAGACCATTTATATTTAATCATTTAATATAAATATTGATATGTTAGAAGTCAAATCTGCCATTTTAATATTTGCTTTTTATTTGTTTCCTACAATTCTCTTTCCTCTTGTCTCTCTTTTTTTGTCTTCTTGCAGATTATTTGGACATTTTTAAAGATTCCATTTTAGTTTATTTATAGTGTTTTTGAGCATATCTCTTTGTATAGTTTTGTAGTGATTATTCTCTCAATGGATAGGTAGGGTGATATACTATAGAAAGGTGAAATTATTTTCTTTTTTATATATAATACATTTTTACATAATGTGAACACTAATAGTAATCCAAACAAAAAAAGTTTGGGTTACTATTAGTATTCATGTTATGTAAAAATGTATTATATATAAAAAAGAAAATAATTTCACCTTTTTATATATTTTTACATAATGTGAATACTAATAGTACATAATACTAAAATTCAGTCCTCAGCAGTTTTTATTTCTCTGCCATTAGTCCATATCTTCCTCTCACCTTGGTGGTCTACTAGTATACCAGTAGACTGCATACTGATATCTCTGCCAACTTTAGAGGAAGATATGGACCTCAGCTGAGACAAACTTCCAAGTCAGTCAGGAGAGATAAATCAAAACTGCTGAGGATTGAAGTTGCAGAGGTAGTACAGCTGATATTTTATATTAGAAATATAATACTTGTATTACATTCATGTATTTTTTAAAATGTATATTTGCTTACGTTTCAATCTGTACAAATTTCTGATTTGGGATATATTCAATATTTACTTTCACTCATTTTTTTAAATTACTGAATTGTGAACAATTTTAAATAAAATACTAGTACAAATATTAGTATTTTAGAATTATGTGAAACGAATAGTAAAATGCAGGTAATCATACCTTTCTCCAGTACTGGAATCACTAATCACACTGCTCATTGAACATGCCAACAACTGGGTATCTTAATCTTCGTGTATATATATATATATATATATTTTTTTTTTTTTTGAAACCCTGGTGGCATAGTGGTTAAGTGCTACGGCTGCTAACAAAGGGGTTGGCAGTTCGAATCTACCAGGCGCTCCTTGGAAACTCTATGGGGCCATTCTACTTTGTCCTATAGGTTCGCTACGAGTCAGAATCGACTTGATGGCACTGGGTTTGGTTTTTCTTTTTTATCTTTTGACAATGTGCCCTTTTCTGCTGCACACTGAGCAAGACAAGAAGTCTTTTCATCATTTGGACAATACAGCAAACACCGGTTCATATCAAGCAATGTTGGCATGCTACCAAGCTACCATTCAACATGGCAGTCAGCAGGCCATTTTTGCACACTGTGAATATATATTACTGTAGAACTCTACACATCTCCAACAAAAATAAAAGATAAAATTTAAAGGAAATCCAGGGGTTTTGGGGATGTTGAGTGGAAAAGCAGTAGATTTCATCAAGTGCTACATTGCCCAGTGGAAACCAGCCTGGCCTATGGCATAGCGCAAAGATGTTATACTGTTTCCAACTGCACTTTACTAAAAGTACAGATACTACAGTTTCAGTAGGTGGATTTTATAATTATGGCCATCTGACTTTTTTTCCCATGAAATTCTCATTAAATCCACTGTTCTATTTTTGTGTTTGATAATAATTACCTTGAGAAGAGGTGAAAAATGAATGCTGAAAGACTGTTCTAGGGTTTCCATTTACCACACCTGATGATGATGACTAATTAATTATAATAATAGCAAAAGAAAATCCCCTTCATATATATATATATATATGTGTGTGTGTGTGTGTATATATATATAACTTATTTTTGCTCATTCTGGCTGCACACATATGGTATTTCCATAGAAGACAAATTGGCAAAAGAGAAACTGCTGCTATTATCACACCCACTACAAGTGGCTCATACATTCAACTCCTTCTTGTTTTTCTTCAGAAATCCGTACAGGGTTCAGCTTGCTAAAGGAGGACTGCGCGTCTGGCTTTTTAAGGCTCACACCTGTCCACAATGTTATCTAATGCAGAAGAGAAACTCCATATTCTTCTCTTCCTAAAAGCCTCACCTGGCCACTCCAGCCACCAAAGGTAGCTCTCCCATTGAACAAGTAGAGAACTGCTGTCGTAAAACCAAGGAATCTCCAGATGGGACAGAACCCTGACTCTTTCAATCTACCCTTGGATGCTTGAGTCCATTCATGTACCCATTTAGCAACACTTCTTAAGCCCTAGTGCATTGCTGGGCACTGTTCTGGACATAAAGATGTATTCGTGGAAGAGACCCACACATTCCACGCTCCCAAGGAGCTTACCATTTCATCTTCTCTGGAGCTGAAATCTGTCTACGATATAGGGCTATACATAAGGAGTGCCCTCCTCTTTCAGGTGGCAAACCTTCAAATAGCTCAAGATGGTGACTATTCCTTCTCTCTCTTTGGTCTGAATACTCCTGACTCTACAGAACCACTGAATTTTATTTTTAATACCTGCCCACATGTCTGTCTGTCCAACTAAACTGTGAGCGTCTAAAAGCTAAGGTGCATATCTTCTTCATCTCTGTGTTTTTTTTATCTAGCACAATGTTTCTTATTTTAGCACTATTGACATTTGGGACCAGATAATTCTGTATTGTGGGGGGCTGTCCTGTGCATTATAGGATGTTTTGCAGCATCCATGACCTATACCCACTAGATGCCAGTAGAATTCACTGTTGTGACAGTGTTGTAGCAACCAACAATGTTTCTAAGCATTGCCAAATGTTCTCTAGGACCATGGCTCTACCACTTAACCTTGCAAAGGACCATACATTGTTATACCACTTGCATTTATAGAGTAATTTACCATTGCAAAACCTTTCAGATATATTGTCTCACCAATGCTCATATTTTTTGAATGATACTTTCATGCCCATTTTGTATTTAAATTTAAGTCTGGGCAGTCTGAATCCAGAGCCAGCACTTGCAACCGAGCTGCGTGATTTGGGGCAAGTTACTCAACATCTCTGAACCTCAGTTTCATAATCTATAAGATGGTGGAAAAGAGTGACATCTATTTTAGAATACTGTGCTCAGGACTAAATGAGATAAATCTGGTGCATAAGTGTTCAGTAAAAGTTGGCTAATACTAGTATTCCAATCAAGTACAGAATTTTATTTATTTATTTGTTTGTTTGTTTTGGCCTGGCTGAGTATTCCATTAAGTCCTCAGAAAAATAGTAGGGAAGACTGTATCTCTTTCTTTGGACTTTAGGCTTGATGCCACAGGAGAGTCATGTTTCCCACCATGTGAAAACATCTTGTCTTAGAATTGGAGAATTAGGCCACATGCAATACAAGCAGAGACAAGCGAAGAGATGAGAGATAGAGATAGAAACAGAGACACGGAAAAAAAGAGAGAGAATGGTTGTCATTGAATGAACCTCTGGATTCAGCCAAGCATGATGCCAGGTATGCCCTTAGACTCCCTAAACCAGTTGTCTCCGCGTCAGATCCAACTCGTGGCAACCCCATACATACAGACTAGAATTAGCCTCCATCAGGCCTTTCTTCTGAGGTACCTCTGGGTGGTTCAAACCACCAGTCTTTCAGTAGTAGCCCAGCACTTACCCATCTGTGCTACCCAGGGACTCCTAGACTTCCTACTACTTGAATAAATGCCCTTCTAGTTCTACTCTGTCCTATTGGGTCACTATGACTTGACAGCAATGGGTTTATGATTAAGATGGTTAGAGAAGAGTTTCTGTGTCTATCAATGGAAAGAGACCTGACTAATACAGATTCCAGTATGATTGTTCACCATCAGCCAGAGAAGACTGGAACTATGACAAAGGTCAGAAATCATTTAATCCAGTTCAAGATCAACACGTGTTGCTGAGGGATAACCATACATCCTGATTTTTCCTAGACAGTCTTTGTTTGACTGTTTTGCTGAAATTTGTCAGGGACAATGGTGTCCAAGTTTGGATGACAAATTATATGGCCATACTATTTTTTTTTTTTTTTTTACTATTTAATGAGCACTTATCATGTGCAAAACAATTTCCTAGGTTCTCTGAAGGTATACAAAAAAGGAAGAGGTCTTTTCTAACCTTAGGGTATTTTTCTGAGAAAACAGACAGGTAAGCTTAAGAGATGCCCTATTGGGACATAAACGAGTCCTTTGGGGAAAAATTGAAGGATGGAAGACGGAATTGAAACGCTTGACTGATGCTAATTTTGTCTCCCAACACACACACACACACCCCTCAAGATTCTAATACTTTCCTGGTAAAAAAAAAGAAAGACGAAATAGAAATATGTAAATAGCAATCGGAATCCATAAAAATTACAGCCAAATAAGACATTCAACAGGAGCTATGAGGGAAGGGTCATCACCTCATTGGCAGCTCAAATGCAGTATTTGATTTGTGTCCATAATCTTGTTCATTGTTTGTATGCTGGAAATTTCTGTCTCAGTCAAATTGGAGCTGGGTTACAGATTAAAAGGAGAGAGTTTGTTAAAAATAGCAAAGAATTCATCTTCACACCATAAAACCACTCAGCCAGAAGGTAAATTTGGGTCCCACAAGTTTTCTGAAAACTTGAATATGTTTCCTTCTCAGGCTATGATTCCCTTGCTTTCCAATATTCTGGCTTTTGCTACACCTCTGCAGTGTCCATATTCAGTTCATATTTCCTTTGCCAACCACTGTTTTATGTCTGCAGTCCTGCCACCTCCTAATTTACCATTTCTCAGCTTGCAAGGAAAGGGTATCTTCTTAGTCAGGCAAATATCTCAAGACACAGATGAACAAACTAAACCACTAAAATATACATGCTTACTGTGAGAGTATATTTGAACACTGAGAAAATTTTTATTCTTAAAATTCAATGTGTCATAATACCCTAGATCAGCTATTTCTAGGGAGCAGAATGTAATACCTTAATAAGAATGAAATTTTCCACTGAATTTTAAAGTTTAAGAGTTTTTTTTTTTTAAACCCATAATTTAATTTAACCCTCTTGCAGGGTTTAGATTTAGGTGTTCTCACTTTCATTTTTTTATGAGGAAACAGAGACTCAGAGAAGTTAAGGAAATTACCCAAAGTCACACAGCTAGAAAGTGATAGAATTGGTATTCAGATTTGAACCTATGTCCCTTTATCTCTTCATCATATCTATTTATGTTTTGAGCCTTAATTTTGAGATTGCAGGTGGTGTCACCACTAAGTGAATTTCAGAGGTCAGGGGGCAAAAGAGCTTGAAATTATAACATACCAATGCTACCACCTAACCAGGACAAATCATATACTGATCCTCATCCGTTCCCCTCCCACCCACACCCTCTCCCACAGACCAGTTATCACACTTGTGTGTATTCTTCTCACACCCATACGTGTCTACTTGTAGAACTACTTACTTTCTGTATACACATTCTCATCTCATTCTTATGCAAACATGAACTAATTTTTCGTTAAAATGTAATATTGTATTAGAATGATTTATATCTATTTTATACTTGGAAACCCTGGTGGCATAGTGGGAAAGGGTTCTACTCTATCCTATTGGGTCGCTCTGAGTCAGAATTGACTCAACAGCCATGGGTTTTTTATATATATATATATATATATATATATATAAACTTGGCAAGTGATTTTTTGCAACAACAATTAGAAGAAAGAGAAACCTTAATTCTGAGTCTCTGACACTACTCTGTCCCATGTGTCTCTCTCAGAGGAGGACACCACACTGTTTATGCACTGTATGTCCCATAGACATCTCCTTCTCTACCTTGTGTGTGACTTTGTATAAGTGCAGAAAGACTTTTCTTCATGAAGCCTAACCTATTAGTATTCAATCAGTTCCTCTAGGAAATTGGTGGAAAAAGTGATGAGTGTGGATGCTGCTTCAGGTAAATCATAATACTATAGGGAAACACTGTCTTTGATAACACAATTGAATTCAATATAAAGAACTGAACATGAATATAGGAGTCAAGACATTTATGCCTCCACACTTTTGTCTCCATCTCCCAGGTTTGGAATAGCAAAGAATGTCACTCCCAACCTAACATCAAGAAAAAGCTAGACAGACTGCAAAATTACAATTTTTCTTGAGCCCATCAGAGATGTGAGGTCACAATGCAATTGTTACGGATTGAATTATGTGCCCCCAAGTATGTGTTGCAAATACTTCCATATCTGCTGTTATAATCCCATTTGCAAATAGGGTTTGCTTTACTGTGTTAATGAGATAGTGTTAATGTAGGGTGTGTCTTGAGTTAATCTCTTTTGAGGTTTAAAAAGAGCAGATTAGGCATAGAGAAGCAAACAGAGAAGGAGGAAGATAGATGCCATGCCACATGAAGATCACCAAGGAGCCAAGAGACAAAAGCTGAAGAGACACGGACCTTCCCCTAGAGGTGACAGAGAGAGAAGCCTTCCCCTAGAGGTGGTGCCCTGATTGCAGACTTCTAGCCTCCTGTGAGAAAAAAAAAAAAAATTCTGTTCATTAAAGACACCCACTTGTGGTATTTCTGTTATAGGTACACTAGATAACTAAGACAGCACCCAAGAAACCTGAGTTCCAAAGAGACACAGGCCTTTCTGAGGAGAACCGGAAAACACAAGCTATCCCACCTATGGTAGGACAGGGGAAGAAGAGGCAACCTCCACACCACTGGGTAAAAATAAATCAACTAAACTTTCAATTAATTTGTTAAAAACTAATTGCAGTCTAGTATGTTAGTCTGCGGAAACCCTGGTGGCGTAGTGGTTAAGTGCTACGGCTGCCAACCAAAAGGTCGGCAGTTCGAATCCACCAGGTGCTCCTTGGAAACTCTATGGGGCAGTTCTACTCTGTCCTGTAGGGTCACTATGAGTCGGAATCGACTCGATGGCACTGGGTTTGGTTTTTTTTGGCTATGTCAGTCTGCAGTAGCTAGGGACCACAGCAGACTCAGTGGGAGGCCACGCTCACAAATTATTTTTACTGGTGTCCACTGGGAGTTCACAAGAGAGATTGGGGACAGCAAAGGATAACAGAGGAACTTCTCCTCCCAGTGCAGAATCCTAATGCAGGAGGTGACATGAATAAAATAAATAAATAAATAAATAAAAACACAAAATAAAAGCAATTACAAACATGGCATTTATCAATACTTTACCAATAAATAAAAAATTACCAATAATTTTAAATGTAAATGGTCTAAATACATCAATTAAAAGACAGAGAAGGTGACTGTCGATAAACAAGACCCTCTATATATTTGCTTCTTCTAGATATTTCATATAAGTGGGATCACAGAAAATTTGTCCTTTTGTGACTGACTTACTTCATTCATTCTGCATAATGTCTTCAAGGCTCATCCATGTTGTAGCATGTTAGTGGTTACCAGGGGCAGGAGGGAAAGGAGAAAGGAAAATCATTGTTTGGGAAGCATTGAGTATCTGTAATTGGTGATGGAAATTTTGACAATAGATACAGATCATGGTTGCACATCATGATTAATGTAATCAATGTCATTAAACTGCTCATGTAAAAAATGTTGAAATGTTAAAATATTTTCATTAAAGAAAAAGAGGCCCAACTACATGTCGTCTACATATAGCTGTCTGCGAGAAGCCCACTTGAAATATAAACACTTAGATCCAACTGATTCCCAATCAAAATCAGAGCAAACTATTTTGTAGATACCAACAAACTGATTCTAAAATATATGTAGAAAGCCAAAATACCTAGAATACATAACACAATACTGAAGAAGAACAACGTTGGAAGACAGTATGGTATTGGCTAAAGAATAGACATATAGACCCAAAAATATGATCAGCTGATCTTTGACGAAAAAGCAAAAACCATTCAATGGATAAAGGATAATCTTTGCAACAAATGGTGCTCGAAAAATTGGACATCCATATGCAATAAAATGAACCTAGACAAAGACCGTACACGTCTTTCACAAAAATTAACAAAAAAATGGATGACGCAAATAAAGGTAAAACTATAAAACTATAAAACTCACAGAAGTACTACATGTTCTCAGTGGCGTATCTAGGGTATTGCACCGGCGCTGGGCATGTGACACCACTGAGCAGTTTCTATTAACCTAGCATGGCCCAATGGCCTTCCACAAGCATGGTAGTGTGCTAATTAAAAGATTAATGAGCTTGACTTACGTTTTTGGGTTGATATACGGTAAAGTTATCTGGAAGAGGGGTGTCAGATGTTTGGACGGGGCAGAATTTCAGTGCTTGCCATATGCCCCATTTTCCGTAGATACACAACTAGCTGTACAGGGTTTACAGAAACTGCTCAGTGGTGCCATGAGCCCAGGGCTGGTGTAATACATGCCATACTCTTATGCCCACTGATGCATGCTCTTATGTCCAGTGATGACCTTATAGATATAACATCAAAAACACAATCCACAAAAGAAAATATTGATAGATTGGACTTCATGAAATTAAAAAAAAAAGCTTCTGCTTCTTGTTTTTAATGGCTCTGAAAGCAAATTCACTGTCTAAAGTAAACTGTGTGACATCGTATTATAGGGTCTATAAAAATAGGGTCTATAACGTAAGTAAAAACGAGAAAGATGGCATCAAGAGCACAAAGGATGGGAGGGAGGAATTGAAAGTCCATTGTTTTAAGATTCTTGTACTATTTGAGAAGCGACATAATATTACTTGAAGGTAAACTGTGATATGTTTAAGATGTAAATAATGCAAAAGATTAAATACGCTACTGAGATACAGTTGCTGCTACAAAATTGACTCATGATTCAAGGAATAGGAATGAAATGGTTCAGGAACACATGGAAAAAGCTCAAGAGAAAAGGGGAATGAGAGGCAGAAATAGCCAGATTACTTGTTTGGAGGATGTTTTCTTTTGCTTTGTTTTGTTTTTTCTAATTACAGAGACTACAATGTTTAGAATGAACATCACCCAAACGACAAACAATACAGTGATTTTATCCATAAAGCTTTTGGACTGTGACTTTGCTTAATGCCTTTTGGCTTTATTTTGTATTTGGGGCAGGATGAATTAAAGGTGATAAACTGAGGTGCATTTTTTTTAAAAGAGAAATTTAGAATGCCAGACCCTTACAAGAAGGTAGGGAATAATTGTTGTTGTTGTCAGATGCTGTCAGGTTGATCTTTGACTCATAGCAACCCTATATGACAGAGTAGAACTGCCCCATAGGATTTTCTAGGCTGTAATCTTTATGGAAGCAGATCACCAGGTCTTTAGTCCCATGGAACTGCTGGGTGGGTTTCAGATAGTAGCCAAGCACTTAACCATTGTGCCACCAGGGCTCCTTAGGGAATGATTAGGGAGGTGATCACTAAAGGAGAAGAGTAAAAAGAGCATAAGCTGACCAAGCCTGATATCAGCTCCTGACTTGGCCTTTTGACCAATATTTACTTTAAAGAACCCTCAATTCCTGGTGTATATGAGACAAACACAACCTACCTTATAGGGCAACTATATGAATGAACAGTAGGTCATCAATAAATGTTAGCTGTCTTCTCATAAAGAACGATGCAGATGAACTAAATTTTAGTCAAAACTGGAGGTGAGATTAGAAACATGTATCAGACTATACAGCACAGACTTTGACCAGTCTGGGCAGATGCCATGACAAATCAAAATACCACCATAAATGATAATGATTGATATAGAGAGAGAGACAATGAGATAGATAGACAGGTAAAAGCACTAGGACTTTATGATGGCAGGCTGACTGAATATCAGCCATTCTTGAAACTACGAGTTATTTTAATTTCTAATGTTGGCCCAATCGATCCTACCATAATTACCACAAAAAAAAAATTTTTTTTTTAATTATCATAGACTACTTCAATCAGTTGTTTATTATTTTTCATTTGCTTCTGTCATAAGCAAAGCAAACACTATTAGAGAATCTATGTCTATGAATGACTGGGTTTTAGATGTTTGATAATAAATGGGCTGTGAGTTCATACAAAGCTATATCGATTAACACATCATGTAGTGCAAATATTTGTAATTTCTCTTCTAACTGGAAGCCCAAGGCAGCCTGTGGACCTATTTCTAAATTTCATTTCAGTTTTCTCTGCAACAAAGTTGTTTCTTCTGGCCCTCTTCCTCCTCCTTGTTCTCTTTCTTTTTCTTCTTCTTTACCTCCTCTGCAAGGTAAAGCTTAAGCTTATCCGGTAGGTTTACACACATCAGCCATTTAGTCTAAGTTTTGTCTGTTTCATTTTTTTGTTTGCTTGTTTTAATTTATTTTGTTCAATGAACAATTACTGAGTATCGACAAGATGCAAAATGCCTAACTACAAGAGTAAATCTATAAATACATATATGGGTTTCAATATGCGTGGTGTTTAATGAGAAGCTAGTTTGTTCTGTAAACTTTCGCCTAAAGTACAATTAAAAAAAAAGAAAAATACATATATGGGTTTCTTGGAAG
This sequence comes from Elephas maximus indicus, assembly GCF_024166365.1. Taxonomy (NCBI): domain Eukaryota; kingdom Metazoa; phylum Chordata; class Mammalia; order Proboscidea; family Elephantidae; genus Elephas; species Elephas maximus. The sequence goes on from NC_064838.1 coordinate 32,956,638, forward strand.
AATTTATGATACTGCAGACGAATTGAGAAAACTAGTATGGTTTCCATGCAAAGTTATACACAGAAATAAATTTACCTGTATACGTGGCTTGCAGCGTGTTTGTGCAAAAGGAAGCCTGGATGAGAAGTCAGGGAACTAGGCGGTGTGACGCTCTGAACGGAAAAGTCAACAAGGAGAGTAGAAGAATTTTCTGAAGAAGTCTGGAGAGTCCTCTACTGAGAGGTCTCTTTGAGTGGATGGACCATAGTCTGTGGCCTGAGCTTCAGCTGGCCAAGGCCCCAGACTGCCTGACCTGGCCAGGTTGATTAATGTCAATCAAACTTAAGAGACTGAAGCACATGTACCATAAGTCAGTTGTGGTTTGATGGTTTCTAATGGGGTTTACACTATTCTAATCAATAGAATGTTTAATCCCCTCCTAGGGCTCCCCTTCTTCTTAATTCAGAAGCCAGAGACATCTTAAGCTTACTTATGTCATAGTCTGAAAGTTGCATTTCAAATGCTAAGCACCCACAGGGATTGGCCATTGCAAATCTAAAGCCTAGGATAGCATGTTCAACCTCCTATAGCTATCAAGAAAAACACTCTGATTCCAGTCCAAAAAGACAATGCAGAGATGACTCAGTAAAAACTGAAAAGAGGGATGTGTTGTTTCCCTTTAAAATACATGGAAATATTCTTTTCTTTCATCCATCTTAATGTCTTGCCTCCCACAGCATCTGTGATGCCAACTAATGCTTAATATGACAGCAGCCAATTTGAATGTTTCTGCTGCCCAAAGTCTCAGCAGCAGCTGATTTCATTATCATCCCACCATTTCATTTATGGGCAATGGGAAGAATATGTCTATTTATACAAATGGAGGGGCCAAGGTGCAAGTAAGCCAGCTGTTGTCATGTCAGCTCTAACTCATGGTGAACCCACGTCTGTCAGAGTAGAGCTGTGTTCCTCAAGGTTTTCAATGGCTGATTTTTTAGAAGTAGATAACCAGACGTTTCTTCCAAGGCAACTCTGGGTGAACTTCAACTGCCCACCTTTCCATTTAGCAGCCAAGCATGTTAACCCTTTGTACCTCCCAAGGACTCCCAATATATAAGTACCTGGGGCCATTTTGAATGACTTCCGTAGAAACCATAACTCTGAACTAAACAAAGAGTATGCTGAACTCATCAGGTTCAGGGACAACAAATCCTCATGTCACCTCATCAGCAGGGCACTAGTTTAGCACTTGTCTATCCTGCTGCATTCTGAAGACTGTATAATGAGCCAACTGACAAACATGCTGCAAATATCAAATAAAGCCAATATAAGGCTAGAGCCTGATCTCTGAAGCCATTAAAAACTGGGTCCCATTTCTGCTGATTCACTGAGCGTTTCTTCAAAGACAATGGCCCTTTTGGTTGAATTTCTTTTTACTTAAATATTTAGTTTTGTTACATTTGCTTTTGGCAACAACTTAAATGAAAAGGGAATGGATATAGTCTGGAAGGGAGGTAATTAGTCCATATCATTTGGGAGTTGAGCCACAGATAAATCTATCGGGGAATACAGATTCAGAGCAAAGGAGTGGAAAATTTTTGAAGGCCATCATAAGATCTCAGGCACTCTATCCCTTGCAGTGAGACATACAATAAGAGTTAATTTTTGTTTGTTTGTTTTTTTTTGCCAGTGGTGAGTTCTAGATACATACCAGAAACATCTAGCTCTCGGCTTTCTACCTTAGCTCTAGTATAACCATTTCCTTCTTCCCGCAATCTTTTTTCATCCATATATAATTTATTACATTTCTGTTTAGTAAACTACAGACATTGTTTTAACCTTCTGAGAAACACAGGCCTCCTTGATTGGAGTTTCATAAACTTGCCAGTCACTTGTATACTGTCTCTTGATTTGCTCCCCGGGATGACTAATTCCATCCACTTTGAATACGGTTTATTGGTTTGACCATGACCTGGCTGGTGTTCCTCACTATTGGCCTCAGGAATGACCAATATATAGTAGTCTCAGCTCGACCTAATTATCTGTATGTCGTTGCACAAATAATTTTATCTGTCTCCCATTGGCTTCCTCATCAGCACAATGAGTACTCAACTTGATGACCTCTGAGGGTTTTTCCAGCTCTGTCATTCTATGTTGATGTGCACAGTTCCTCCTCTGCCCATCTGGGGTAGGGGAAATGTAATATATTAACCGTGTACTGTTACTCTTGTTACTGAGATCACTCCAATGCTTGGTGACGCCACGTATGTCAGAGTAGAACTATGTTCCACTGGGATTTCAATGACTGATTTTTTGGAAGTAGATCACCAGGACTTTCAAAGGTTAAAAAAAAAAAAACTCGTCGCCGTCAGGTGGATTCCAACTCATAGCAACTCTATAGGACAGAGCAGAACTGCCCCATAGGGTTTCCAAGGTGGATTCAAACTGCCAACCTTTTGGTTAGCAGCTGAGCTCTTAACCACTGTGTTGCTAGGGCTCCAATTTCATATTTCCATTGAAAATAAAGAAAACATTGAAATGCTCATAAAAACCAAAAACCAAACCCATTGCTGTCAAGTCAATTCCAACTCATAGTGACCCTATAGGACAGAGTAGAACTGCCCCCCAGGATTTCCAAGGAGCAGCTAGTGGATTTGAACTGCTGACCTTTTGGTTAGCAGCTGAACCCCTAACCACAGCACTACTAGGGCTCCTGAAATGCTCCTAACCAAAAAAGTTGATTTTTTCCCACAATTTCATAAAATTGCTACCTTAACACAACAAATCCAGTGTAATGCAAAGAGAGAATAATACCGAAGATATATCATTAAGTATGTTGCCTTTAAATGTTGTTAGGTGGTGCTGAGTTGGTTCCAACTCACAGTGACCCACGTACAACAGAAAGAAACATTTAGAGCACGTACTGATGAAGATCAAAGACCACAGCCTTCAGTATGGATTACACCTCAACATAAAACAAAAATCCTCACAACAGGACCAATAAGCAGCCTCATGATAGACCAAGAAAAAATTGAAGTTGTCAAGGATTTCCTTTTAACTTGTATCCACAATCAGCGCCCATGGAAACAGCAGTTAAGAAATCAAACAACGCACTGCATTGGACAAATCAGCTGCAAAAGATCTTTAAAGTGTTAAAAAGCAAAGATGTCCGCTTGAAGTCTAAGGTGCCTTTAAGTAAACCAAAACCACTGCCGTCGAGACAATTCGGACTCATGGCAGCCCTGCAGGACAGAGTAGAACTGCCCAGTACATTTCCAAGAAGCGCCTGGCGGATTCGAACTCCAGACCTCTTGGTTAGCAGCGGCAGCACTTAACCACTGGGGAGAAGTCCGCCCCCTCCTCCGCGGTGGGGGAGGGGCCGCTTCCGCGCAAAAGAGTCCAAAGGAACGCCTTTAAGTAATGCTGTTAAAACAGCTCCAATCCTCGAACATTGTTCTTTTTTTTTTTCAACAATTTTTATTGAGCTTTAAGTGAACGTTTACAAATCAAGTCAGTCTGTCACATATAAGCTTATATACACCTTACTCCATACTCCCACTTACTCTCCCCCTAATGAGTCAGCCCTTCCAGTCTCTCCTTTCATGACAATTTTGCCACTTTCTAACCCTCTCTACCCTCCTATCTCCCCTCCAGACAGGAGATGCCAACACAGTCTCGTGTCCACCTGATGCAAGTAGCTCACTCTTCCTCAGCATCTCTCTCCAACCCATTGTCCAGTCCCTTCCATGTCTGATGAGTTGTCTTAGGGAATGGTTCCTGTCCTGGGCCAACAGAAGGTTTGGAGACCATGACCGCCAGGATTCCTCTAGTCTCAGTCAGACCATTAAGTCTGGTCTTTTTATGAGAATTTGGTGTCTGCATCCCACTGATCTCCTGCTCCCTCAGGGGTTCTCTATTGTGCTCCCTGTCAGGGCAGTCATCGGTTGTGGCCGGGCACCATCTAGTTCTTCTGGTCTCAGGATGATGTAGTCTCTAGTTCATGTAGCCCTTTCTGTCTCTTGGGCTCTTAGTTATCGTGTGACCTTGGTGTTCTTCATTCTCCTTTGATCCAGGTGGGTTGAGACCAATTGATGCATCTTAGATGACCGCTTATTAGCATTTAAGACCCCAGACGCCACATTTCAAAGTGGGATGCAGAATGTTTTCATAATAGAATTATTTTGCCAATTGACTTAGAACTCCCCTTAAGCCATAGTCCGCAAACCCCTGCCCTTGCTCTGCTGACCTTTGAAGCATTCAGTTTATCCCGGAAACTTCTTTGCTTTTGGTCCAGTCCAGTTGAGCTGACCTTCCCTGTATTGAGTATTGTCCTTCCCTTCACCTAAAGTAGTTCTTATCTACTAACTAATCAGTAAATAACCCTATCCCACCCTCCCTCCCTCCCCTCCTCGTAACCACAAAAGTATGTGTTCTTCTCAGTTTATACTATTTCTCAAGATCTTATAATAGTGGTCTTATACAATATTTGTCCTTTTGCCTCTGACTAATTTCACTCAGCATAATGCCTTCCAGGTTCCTCCATGTTAGGAAATGTTTCACAGATCCATCACTGTTCTTTATCGATGTGTAGTATTCCATTGTGTGAATATACCACAATTTATTTAGCCATTCATCCATTGATGGACACCTTGGTTGCTTCCAGCTTTTTGCTATTGTAAACAGTGCTGCAATAAACATGGGTGTGCATATATCTGTTCGTGTAAAGGCTCTTATTTCTCTAGGGTATATTCTGAGGAGTGGGATTTCTGGGTTGTGTGGTAGTTCTATTTCTAACTTTTTAAAAAAACTCCAGATAAATTTCCAAAGTGGTTGTACCATTTTACATTCCCACCAGCAGTGTATAAGAGTTCCAATCTCTCCACAGCCTCGCCAACATTTATTATTTTGTGTTCTTTGAATTAATGCCAGCCTTGTTGGAGTGAGATGGAATCTCATCGTAGTTTTAATTTGCATTTCTCTAATGGCTAATGATCGAGAGCATTTTCTCATGTATCTGTTAGCTGCCTGAATATCTTCTTTAGTGAAGTGTGTGTTCATATCCTTTGCCCACTTCTTGATTGGGTTGTTTGTCTTTTTGCGGTTGAGTTTTAACAGAATCATATAGATTTTAGAGATCAGGTGCTGGTCGGAGATGTCATAGCTGAAAATTCTTTCCCAGTCTGTAGGTGGTCTTTTTACTCTTTTGGTGAAGTCTTTAGATGAGCATAGGTGTTTGATTTTTAGGAGCTCCCAGTTATCTGGTTTCTCTTCGTCATTTTTGGTAATGTTTTGTATTCAGTTTATGCCTTGTATTAGGGCTCCTAGGGTTGTCCCTATTTTTTCTTCCATGATCTTTATCGTTTTAGTCTTTATGTTTAAGTCTTTGATCCACTTGGAGTTAGTTTTTGTGCTTGGCGTGAGGTATGGGTCCTGTTTCATTTTTTTGCAAATGGATATCCAGTTATGCCAGCACCATTTGTTAAAAAGACTATCTTTTCCCCAATTAACTGACACTGGGCCTTTGTCAAATATCAGCTGCTCATATATGGATGGATTTATATCTGGGTTCTCAGTTCTGTTCCATTGGTCTATGTGCCTGTTGTTGTACCAGTACTAGGCTGTTTTGACTACTGTGGCTGTATAGTAGGTTCTAAAATCAGGTAGAGTGAGGCCTCCCACTTTCTTCTTCTTTTTCAGTAATGCTTTACTTATCCGGGGCTTCTTTCCCTTCCATATGAAGTTGGTGATTTGTTTCTCCATCACATTAAAAAATGGCATTGGAATTTGCATCGGAAGTGCATTGTATGTGTAGATGGCTTTTGGTAGAATAGACATTTTTACTATGTTAAGTCTTCCTATCCATGAGCAAGGTATGTTTTTCCACTTAAGTAGGTCCTTTTTAGTTTCTTGCAATAGTACTTTGTAGTTTTCTTTATATAGGTCTTTTACATCTTTGGTAAGATTTATTCCTAAGTATTTTATCTTCTTGGGGGCTACTGTGAATGGTATTGATTTGGTCATTTCCTCTTCGATGTTCTTTTTGTTGATGTAGAGGAATCCAAGTGATTTTTGTATGTTTATCTTATAACCTGAGACTCTACCAAACTCTTCTATTAGTTTCAGTAGTTTTCTGGAGGATTCCTTGAATTTTCTGTGTATAAGATCATGTCATCTGCAAATAGAGATAATTTTACTTCCTCCTTGCCAATCCGGATGCCCTTTATTTCTTTGTCTAGCCTAATTTCTCTGGCTAGGACCTTTAGCACAATGTTGAATAAGAGCAGTGATAAAGGGCATCCTTGTCTGGTTCCCGTTCTCAGGGGAAATGCTTTCAGGTTCTCTCCGTTTATAGTGATGTTGGCTGTTGGCTTTGCATAGATGCCCTTTATTATGTTGAGGAATTTTCCTTCAATTCCTATTTTGCTGAGAGTTTTTATCATAAATGGGTGTTGAACTTTGTCAAATGCTTTTTCTGCATCAATTGATAAGATCATGTGGTTTTTGTCTTTTGTTTTATTTATATGGTGGATTACATTAATGTTTTTTCTAATATTAAACCAGCCTTGCATACCTGGTATAAATCCCACTTGGTCGTGGTGGATTATTTTTTTGATACGTTGTTGAATTCTGTTGGCTAGAATTTTGTTGAGGATTTTTGCATCTATGTTCATGAGGGATATAGGTCTGTAATTTTCTTTTTTTGTGATGTCTTTACCTGGTTTTGGTATGAGGGAAATGGTGGCTTCATAGAATGAGTTAGGCAGTATTCTGTCATTTTCTATGCTTTGAAATACCTTTAGTAGTAGTGGTGTTAACTCTTCTCTGAAAGTTTGGTAGAACTCTGCGGTAAAGCCATCCGGGCCAGGGCTTTTTTTTGTTGGGAGTTTTTGGATTACTGTTTCAATCTCTTTTTTTGTTATGGGTCTATTTAGTTGTTCTACTTCTGAATGTGTTAGTTTAGGTAGGTAGTGTTTTTGCAGGAATTCATCCATTTTTTCTAGGTTTGCAAATTTGTTAGAGCACAATTTTTCGTAATAATCTGATATGATTCTTTTAATTTCAGTTGGGTCTGTTGTGATGTGGTCCTTCTCGTTTCTTATTCGGGTTATTTGTTTCCTTTCCTGTATTTCTTTAGTCAGTCCGGCCAATGGTTTATCAATTTTGTTAATTTTTTCAAAGAACCAGCTTTTGGCTTTGTTAATTCTTTCAATTGTTTTTCTGTTCTCTAATTCATTTAGTTCAGCTCTAATTTTTATTATTTGTTTTCTTCTGGTGCCTGATGGATTCTTTTGTTGCTCACTTTCTATTTGTTCAAGTTGTAGGGACAGTTCTCTGATTTTGGCACTTTCTTCTTTTTTATGTGTGCATTTATCGATATAAATTGGCCTCTTAGCACTGCTTTTGCTGTGTCCCAGAGGTTTTGTTAGGAAGTATTTTCATTCTCGTTGCAGTCTATGAATTTCTTTATTCCCTCCTTAATGTCTTCTATAACCCAGTCTTTTTTCAGGAGGGTATTGTTCAGTTTCCAAGTATTTGATCTCTTTTCCCTAATTTTTCTGTTATTGATTTCCACTTTTATGGCCTTGTGGTCTGAGAAGATGCTTTGTAATATTTCGATGTTTTAGATTCTGCAAAGGTTTGTTTTATGACCTAATATGTGGTCTATTCTAGAGAATGTTCCATGTGCGTTAGAAAAAATAGTATACTTTGCAGCAGTTGGGTGGAGAGTTCTGTATAAGTCAATGAGGTCAAGTTGGTTGATTGTTGTAGTTAGGTCTTCCGTGTCTCTATTGAGCTTCTTACTGGATGTCCTGTCCTTCTCCGAAAGTGGTGTGTTGAAGTCTCCTACTATAATTGTGGAGGTGTCTATCTCACTTTTCAGTTCTGTTAAAATTTGTTTTCTGTGGCTTGCAGCCCTGTCATTGGGTGCATAAATATTTAATATGGTTATATCTTCCTGGTCAATTGTCCCTTTTATCATTATGTAGTGTCCTTCTTTATCCTTTTTGGTGGATTTAACTTTAAAGTCTATTTTGTCAGAAATTAACATTGCTACTCCTGCTCTTTTTTGCTTATTGTTTGCTTGATATATTTTTTCCATCCTTTGAGTTTTAGTTTGTTTGTGTCTCTAAGTCTAAGGTGTGTCTCTTGTAGGCAGCATATAGACGGATCATGTTTCTTTATCCAGTCTGAGACTGTCTGTCTCTTTATCAGTGCCTTTAGTCCATATACATTCAGCGTAATTATAGATAAGTATGTGTTGTGTGTTGTCATTTTGATGCCTTTTTATGTGTGTTGTTGACAATTTCATTTTTCCACTTACTTTTTTGTGCTGAGACGTTTTTCTTTGTAAATTGTGTGTTCCTCATTTTCATAGTATTTGACATTACGTTTGCTCAGTCGTTAGTTTTTCTTGGTTTTTATTTTGAATTATGGAGTTGTTATACCTCTTTGTGGTTACCTTAATATTTACCCCTATTTTTCTAAGTAAAAACCTAACTTGTATTGTGCTATATCGCCTTGTATCACTCTCCATATGGCAGTTCTATGCCACCTGTATTTAGTCCCTCTTTTTGATTATTGTGATCTTTTACATATTGACTTCAATGATTCCGTTTTGAGCGTTTTTTTTTTTTATAATCTTAATTTGTTTTTGTGATTTCCCTATTTGAGTTGATATCAGGATGCTCTGTTCTGTGACCTTGTGTTGTGCTGGTACCTGATATTATTGGTTTTCTGACCTAACAATTTCCTTTAATATTTCTTGTAGCTTTGGTTTGGTTTTTGCAAATTCTCTAAGCTTGTGTTTATCTGTAAATGTCTTAATTTCGCCTTCATATTTGAGAGAGAGTTTTGCTGGATATATGATCCTTGGCTGGCAGTTTTTCTCCTTCAGTGCTCTGTATATGTCATCCCATTGCCTTCTTGCCTGCATGGTTTCTGCTGAGTAGTCTGAACTTATTGAGTCTCCATTGTAGGAGACCTTTCTTTTATCCCTGGCTGCTTTTAAAATTTTCTCTTTATCTTTGGTTTTGGCAAGTTTGATGATAATATGTCTTGGTGATTTTCTTTTTGGATCAATCTTAAATGGGGTTCGATGAGCATCTTGGATAGATATCCTTTCATCTTTCATGATGTCAGGGAAGTTTTCTGCCAACAGATCTTCAACTATTCTCTCTGTGTTTTCTGTTCTCCCTCCCTGTTCTGGGACTTCAATCACACACAAGTTATTCTTCTTGATAGAGTCCCACATGATTCTTAGGATTTCATCATTTTTTTTAATTCTTTTATCTGATTTTTTTTCAGCTATATTGGTGTTAATTCCCTGGTCCTCCAGATTTCCCACTCTGCATTTTAATTGCTTGAGTCTGCTCCTCTGACTTCCTATTGCACTGTCTAATTCTGTAATTTTATCATTAATCTTTTGGATTTCTGAATGCTGTCTCTCTATGGATTCTTGCAACTTACTAATTTTTCCACTATGTTCTTGAATAATCTTTTTGAGTTCTTCAAGTGCTTTATCAATGTGTTCCTTGGCTTTTTCTGTAGATTGCCTTATTTCATTTCTGAGGTCATCCCTGATGTCTTGAAGCATTCTGTAAATTAGTTTTTTATATTCTGTATCTGGCAATTCCAGGATTGTATCTTCATTTGGGAAAGATTTTGATTCTTTAGTTTGGTGAGTTGTAGAAGCAATCATGGTCTGCTTCTTTATGTGGTTTGATATTGACTGCTGTCTCCGAGCCATCACTATGATATTGTAGTGATTTATTCTATATTTGCTCACTGAGTCTTATCTTGTTTTGTTTTCTTTCAATATACATAGATGGGCTACTAGATTGCGCTGTCTTGATTGTTGTAGCCCTTGACTCACTTATGTCCTATTACCAGCTGGTTTGGGCTGTTACCAGATATATAAGCCTGAGTGCATTTACCATTCTTGAGTAGAATCTGATTTTGGGTCAGCAAGTGTGTGACGCAGACTGTCACCTATCCACCTAGAAAAGTAGTGGTGATAGATGTGTGCACCAGATTCTAGTAGCAGCTGGGGTTCACACTCCGGGGGGGGGGGGCGCAGGATGCTGACAGGCTTCCCCCAAGTGCCAGTGAGGTAAGTGTGTCTCTATTCCTAAAGCACTTTGGTGGGTGGGCTCTGCAGCTGTACCTTAGGCCCCCAATGCAAGTACCTCTACAGATTGGTAGGTGTCATCCTCCTTAGACCCCTAAGGCAGGAGGCTAGGTGGTCTGGGGGGAGCTTCAGCCCTCAGTTCTCTGTTGTGGGTCAGTGAGGGCTCTGTTGAATACGCAGAGTTATCAGACCTGGGAAACTTGTCTTTCCAGTAAATCTGCTAAAACAATTATAGTCAGATCCTTTTCAGAAATGCCTTTACATTATGATAGCCACCTTGTTCCCTGTAGGGATTAAAGCCCAAGACTGTGGATCACATATGCTTGGCTGGAGCTGGCTCTGTGTTTTTAGTCCAATTAGGGAAGATTTTTGGTCCCTGGGTTTTTTGTAGTTGCTTCTCTCAGGCCAGGAGAATGGGTTAGGAAAAGACCAAAAAAAAAGGAAAAGAAAAACTGCAGAGCAGTTCACTCTCTGGCTCAGGAAATTCCAATGTTAATGAAGCCGCCTGGGAAGGGGAGGGGAGGGTTCAGATAAATAGGTGAGAGTAGCACCCCGGAATATAGACAAAGTTACTTATCTTGCATGGGATGACTGTTTTATCTGAGATTCCCGAGGGGCACATCGACTGTGCGCGCTGGCTGGGTAGAGATTGCCCCTGAGGGTCAGGCCTGTGTCCTGTGCTTGTGCTGTCTCAGAAGCCGCTGTTAGTTCCTCCGCTCCCAGTCCAAAGCCCAGCACCAGGGTTCCCCGGCTGGGACTCTGCACTCCTGGCTCCAAAACCAGTTGCTGCCTCCCAGTGACTTCTGCTCCTGTCAGCCGCATCGCTGCGCTGCCTGCGTGCACTGGCTGGGCTTCCCCCGAGGTCAGTTCAGGGGGCTAGGGCTGTGCCCCGTGTTTGCGCCGTCACAGGATGTGGTGCTCAGCTCCCCTGCACCCAGTCCAAAGCCAGGCGCCAAGGTTTCCTGACTGGGACGCTGGCTCCAGGCTCCGAAAACAGTCGCTGCTTCCCCATGGTTGTTCGTTCTCAGTCTCTGTCACTCAGGTCAACTCTTTAGATCTGTGTTTGATGGTCAGGGTTCGTAGATTGTCATGTATGTGATCGATTCACTTGTTTTTCTGAGTCTTTGTTGCAAGAGGGATCCGAGGTAGCTTCTACCTAGTCAGCCATCTTGGCCCCGCCCCCTCGAACATTGTTCTTATTGCCTCTAGGGGTCGCTGCTTTTCTGAGGGAACATGACTGAAATTGTGGCAGTGGGAAAGAATGGTTCTGTTTACAGAAACTAGATTCACAAACAACTCCAAGCTGTAGATAAAGCCATTTTGTAGAGAAGAAGTGCTCTTGGAGGCCCCTGGTGGCTAACTAGAGTCAACGCAAATCTCACAAGGCAGTTTCACGCCTGTCCCTTTACACCAGATTGTAGCCTGTTTTAGGAATTGATTATCGCACATATTCCATCTGAAAGCAAATCGGATATCATTTGTTTGCAGTCACTCATCCCAAGTGAGATGAGTGCCTCAGCCAAGATCACAGAACCAGTCACAGGCAGAGCTGGGATCAAGCTCCAGGTCTGACAACCAGAGGCGTCAGAAAGTTTTCATGAGCTCCCAGCGCTCAGCTCATCAATAAGCCTGTGTTTCCTTGTTTTCATCTTCCTTTGTGAATATATGCAACACAGTAAAACTGTAATTGCAAGAATTGTATACTCTCGTTGAGCTTATTTGGTTTAATTTTGCAGAGTGCTATGATTCTTGTCATTTATTATCTAGAACTAAAACTCCATGTATTTTGGAAGAAGGAAATGAAACCACAGAATTAGAATGCATAAGTCCATTTAATTATTGTTTACAAGCCTCTGTGAAGCAGTGTGCCAAGAGTTTCCTTTGCCTCCCAGGCTATATTCTGGACAGAGAGCCACAGCCTCATCACTGCCAGGGAGTTTGAGTAGTCCTTCCAGATTTTAAGTAAGTCAAGCCATCAAACAAGAATTCAGTGAGAATGTGCCAAATGCTAGAATCTCTACAAATATGAAATGAAAGACGATGCTCAGGTCATTGAAAATATTCATCTCAAAGATGAGGCATCTTCTCATGGGGAATAGGTCAAACACTAGCATTGCTTAAGTGTTAAACTGGTTATACGCTCCCAGAATAGTGCCCTTGACCATCACAATATATGTCCAAATGATTCCTAACCGATGAGTAGTGACATAAATGCCATGGGACACTAACATGATAGAGACTGAGGAATGAAGGTGTTAGGATCCCCTAGAGATTCCTCTAAGTCTTACCTAAATTCCATCCAAGTCCTTTTATCTTTGGGCCCCAAGACTAACTGGAAGCACCCATTCATCCTTTTAGATCTACAGGTTCCAAACAGGCTTTTCCTACACTTTTATTCCAGTTAAGCATATAACCCTCTTGAATATCTCCAAGAGCTTTGTGCTTTTACCAATAACAAAATCAGACAAGGGTGACAGTAACAAGCAAAGGGCAATTTACAGAGACTGAAAAGTCTATCAGATGGTCAAAATGTATTAATAGACATCTCACCAAAGAAGATGTGCAGATGGCAGACAAGCATATGAAAATATGTTCAACATTATTTGTCGCCTTTTTGTGCCATCAGGTTGACTCCAACTCATGGCAACCTCATATGTTACAAAATAGAACTTCCCCATAGGTTTTGGGTTTTTTTTTTTTTTTTGGGGCTATAATCTTTATGGAAGACCTTTTCTTCCACAGTGCCACAGGATGGGTTCAAACCACCAACCTTTCAGTTGCCAGCTAAGTGCAAACCATTTGCACCACCCAGGGGCCCTTCATTAGGAAACTGCAAATTAAAACAGTAATGATATACACCACTGTATACCTATATGAATGGTGAAAATAATAATAATTTAAAAAATGCAATATTAATTGCTGACAAGGATCCATAGCAAAAAGAACCCTCATTCACCACTAGTGGGAATGCCAAATGTACAGCCATTTTGGAAGACAGTTTGGCAGTTTCTTAGAAAGCTAAACATAGTCTTACATACAAACCAGTCTTGAGACCTGACAAACACTACCTCAGCCAGGTGATCAAAGTCAACATCAGCATTACAAGTCATGTTTATAGTATACACACTTGACAGGATATAATGAAAATGGCATTTTACCTTGGTGGTTGTCTTCCCAACAGTCCATAACCTAAGGCTAATTATGAGAAAACATCAGACAAATCCCAATTGAGGAAAATAAGGCAAACACCTGATCAGTACTCCTCAAAACTGTCAATGTCATCAAACACAGAGGAGATCTAAGAAAACTGTCATAGCCAAGAGAAGTCTAAGAAGTCATGATAACTAAATGTAATGTGGTGTCCTAGGTGGACTCTTGGAACAGAAAAAGCACATTCAGTGAAAACTAAGAAAATTTGAATAAAGTGTGTACTTTAGTTAATAATTTGTCAATACTGGTTCATTAGTTGTAACAAATATACCATGTGAGATGTTAATAATGGGGAAAATTGGCTATGAGATATATTGGAGTTCTTTGTACTAACTTCCCCATTTTTCTATAAATCTAAAAATGCTCTGAAATTGTTTATTTTGAAAAATAAAGGTGATCAGTGAAGTCTTTGTAGAAATTGAGAAAAATGGAGCCATATGCCAATTGCCAATTTGATTCAACAATACTCAGCCCTTCTTCCAATCTCTCCATTTCTCTTCCGTTCCCAATTCTGATATTTCTAGGTCATCTCTTTATTTACCCATCACACCACCACCACACCAGCACCAGCACCAGCACCAACCACCACCACCATTTATCTCTTTCTTTACCCAAAGAAAAGGAAGAAGGATATGGGAGAAAATGAATGGTCAAAAGCATTGAATGTGTACTGAATTTTTACGCAAATAATACACAACTTTACTTTTGTCTGCCAACCACAGCCTCCCCTTCCAAGGTATTTTTTAAGCTGCTATGGCAATTTTTTTTTTATATGTTACTGTAAAAAAAATTTTTATTTGCATAAAAATATGGTATATTGGTTTCAGCAAAGATCTGAGATGAAATATAATTTCGTGTGAAAGGAAAAATCTCCCCCAAAACATGTCAATGTTCTCAATATCTTAAGGCTTCACCTAGCAAAGTCATCTTAGCTTATTCCCAAGTGAATCAAACCAGCTTATACATAACAGATATCAATTTAATAGTTGCTGATTCAGAAGCCATTTGGAGGTGGATATGTTTGCAAAAGATGGATTAGTTAGGATTATTTTGGGCTGTGACAGAAAACCCAAAACAACAGAAACTTAAAAGAAAAAGAAGTCTATTTCCCTCAAATATAAAGGCAGGAAGTCCAAGGATGATACAGCTGCTCTATATTACCGTCAGTGTCTGTCTTGTTGCTCAGTCATCCTCAACAAACGACACCTACCTCATAACCCAAGATGGCTGCTCCAGCACCAATCATGAGGAATAAAAAATAGGAAGGAGAAGGTACTTTCCTCTCTCAATGGACTTTTCTAGAAGTTGAACTCACTACATCTACTGCATTTCATTGGCTAGTAGCAAGTCACATAATTACCCCTTGCTGCAAGACTGATATGAAATGTAGTCTTTACTCCAGGAGGCCACGTGCTCAGCTAAAAATCTGGAGTTCTATTATTATAGAAGAGGAAAACATATCTTGGGGGGACAATTAGCAGTTTCTGCCACAAAAGGTGATCAGACAAAGTGCACAGAGATGCTCTTCCATTTAGCCAGCTGTCTTAGTTATCTAGTGCTACTATAACAGATACACCACAAGTGGATGGCTTTAACAAAGAAAAGTTTATTTTCTCACAGTAAAGTAGGTTAAAAATCCAAATTCAGGATGTCAGCTTCAGGGGAAGGCTTTCTCTCTCTGTTGGCCTTCTCATCAATCTTCCCCCAGACTAGGTGCTTCTCTGTGCAGGAACCCCAGGTCCAAAGAACACGCTCTGCTTCTAGCACCGCTTTCTTGATGGTAAGAGGTCCCCCTGTCTCTCTGCTCACTTCTTTCTTTTATATCTCAAGAGATTGCCTCAAGACACAATCCAGTCTTGTAGGTGGAGTCCTGCCTCACTAACACAACTGCCTCCTCTCCTCCCTCATTAACATCATAGAGGTAGGATTTACAACATACAGGAAAATCACTTAATACCAGGAATCATGGCCCGGCCAAATAGATACATACATTTTGCGGGGGACATAATTCAATCCGTGACACCAACACTGACCAGAAGCTTACTAAATACCGTTTTCTCTGTTCAGTACATTTCTCCACCTCCCCCTTTCCCTTCTGCTATGCTAATTCTACTCAATATTCTGTACCCAATGTATATGTCAACTCCTCTTGAAAACCTTCATTGATCTTATAACTGTAGGTGAAATGTCCTTCTTTTGTGCTGTCATTATACCTGCACTTCCGCTTTGACAGTATATAACACATTTAGTGGTGATCACCTGGTCAGCTATCTGTCTCCCCCATTAAACTATTAGATCCATAAGAGCAGAAGTCATGCCTTCCTTGCTATCATTACAGCCACAAGGGTTGGTACAAGAGCACTAATTAAATACTACTTGAATAAATATGTAAATGAAAGTTCTATAAGCTTCTCCATTGGACTATTAGCCACGTTAAGTACTTACAGGTTTCTATTACAAGCAAAGTCTGACAAATGAACTGCTGTTGTAATCTTCAAAATGGGTGCAATAGAATCAAGGAGAACCCAGAGGCAACTAAAGAAAATGAAAATGGTAATAAAGAAGACTTGAAACATCATA
The DNA here is from genome assembly GCF_024166365.1 of Elephas maximus indicus. Classification (NCBI taxonomy): domain Eukaryota; kingdom Metazoa; phylum Chordata; class Mammalia; order Proboscidea; family Elephantidae; genus Elephas; species Elephas maximus. Next base: position 32,972,536 of record NC_064838.1, read on the forward strand.
CAAATGTTCAAGACCTAAAGATAATATAACTGCGTTTGGAACCAATGAGATGATATCAAGGTAGTAACAATAGTAGCTACAAAGCTACAATTAATGAACACCTACTAAGTGCTGATAACTATGCCATGTTGTTGTTGTTAGGTGCTGTTGAGTCAGTTCCGACTCATAGTGACTATATGTACAACAGAACGAAACGCTGCTCAGTCCGCACGACCCTCAAAATCATTGCTACGTTTGAGCCCGTTGTTGCAGCCACTGTGTCATTCTATCGCCTTGAGAGTCTTCCTCTTTTTCAATGACCCTCTACTACGCCAAACTAATCATAGGATTTTCACTAGCCAATTTTTTTTTTTTAGAAATAAGTCAACAGGTCATTCTTCCTAGTTTATCTTAGTCTGGAAGCTCCCTGGAAACTTGTCCACCATGGGTGACCCTACTGGTATTTGAAATGTCGGTGGCATAGCTTCCAGCATCACAGCAACACACAAGCTACCGGTACAGCAAGCTGACAGACAAATGGTGGACTATGCTGTGACTTTTGTGTATATTAGTTTATTCAAGAGCTCTCTTACTCAATCTCTCTCTTATTAACACACACATCACACACACACACACACACACACACTTTGTCTTTGAGGAGATTAAGACACAGAGAAGTTAATTGACTTGCTCAAGGTCATCCAGGTGATAACCTGTAGATTGATGACTGACCTCAAGGCGTGGATCCTTTCCACTCTGACACAAAGCTCCCTCACATACTTCTGGTACATAACTCATCATAAATGTCTTTCCTATGAAACCCACTGGATCAGCAAAGAAGGGTCTTAGTATGTTTCTTAACAGCTAGTGTGAGGATTGCTTTAGTACTTTCCAAAACTCAAACTGCTGAAGAGTTGTCTGAACCCACAACAAAACCAGACAACTGAGAAATTAACAAGCTAAGGCAATCTACTTTGAAAGCTAAATTATACCCCACCCCACCCCTACAGGCCGCCTATATCCCAGGACTCTTGTACCCATGCCCTCTCATTCCAGCCTCCATTGTCTAGAAATTGTCCAAGGGCTAAACGCTCCCTTCAAAAGCTAAACTTGCTGGAAGTAAAATTCTTAAATTTGTCACATACTCCTACTCACAAAATTTGCCAAGAGATTAAAAGGAAAGGAAAGACAAAGAAAATTTGCATACTTCCTTCCTGAGAGCCCAACTCAGCTCAGTGGGCTGCCTTTAAACTGGAGAAAAGTTTTGTTTGACAATTTCTGAGAGCAACAAGCTCCCTATGAAAGGGAGATGAGGAAGGTAAAATGACTCAACATATTGCAAAGCCCTGAGGAGTTGTACTTCATTTATGATACGTTTCTGGATTCTTGCCCTAGTGTGTGGGTGGAGATAGGGAAGAGAGAGGGAGTGAGGAACAGTTTTCTTTGTTTCTGGCTTTCTTGCACTTTGGGTTCATGTAGTGTTCTCTTATGTGGGGACAAGAGCCTCTCCTTCATTCTGCTGGAGGACGAATCAACTTAAAACTCAGGTAACATACAGACATAGCAAACCAAGCTGTTCTTACTGTGGTTCTTAATTTCATTAACCTAAGACCAAAAAGAATTTCATAGTCTTCAAGAATTTCATAGTCTTCTTGCCTAGATCCCTGGGTAAATGAAATCATATCTTTACAATTCTGCAAAATATTTATTTCCTCTTTTTCCAAGTAGAAAAGTAGAAACTTGCAAGGTGGTGGTTTATTTGTTGACTGATTTAATGTAAAATCCATTTTATGTACAGATGATTCTCGAGGATGGTAATTCCTATTTATTTTAAAATCAAAACCAATATATATGTGGTATTTTTTTTTTTTTTTATCTGCTATGTTTCTGGCCATGGGCTAATGTTTTTATAGATTTTTATATATTTTTTTAATTTTTTCTTATTACTTCAATGAATACAATTTCTCTGTAAGGAAAGTGTCACAGGTGAAGTGAGTTACAGAGAGGTAAATTGACTAATCTGGCCAGTCTCCTACTCACACACAGTCTCACCAAAGTGAAGAGTTCAGTGCTCTGGCAATAATATGTCTAGTCAACAAATACCTACTTACACCATTTACTCACTTATGTATTTATTTTAGTTTACACTTCCTCGACATAGAGTAAACGTGTAATAGATAAGTAATAAACTCTAACAAATGTCCAGGCCCCACACTGAGAAAGTGCATGTGTTCTGGCTAACTCCTGACCTATGGGGATTAATGAGAGCGCTATTAGAGCTCATTGGCAAAGGGCAAAAGAACTGGGGGACTCCAGGAGGAGAAACTTTAAAGAAGACATGACTTTTTTAGGGATTATCTCTCTAAATTCACTTTGCTCAATAGCCATGCGCTCAGATTACCCTGTGTGATGTGGAAATTCATATGAATATGAACTGGCTATCAAAAAAAAAAAAAAAATAGAGACACTATTGAGGTGTTAAAGAGCAGATGTAAAAACCTTCAGAGTAGGTATTTGTTTCCTATTTTTGTGACCCAGTCAGAGCCATAATCCATGTGGTCCAAGCACCTAGTAATATTAAGGTTTAAAAAAAAAGTTCAAAAACCAAGCATAATTTCAACATAACCTCCAGATCTTTATTTCCATTTCTCAATACTTTTTATTTCTTTTTCTTTTATTACCTTGGTGGTGCAGTGGTTAAACCTTGACTGCTAACCAAAAGGTCAGCAGTTTGAATCCTCCAGCCGCTCCTTGGAAACCCTGTGGGGCTGTTCTGCTCTGTCCTCTAGGGCCGTTATGAGTTGGCATAGACTCTATGGCAACAGGTTTGGTTTTTTTAGTTTTTTTAATCCCCTTCATTATCTTCCCTCACACACCATACGAAAAAAACAAAAGCCAAACGAGCTGCCTTCCAGTCATCTCCAGCTCACGGTAACCCTAGTGTGTCAGTGTAGAATTGTGCTCCACAGGATTTCCAATAGCTGATTTTTCAGAAATAGATTGCCAGAACTTTCTTCTGAGGTGCCTCTAGGTAGACTTGAACTTCCAATCTTTCAGTTAACAACTGACAGCATTAGGCGTTTCCATCATTCAGGGACTCTTACATCATTACTAGCCCTGTGCTTTTCTCTCAAAATGTCATGAAGAATTCCTGTTCCCGGTAACAATGATTAACTCTTGCTCTTCTGGTTTTTCCTCACAGTGTAAAAATGATGACCATGTAGCCAAGTCATCACATTTCCATTTCGAACCCAAAAAAACCTGTTGCCGTCGAGTTAATTCCTACTCATAACAATTTTATAGGCAGGGTAGAACTGCCCCATATAGTTTCCAAGGTGGATTCAAACTGCCAATCTCTTGGCCAGCAGCCAAGCTCTTAACCACTGCACCACCAGAGCTCCTTCTATTCAAGGGAAGCCAAAATCCCATCACCACAGTTTAGTTACACAAAAATGGTGGAAAGTACTCTCAATTGAATTATTCATTTTTCTATTTTAATGTGTTTCGGAAAAAAAACTAGATCGTTAACTTATAAGTAAAGTGAGGTTTTTTGTTTGTTTATTTTTGTTTTTTCCCTTTCTCTTACACATTTGCCCTTCAAATTACTTGTGTGTTTACAGTACAGAATCACATGCCCATGATGGCTGGCTATATGGCCCTCATTTTATGGAGCTCTGCCTTGGCTAGAAAACTCTGCCAGAGTTAATGTCTCTCCAACTCCCTGGGTGAAAAGTCATGATAGTCATTTCTGCTATATCTTCGTAGTCTGTCCCCTTCTGCTTATCTTGCTCTCTTTGCACACCCACTTCTCTACACAGATGTGCAATGGGCCCACATTCGCCACCATTTTTATTTCATTTGGAATGTCTTTCACTACTCTTTTCAAAATAAATGCTTGTTATTGATGTTAGATGCTGTTGAGTTGGCCCTCAACTCATGGCTACCTCATACTCAAAGGGCTTGGACTGTTGTGATCTGCAGGGTTTTTCAGTGGCTGATTTTTCAGAAGTAGATCACCAGGCATCTTTTCCTAGTCAGTCTTACTTTGTAAGTCCCACTGAAATCAGTCCAGCATCATAGCAACACTCGAGCTTCTACTGACAGGTGGGTGGTGGCTGCACGTGAAGCGCATTGGTCAGGAATCAAACTTAGGTCTTGCTCATGGAAGGTGAGAATCCTACCACTGATCCACCGCTGCCTCAACTCATCTTTAAAACCTGATGCCTTGGGAAGCCTTCGCTGTTCGCCCCATTGGGATGCTCTGTCCTGTGAATTCCTGTAGGAATTCCATGCCTGGAACAGGGTAGTCATTCAATATATATTGTTAAACTAATTAATACATATATGATATCTGTATCTCTCATCTCATCTTCTCATTTCTACATTGTGTGCATTATGGTACAGCTATTTATACGCCTATATCTCAAACCAGAATCACTAAATCCTTGATTAATAAGATAAAGGAAGAAGAGAGTTATACCCATGTTAATTTGTTTTGTAGAAAACACACACTGATTTATTTAGGATTAGAAGAGCATCATATCCGCAACTTCCTCCCAATTCAGAAAAAGCCTGCGATATGTATTATGGAGGCAGTAAGAGAAGGATAAAGCAAATGTGGGAAATCCTACCATTTGGAGAATCTTGGTGTTGGGTATATGAGAATTGTTTGTATTATTCTTTCAGCTTTTCTGCGATTCTGAGATTATTTCACACTAGAAATTTTAAAAAGAAAGATAAGATTAAAAAAGGTGGTATCTTAGCCAGTTGAGCTACAAATCATGTGGAAATTAGATTCTAATAGTTGTGAGGAAGACAAACATTGCAAGTAGTCAAGATTATTCCAGAAATTCTCTCAAATATCCCATACAATGTGGGATATACACTTTTGCATAAAGAACTGTGGTGCGTATAGTAAAACCGGCATGGCATTCAGTGTCCATTCCTCCCTCCTTCTTGTATGCTTTCCTGAACTACAAAAACTGCATTTCTCAGAATCCCGTGTGGCCAAGGTTCTGGATGCAGAATCTTTTCCACCAGGTAGAACTCACAGGAGATTTGAAGCACAGACATGAAGTGGAATCCCTCTTCCTTCTGCTCTGGCTTTGTTGCTGGCAAGCCTGGCTGTGGAGATGGTGAGTCTTCTGCAACAACACTCAGGGGCCAACTCACTCACTTTGTGGGTATTAAGAAACAATTGTGAATCCTCATCCACGGCTGGCGGGAATGCAAAATGGCACAGCCGCTATGGGAAACAGTTTGGCGATTCCTCAAAAAGCTGTACATAGAACTACCATATGCTCCAGAAATCCGACTCATATGTACGTACCCAAGAAAACTGAAAGCAAGACACAGACAGACAGACACATGCACTCCGGTGTTCATTGCAGCACTTCTCACAATAGCCAAAAGGTGGAAACAACCTAAACGTCCATCAACAAATGAACGAATAAACAAACTGTGATAAATACACACAATGGAATATCACTCAGCCATAAAAATAAAGGAAGTCCTGACACAGGCTACAACATACATGAACCATGCTGTGTGATGTAAATCAGTCACAAAAGGATAAACATTGTAAGATCCCACTTACTTGAAATATCTGTTGTTGTTGATGATGTTGTTGTTGTTGTTGTTCGGTGCCGTCGGGTCGGTTCTGACTCCTAGCGACCCTATGTACCACAGAACAAAACACTGCCCAGTCCTGCGCCATGCTCACAGTCGTTGTTATGCTTGAGCCCACTGTTGCAGCCACTGTGTCAATCCATCTTGTTGAGGGTCTTCCTCTTTTCCGCTGACCCTGTACTCTACCAAGCATGATATCCGTCTCCAGGGACTGATCCCTCCTGACAACATGTCCAAAGTATGTAAGACGCAGCCTCACCATCCTTGCTTCTAAGGAGCATTCTGGCTGCACTTCTTCCAGGACAGATTTGTTAGCTCTACTACACGAAATATCTAGAATAGGCCAATATTGAGAGGCCAAATTTTATCAGTGGTTGCCAGGGGTGAGAGGGAGGGAGAAAGGGGAATTGTTGTTTAGGAAGCATTGAGTATCTGTTTATAGTGACCGAAAAACTTGGCGATGGATATTGGTAATGGTGTAGGACATGATTAACGTCATTTGTGTCACCGAATTATACATGTAAAAAATGTTGAACTGGAAAATGTTGGGTTATATGTATTTTCTACAATAATCAAAATTTAAATAAATAAATAAATAAGCAGCAATTGTGGCAGCAAGAGAAGCTGGGTTCCAGATCTGATCTCATGGGTGTCAAAGGCAGCTGTGGTGTGGTGATTGCTTCCTGATCCCTGCACTGCAGTTACAGCGTGGGTTCTTGTTGAAATTCAACAGTCCCAGCTGGGGCCTCCTTCCCATTTCCCTCTTTTCTGATGGTGGCAGAGGCTGCAGCACCAGGCAGGCTAGCATGGCCATGGGAGTAACATCTGAAGGGCCAGTCTTGCATCCATCCGAGCCTCTGGCCCTTCCAGTGATGCTGTAAATAACTAATTACCTACTTTTCTGATAAATAAAGCCAGAATGGCTTATATTTCCTAAATCTAAACCCTAATTTATTCAATCCTGCACAAATATCCCTTTAATGCACAACTAAATGCTGGAACCCCAAAGTTAGACTAAAAGAAGGAACAAAAGAAGTATCTACATACAAGTGTATGAATGAATATTCAAACCATTGTTTCCTTAAGATAACTATCAAATCTCTACCCATGAATGGGGGTGGGAGGAGAATGTTAAGGTATATACCTGATGTTGGCAGATTTAACTCGAGGCCTTTTAATAGTAACCTGCATGCCAGTAGAATTGTTATTTCAATAAGCATTAGAGTATCAGTGAAGTTACAAATCACTGAACATTAAAACAAACTTAATTTAATTTACTTAAAAGCACAGACGAGTACTTCTTTAGGACCCTTCCAGAGTGCCAAGCCCAGTATTTATGAGGTATTGGTGGTTCAAAAAAAAAAAAAAAAACAGACTCGTTCTGACTCATAGAGACCCTATAGGACAAAGTGGAACTGTCCCATAGGATTTCCAAGGAGCGGCTGATGGATCCGAACAGCAGATTTTTGGTTAGCGGCCTAAGCTCTTAATCACTGTGCCACCAGAGCCTCACTGATGGTTCAGTGGTTGAATTTTCACCTTCCATTTGGAAGACTCACATTCTATTCCAGACCAACGCACCTCATATACAGTGACCACCCATCTATCAGTGGAGACATGCTTGTTGCTATGATGCTGGACAGGTTTCAGTAGAGCTTCCAGACTAAGACAGACTAGGAAGAAAGGCCTGGTGAGCTATTTCCAAATATGAGCCTATGAAAACCCTGTGGGTCACAATGGTCCAACCCACACCAATCATGGGGATGGCGCAGGACTGGTTAGCTTTTCTATTCATTGTGTGTGGGGTCTCCATGAGTCAGGAGCCAACTGGACAGTAGCTAACAACAACAGCAGCACAGAACTTGATTGTCCAGCAAACTCGTGTTGAAACAAACTATTCAACAGAAAAATCTTAGCCTCCCAAAGAAACAAATTTGAACCTAATTATATTCATCTAAAAATACTTTCATTGCCCCCCACTACCCCAGGCTTCTTAAAGAGAATCAAACACTAGGTATCTTAATTTCCTGTGAAATTTTTTTTTTTAGTTTTAAGGTCTTTATAAATCTCATTTCAATTATAGGGGATCACATTTTCAATTTTAAAAGTTTCCAATTTTAAACTTTTAGAAGAAAATAAGCCCAACAGGTCCTCACCAAACAAATCACACACTAAAAGAGAAAAAAAAAAAAAATTGCACATAAAATGTTAAATTTATTCTTTCCTACAAGTGAGAAGGCTCCATTGATTTTCCTAAGTCAAAGCCACCAGGTTAATTAAAGGTTTAATGATGTAATCTAGCTCTCTTTGAATGAGCTCTCTTCTTTCTTTGGACCTTTTGTTTTTTACATTATAAATGTAAAACCCGCTTCAGCAAGTCTGGGGACAACTTGGTTATTGATCTTCTGAAACCCATTACTTGGGATTTGGCCTTTCAGATCCATGGCAGAATATGTAATGTCTACCTAGGAGTTGTTGAAAGCCCCATTTACCACTTGAAATGAAAATCAAGGCATTATACAAGGGTAAAGAGGAAGAAGTTGTGAAAAAGAAATGAGAAAAGAATAAATGGCCCTTTGAAAACCCTTTCACTTCCTGGTCATACAGAGTGATAATTATCCCACATGTTTGCTCCCTTTTAAGACAGAGCTCATTCTTTGTGTAAAATTCCATCTTGATGGAAAGGAGCAGAACCTCTATACATGGCTTTTCTCTCATTGTTCTCATTGTACTGGCTCCCCCTCCAATAGGCGAAGAGCATTTTTATGATGGATTACAGTTAGTTACTTGCATATCTATCTTTATAATTAGATTGTGAGTGCCTTAATCAAAGAGTCCCTCAGTTGCTAATAGTTTCAGGTTGGATTCCCCAGGAAGCAGACCCTGAGGGGGAGATTAGTAGGCAGAACACTTATTAGGGAGCACTACTGAGAACAGCACCTGAAGAACAGAATGGAAAGGAAGGAAGCAGACCTGGGCAGAGGGAAGAGTTGTGCTACCATTCAGTCTTATCCAAGGCCTCAGCCAACCTTATGGAGAGCTCTAAGGAAGGTATTATTAGACCTTCAGACCAGTCATTAGATCGGCTGGCTGCTGCAGGAAGGTGATGTGACCTTGGTCGAGGCAGCTGTCTTTAGCTGAGGCAACTTCTGAAGAGGGCTGACAGCTGAGGATTGTCAGCCAGCAGCAAAGCCGATAGCTATGAGTTAAGTCCCTCAGCTTGAAGGGGGATCATAGCATGCACTATGTTATTTTATATATTGTTTATCTCCCTAGTTTCTTGAGTGTCTTCTATGCATAGAGTATACTATATACAGTGACTGTAGATACACTGTGCATGGAATATACTAAGTGTTCAATGAATATTTGTTCAATCGAATTATTGATGGCCCTAGATGGGCCTTGGCATACTCCTGCCTCAGGCACCCTACTCCTGGCAACCTGCACTATCTCAGGCAGTACAGAGCAATAGTTGTGAATGATCAGCAGTGTTAGGGTTTAAAGAATGCTGAGAGGCAGAGTGTGAGAATTTCAGTCACCATGAATAGACAAGAGATCTTATGCTGAGGCCAAAACCAATCAGTTGCCATCGAATCTATTCTGACTCATGGTGACTCCATTTGTGCCCGAGTAGAATTGCGCTCCATTCCCTGTCATTTAAACCTTTTGGAGTACGTTTGCAAGAGAGGACACTGGGGCATTCTGTAAGGAGTCTTTCTTCAGGAGCTGAGTGCAGTCACAGCCAAGCAGAATGTGATACTCTCCATCCTGAAAGATCATTTGGGGCTCTCTTTTTTTTTAGGCAAAGGGCATGCCTAGCCTGAGGTCACATGCTCACTTCCCCACCCAAAGCTCAGAGTGTGTTTGATTCTGAGCCAGTCCCTGGATGAGATGGGTATACTTTCAGAAGACCTGCCATAGAATAACTTTTCCTTCAGATAAAAGGGAAGGAAGCCTGGTGAAAGCTTCTGTAATTTTACAGGCACATTAAAGTAAAAATCCTGTGCATTCACATAGAATAAAGCTGCAATTATCCACACTTGTTTTACTTGTAATACATATTTTCCCCCTAAAATGATGTAGAAATAACAGAATTAGGGTGAAACGCTGAATAATTGATGTCCCTTCCATGGTGCAAAGGATCCCAAAAAGTACATGCTAGAGTCTAAAGAGCACAGGGCACTCTTTAAAGATGAAACTATGAAAAATAATGCATCTGATTGAGAAGTCTAATTCCTTTGTGTTAGGACAATTTAGACTCTATTAGAGATTTGGGAAAGGGCAGCTAGAGTTAAACATTCCATTTCCTAGAGAAGATCTAGGTACAAAAATAATTTGTTAACTCTTTATCCTCATCAGGATGTCCCCATAAGGAGCTAGTAGCTCCACTGGGGAAAAAGCATGCCGGTCTGGGAAAAGCGACTCCCACAGAGGGTAGAGATGGGATCTGGAGACAGAGTGCGCTGAGCACGGCTTTGCAGACTTGAGGGAAACATAAATAATCTGGTGGATCAACAATAGGTGGATGGGTGATATATAGAGAAAGCCAAGGGACTTAATCTGATTACCCAGAGAGAGAGTGTAAATACTCAAGAGGTTGAGTTTATATTCTAGTAGTACAGATAGACAAAAAAATCAGGCAAAAATGTAAATAAATTACAAGTGATCAGTGCTACACAAAAAACAAACAGATGCTAAAATAGAGAAGGGGAAGCTATGTAGATGAAGTGGCCAAAGTAATCTCTTTGAAGAAATGCCATTTAAACTGAGAATTAAAGGTCGATAAGGAACCCAGCCATGTGAAGAGTAGAAGTGATGACAACAACACCTTAAGTCATCAAATGTCTGGTCAGTTTTCAGATTTCTCTGCTTGTCTCGGAGTTTTCTTTTTTAAAGTTCATTCAGTCAGATCAAGATCCAGACAGGTCCAGATGTCGGGTTCATGTGTCTCTTGAGTCCCTTCTCATCCATACGTTTCTCTCCTTTCTTTTTTCCAGACAATAACTGGGCTGTTTGCCTTGAAGACTTCCCACATTCTTGATTTTGCTGTTTGCAACCCTGTGGCACTATTCGTTCACATGTTTCCCTGTTCCCTGTATTATCTGTAAATTGGTAGTTAGATCTGGCTTGACTGATTCAGGTTCAATTTTTTCCCTGACTCCCCTCCTTCCCATCCTTGGTAACCACTAATAAACTTCTTTTCTCTATGAATTTGCCTATTCCAGATATTTTGGATAAGTGGGATCATACAACATTTGCTCCTTTGTGTCTGACTTGCTTCACTCAGCACAACGTTTTCAAAGTCCATCCATGTCCTAGCATGGATCAGACATTCATTTCTCTTTACAGCTGAGTAATAGTCCACTGTATGTATGCACTACATTTTGCTTATCTATTCATCCTTTGGAAACCCTCGTGGTGTGGTGGTTAAGAGCTACGGCTGCTAACCAAAAGGTCGACAGTTCAAATCCATCAGGTGCTCCTTGGAAACCATATGGGGCAGTTCTACTCTGTCCTATAAGGTCGCTATAGGGTCGTTATGAGTCAGAATTGACTCAACGGCAATGAGTTTGGTTTTGTTTGGTTTTCATCCTTTGGTGCACATTTATCTTATTTCTACCTTTTGGCTATTGTGAATAGTGTTTTTCTGAACATTGGTGAGTCCCTGCTTTTAAGTCTTTGGGGTACATACCTACAAGTGGAATCGTTGGTTCATGTGGTAATTCCACGTTTAACTTTTTGAGGAATCAGGTTCAATTTTTTGACAAGAATACCTCATAGGTGGTTTTGTGTACTTCCTTCAGGAGGCACATACTGTTTCATTGCCTTGTGTGTGTCTGTGTGTGTGCGTGTGTGTTACATTAACATCCATTGATGATCGCTGCCTATACCTCTTATTTAAGGGTGGCAAAATAGTGATACTCTAATTCAGTAGTTCTCAAACTGTGGTCCCCAAACCAGTAGCGTTAGTAAGATGGGGCTCACAAGATAGTTCCTACTTTGTCTCCACCTTATTTCCTAAAGTTGTTTTCTTTGCAGAGAAAATTAGGTGACCAAAAAAAATCAGCCGGAACCATTCCTGACACCATCTTAATACCTAAGGTGATCTTCCACCAGATCTGGAGGAAGATGGAATCTTTCTCAAAAAAAAGAAAAAAAAAAAAACAGCATGGACCTAATTAGAGAGTGAGAAGTCTGGCCAGTACTAAACCACCTTCCCCATCCAGTGCTCCTGCACAGAGAATAAAACTTGACCTGGCCCTTTAAATCAAAATTTATAGAGTCCTGCCCTGCAAAACAGATGTATACCTACTTCCTGCCCTTAGCCCCATAAAACCCCTCCCCTGAGACTCCTCCCTAGAGGAAAACTCGGATGTTACTCAGCCCCAACTGTTTCCTGGCTTGGCCAGCCAATAAAGTTGCCTTTCATTTTCCCCAACATGGTCTCTCATTTTCGCCCTGGACAGGGTCGCACAGAGCAGAACCCGGAGTTCCCAGCAACTAGGAACCCCCATCACCGGGAAACTTGCTAGAAATGAAAATTCTTCAGCCTAACTCCTGACTTATTGAATCAGAAACTCTGGGGTGGGATCCAGAATGTGTGCTGTAACAAATTCCCTCTGGGTGATTCTGGTGCATGCTAATGATTGAGGAGCAGTGTTCTGATTCTACCATTCCTTCTTCATTAATTGGCTAGGAATCGTCTGTAAAGAGAAACTTCTCATCAACTCTTTGAATACCATTCACACAGCAAAGGCCAGTTACTTGCTTGGCTCCCGCCCTTTATTTACCAGCACTCACAGTAATGAGTTAGTTCTTCATCCAGCCTGGCCATTATTTTGCTGGTTCCTGCAGAAAGGTGACATAGGACGGGACCTACCCAGTTTGCACTGTGTCTGTAGGGCTCTGTTGGTACCAGCAAAATCAAGGAAGCTAGGATGATGGAGAATCTGGATGTAAGCCCCTGCTGAGGCAGAACCCCAGGGTGGTAGCAGCTCAGACACCCCAGGAAATGAAGTGCTCGTCATTTTTCAGCACTTCCGATCTGCCTTCCCTGGAGGTGTGTATTACACAATACATGCCAGGCCTTATTAATCCAATTTCCTCATCCCTAGCCAAAGGAAAGGGAGGCCCTCGTGATAATCAATACCCTCCCTCTGATGATAAACAAAGATAGATGAGCCTGTGAGGTCTGGCTGGTATTTGTAATTACTGCCTCTGTAGGCATTCAATTACAGCTAATGAAAGGGTGACAGGGCTGCCCCTTGCTGACAGGAGCATTCATGCAGGCTCCCTGGAATGGCACACAGCCAACAGCGACAGTGGGTCTATTCTTTCCTCCCCCAACCGCAGTTCACTCCATCAGCATTGCCTTTGTTACATGGACCCTCTAAACACCATATCTCCCCTAATGGAATTTTGAAGGGAGTCCATTTTGCTCTTCATAGTGCTATCTCATCAAGCCACTCCTCGTTTGCACATGGACTGTCAGCATGATTCATTGGCATTCTGGGACTCGGCAGGGTGCGTGAAAGAAAGGGAGGTGAGCTCAGGTTAGCAACCCTCTTGTCTGTCGACTTTTGGCTAAAACCTTTTACTTACCAGCCAGACAGCAAGAGGCAACAAAGAGAGCTGCTTCTGCTTTTCAGCTTTCCCTGTCAGGGTGTCTGGAAGTGTGTGGGTGTAAGTGTGTATGTAGTGTGCATAGTGTGTGTGTATGTAGTATGTGTCGTGTGCATAGTGTGGGTGTGTAGTGCAGGTTATGTGCATAGCGTGGATGTCATGTGTGTAGTGTGTATAGTTCTTATGGATTGAATTGTGTCCCCAAAATTTAGCTAGGCCATGATTTCTTGCTATTGTGTGATTGTCCACCATTTTGTTATCTGATGTGATTTTCCTACTTGCTGTAAATCCTGCCTCTATGATGTTAATGAGGCAGGATTAGAGGCTGTTATGTTAAGATTAGGTAATCTTGAGTCAGCCTCTTTTGAGGTATAAAAGAGAGAAGCAAGCAGAAAGACAGGGGGACCTCCTATCACCAAAAGAGCAGAGCCAGGAGCAGGTCCCTATTCTGAGAGGCTCCTAAACCAGGGGAAGATTGAATCAATTGAATGAAAATCTTATTTCAGGCCTTGCTTCCAAGAACCATAAGTAAGACACCCTTCTCCCATACTCACTAAAGTTGGAATGGGGCAGATCCCACATCCACCTCCAGAGCTCAAACAGCTGAATTCCTCTTGAGAATCGGTGGTTGGTTCAGAGATGGGGCATGAGACAAATGTCAGGTCAATGACAACCCTATCTAGGGGAACCACAGTTACAAGAAGCTCTTTTGGAACTGGTGGGAGTTAGTTTTAGGACTGGAGGACTGGGACTAGGATGAGGTGAGTGAGACCCTCACCTTAAGTGCAAATTAAAAGAAATTTTGGTAGGAAATTCAGTAATCCAAATATATTTTAATGCTTTATTTTTTTTTAATCAGCATTAATGCAAAAAAGTCATGAGGATCAAACTATGAAATTTTAAAATAAAAACAAGATCAGTATTATTGATTTTTCCTTTTGCCTTGGGCTCCAAATAGGCTCAGCACTATTACTGCCACCACTCCGGATATTCCATCAAGAATCCTGCCAAGACAGAAGACAGCAGAGCCAAGAGCTGTAGACATAGAAACTGCCACATGGGAGAGTGATGAGAGTTAAATAAGTCAAGGCACGTAAAACATTAACACATAGCTGGCTCATAGAAAACCCCATATAAATGTGGGTTATAGTTGTTATTATTGTCTCTTCTGCCAGAATCAATCTCTGCCTTCTCTGAACTATCAGGGCGTTCTCTCACAAACTCTTGTGTTCTCATGTTTACTCAGTAACAAGAAAGTATAAATATGTATACAAATATAAAGGCTATTAACTGAAAGGTTGGCGGTTTGAACTCATTCAGAGGCCCCTCAGAAGAAAGGCCTAGAGATCTACTTCTGAAAGAGTATAGCCATTGAATACCCTATGGAACACAGTTCTACTCGGACACACATGGGTCACCACGAGTCAGAATTTACTCCATAGCAACTGGCATGTATAGATACAGAGATAGAGATATAACCTTATTTTTATTAGTTTCTAAGCTCCTTAACGGTAGGGACCAATATTAATTTACACTTCTCTTCCAGGAACTTAGGATTCAGTACAATGTCTCACAATAGAAAACACAATTTGTTAGTGTTTTCAGAAGGAAGGAAGAGAGTAGGAATGAGAAGAGGCTAAGAAAGCACCAATGACATTGCAGGTGTTGCATCTTCTGTTTGAGCCTACACCAAATTATAGTATTAGGTATTATGATGTCTTCTTACCATGCCTTCAAGCTTGAGGTCATTTGGAATGCATCTCCCCTTCTCCTGCACTTATTTAAACCTGCCAGTCATCCAGCCCTGGCTCAATTTCTGCCTTTTCATTGAAGCTATCACCAGCGCCCCAGCAACCCAGCCCTCCCTGCACTCTTCTCCTTTGATGGCATATACCAGTGGTGTCCACCACATAGAAATTGCTGCACTTCATTGATCCTCGCTAGCTGTGTGACCTTGTGCAAGACAGTTATCACAACCGGTTTTGCACTTTGGGCACGTTTCCTCATTTTTTTAAATAAATGGCTTAGACCAGATGGTCTCTGAGGTGCTTCTGGCTCAAATTGTGGCTCTGCTTTGTCAGCCTCTCGCAACTCAGCATCAGGGGGAGATATTTAATCTCCACCGAACTACGTGCTTGTTGATTTTTATCACAACCTGAATGCTACTCTTTAAAGAGGATTTCCATTAAAATACTCAGGGCTGACTTATGTAGAGGGACAATTCCTTGCACTTGCATTGCTTCGTGGCTCCCCAGAGCTCAAAGGGCTTTGCAGGCAATTGTCTTGTTCATCCTTGTGTGCTTTTCAGAATACAAAACTGTCAAGAATAAAGTGCTTTCCTCAAAGATCACCTGCTAGTCAGGATGAACCCAGAGAGGGGGCAAAACAAAAGGTTTCTGATGTTCTCTGTCTCAATGACCCAAGACTCTGCCAACCTAGGGAAGTCTGACATGGTAGTGACTTCCTTCCTGGACAAGATGTAGACAGCTATTCTGAGAGCAATAAAAAAAAAAAAAAAAAAAACAGCAAATCATGCAAGCTTTCAATTCAATTTCTCTTTGAAATACAATATATGAAGATGATATAATGGAATCTGTAACCAGAATGCCTGAACTCAAAATCCAAGATTCAACCACTTATCAGTTGCAGACCTTGGAATTCACCGTCCTCTTCTTTTAAAAAAAGAAAAATAAAGAAATACTTGCATCTACTTCATTGCTTTTTTTTCTGTGCATGTGTGTGAGGTTTAAATTTAAAAATGGATTAAATTATTCAGCCAAGTGATTGGTAGATAGTCGAGCCTCAGTCTATGTATGTTATTACTATTTTTAATATTATTATTATTTCTTTTTAGCATTTTCTTTTTAATGCCTGTTTTGTAAAGATAACTTTGAGGCTTTAAAACCGTTGGTTCTTGTGTCCATATTTTTCTGTTGGGATATTAGTGCTTTATTTACAAATTTCTATTGCACATTGTTATTGTTGTTAGTTGCCATCAAGTCAGTTCTGACTCATGGTGACCCAACGCATGCAGAGTAAAATCAGCCCAAAGGACTTTCAAAGCTGTGACCCTTTGGAAACATCACGAGGTCTGCCTCCCAAGGAGTTTCTGGATGGGTTTGAACTGACAACCTTTTGGGTAGTAGTCAAGTGCTTAACTGTTTGCGCTACCCAGGGACTTTCATACTTTGAGGCTTTACAGAATACAAATCAAGTGACCACAGGGTGGTAGGTTGGGGAGAGCCAGTTGGAAGTTTAAAAAGATATTCTGGGGAACATAGATATTGAAAGTGCAGCTCAAGATAATTATTCATTAGTCAGATATTCATTTTGCCTTACCCTGTGCTAGTGCTGGAGATACTGAAATGGATAGGCAGGCTCTGAGCCCTGCTGGTAAGGAAATCACAATTTGGGAGGAATTCTATCCCTCATGTACTGTTCTTGATGAATAATGTACCTACTGCAGAGAAAAGGTAACAAGGGGAAGAAAATTTTAATTTGTTGGTGTTCGTTGGTCTATTAGCCAACTTTTGCCAAGTAACAAATGCCCAGATATCTTGATAATTTACAACAATAAATATTAATTTCTTCCTCACTTTACATAAGGACTGCAATCAGCTGTAGCTCTGCTAGGCTCAGCTCTGCGTATCTTTTCATTCTAGATCCCAGGATGAAGGAGAAGCCGTGGTTCAGAACGTGTCATTCTCGATATAGATTCAAGAAGAATTTTGAGGTACAGAGCCAAAGTACTTAAAACTTTCATTCAGTAATATTTCTTTGGCTAAAGAAAGTCATTTGAGCAAGCTCAACATCACCAAGTCAAGGAAAAATCCCAATGCTACAGGGAATTAAGTCAAGAATGGATAGAAACAAATAATTGTGAGTAATAAAATTTATCACACCTGCAATGAGAAATGGTGGTGAGCTATTGATCTTGAAAAAGAAATGGAAGAAAATAAAGACATCACTGGCATTATTAGATAACTAAGGGGCTTTCCCTTACAGAATCTATGGTGTGCTACAGGCAAACTATCAGGCTATGTGGCTACTGGTGTAGATTTTGGGGAACAAGTTATGAAACAGGGTTTTTAGAGTAGATGTGTGTTTATTGCTTTTCCCACTTCAAGTTCTGGTTGTAAGAGACTTATCTTAAAATAAACATGCTTGTATTACTTTGTCTTTTTTTAAGCTTAAAGAGAGAAATTAAATGTCACTACTTGAACACAACAACCTTACCTTAGTGACACATTGTGAATTAATATAGAACTCAAATTGCAACCAAGCTTTCCAGTAAATTCATCTAGCCAACTAGTCATTGTCTTATGCCTGATACTCATTTGCTAAATAACAAGATTCATATGCAGATCTAGGTAAAAAAAAAAAATAAAAACAAAAACAAATTTGAGGCATCATAATATATAAAGTGAATAAATTTTTTTTTTAAAGACTGGATTTTTAATTGAGATTAGTTTCAGTATTTTTAATAAAAGAAATCACCTGGACAATTACCTACTGGTTTCTGGGGGCCAACATCTGAAGGAGTCAGATTTCTCTATTTTTTGTCCTAAAAAAAAGTCAACCAATCTTTTCTTATTTAGAAATTCCATGCCTGGGAGTAATTAATTTCAGTCTACTACAGAATTCAATAGTGTGTATTTTAAAAGTATTATTCTTGCTTTGATAACAGCAGCTCTATATTTTATTGCTCAACATTTTCTGTCAGCATTCATAATGTGAAACACGACTTCTGGCCAAAAAAGAAAAGAGCAAAATTAGCATTTATGCAACCTATTGAAGGGCAATGTAAACTAAACATTCAGCTTAAGAGGAACAAATGCAGACTGAGCCAATGACAAATTTTTATGACTAGAGGCCTCTTAAAAATAATTGGTAGTTAGCTGAGCAAGAAGGGACTTGGGAATACTTAGGGATTCTCCAGGTCCAAACATTTTTTCCATAAGCCAAAAATATTAGTGCCATCGTCCCTGTTTAGAAATCAAAGTTAAGATTTATGACATAGCAGGTAATCTGAGGAAACCATAAGCCAAGAATATTAGTGCCATGAACCCTGTTTGGAAATGGGGAAACCACTCTAGCTTTTTAAGACTCAACCCTGGAAATATACAAGACTAGATGGAGATATTGAAGACCTCTGCTATGTGATTTCACTCTAACCATCAATCCTAAGCAGCCTAAAATAAAAGGTGTTAATGCATTAAATTTAATATCATGAAAATGACTAGTCTCAGTACCAGCTGTAAGTCTTTTGTTGACTTTCATTGAGCATGGAAGTATCATTTTTATTCTTTCCCCACAGAGAGTTCTGTAACACCCTGCTGTTATCACTTAAATAGCATCTCTCTGATTAGATAAATCTCTTTGATTTCTCACTATCTTAATCTTTATATTTCATTTTCTTGAGTTCTAGTTTTATGACCGGCCATCTGCTTCTAACACTACCTTTTCATTCATTATGAGCATGTTTTTTTATTAAGTCATTTGAGCAAAGTTATAAAAGCTGCTTGAATATCCTTGTGTCCTATTTCCAATAGCTGGGACATCTTGTAGTTAGTCTCTACTTTTTTTTTTTTTTAAGACTAGATCGTACTTTTCAAATTTTTAATATATGAAGTAATTTTAGATTGCATCCTGTATATTGTGAATGTTATGTTGTGAAGACACTATATGACGCTGTATTACTCTAAAGATTCTTGATTGTTTGAATTCAAACTGAAAACTCTGTTTCTTGGGCAGAAGGTCAAATCTCAGTTCACTTGTTTTACCCTTAGTTGCATTGTTTGGAGACTTCCCAATTTGGGCAAAGTTTATATACAGAATAAGGGCCTCCCCTTCTTTGGATCTCTCCTTTTCAGGATTTTCCCCTCACTTTCCAGTGTCTAAAGTTGCTCCAAGCCTTGTCTTCTAATTCTTCCAGTCAGAAAGATGGTGAGTTTTCTATCCTGCCTGTTGCAGATTGGGTCCTGCCCTCAAGCTAGAAGAAATAAAAATGGGAAATTCACCCAGTATCATTTTCCTTTCCAAGTGTCAATGCCGACCCAGAAAATGCTCAATTTTGCTCTTTCTCACGTGCCTTAAGGTAGTTCTTTTTGTTCAAAAGGAGCTTACTTGGTCATACCTACCTCTAAACTTCTATCAAAACCACCACCACAATGGCTACCATGGATTGGACATCTACTACCAATACTTTAATAGACAACTCTTTTTGGCCAGTAATACATGCTGAAGGTTTTTAAGTCTGCATGCTTGGTCTATGGGAAAGATGTTGTGATTAATTATTCATGCTGACCAATTGACATAAGAACGGTAGTTGTATAGATGAGTATGGCCCACATGTCACATGAATGCTATCCCTTGACTATTCTGCACTTGTTGTTAGGTGCCATCAAGTCAGTTTCAACTCTTAGTGATCCTACATGCACGAGAACGAAACACTGCCTGTCCTGTGCCGTTCTCACACTCCTTGCTATGTTTGAACCCATTGTTGCAGCCATTATATCAATCTGTCTCATTGAGGGTCTTCTCTTTTGGTGACCCTCTACTTTACCAAGCGTGGGGTCCTTCTCCAAGGATTGGTCCCTCCTGATAATATGTCCAAACTATATGAGATGAAATCTCACCATTCTTGCTTCTAAGTACAGCATTCTAGCTGTACTGCTTCTAAGACAGATTTGTTCATTCTTTTGGCAGTCCGTGGTGTATATTCAATATTCTTCACCAACACCATAATTCAAAGGTATCAATTCTTCTTCAGTCTTCTTTATTCATTGTCTAGCTTTCACATGCATATGAGGCAATTGGAAAACACCATGGCTTGGGTCAGGTGCACCTTAGTCCTTAAAGTGACATCTTTGCTTTTTAATACTTTAAAGAGGTCTTTTCAGCAGATTTGCCCAATGAAATGTGCCATTTGATTATTTGACTGCTGTTTCCATGGCTGTTGATTGTGGACCTAAGTAAAACGAAATCCTTGACAACTTCAATCTTTTCTCCGTTTATCATGATGTGGCTTATTGGTCCTGTTGTGAGGATTTTTGTTTTCTTTATGTTGAGATGTAATCCAAACTAAAGGCGGTGGTCTTTGATTTTCATCGGTAAGCGCTTCAAGTCGTCTTCATTTGCAGCAAGCAAGGTTGTGTCATCTGCATATCACAGGATGTTAATGAGTCTTCCTCCAACCCTGATGCCAGTTTTTTAAGATAGTCCATCTTCTCTGATTATTTGCTCAGCATACAGATTGAATAAGTAGGGTGAAAGTATACAACCCTGACTCACACCTTTCTTGACTTTAAACCATGCAATATCCCCTTGTTCTGTCTGAACGACCGCCTCTTGATCTATGTACAGCTTCTTCATGAGCACAATTAATTGTCCTGGAATTCCCATTCTTCACAATGTTATCTATAATTTGTTCTGATCCATACAGTCGAATGTTTTTGCAATTATGCACTAGGCATGGTCATTATTTATACTCTGAATTCATTTTCATTTAACCTTCACATTTCTCTTTTGAAGCACTTATCCCTGTTACACAGAAAAGGAAACCTAGACTCCAGATCAGTAACCAGGGACTGCTTGATTTCAAAGACCATGTTCCCACTATTCCATGTCTTTTCTCGTCAGCTATGCGTCAACCGCAATATCTCTTTATCTCCTTATCACCTGTATCCATAGCTGTATCCTTTCCTCGGATAGTAAGATTAATGTCCCTCACTGACATTTTGAACTAGACGCAGACTGACTCCTTTGCCTGTTTCTTTTAAATATTTTTTAATTCTTCACCTTCAAGTAATCTTTTTTTTTTTTTGAGTGCCTTTTTATTGTACTTCGGATGAACGTTTACAGAGCAAATTAGTTTCTCATTAAACAACTAATACACATAGTGTTTTGTTACATTGGTTGCCACCCCCACGACATGTCAAACTCTCCCCTTCTCGACCTTGGGCTCCCCATTATCAACTTTACTGCTTTCTCATCCTTGCCCCTGGGCTAGTGTGCCCATTTAGTCTAGTTTTGTTTCATTGGCCTGTCTAGTCATTGGCTGAAGAGTGAAGTGACTTCAGTACTGAATTAAAAGATTGTCCGGGGGCCAAAAAAGCTTCTTTTTAAAAAAAATTTTCCAAACAATAGATATTCAGTTAAGAAACTTTAAAAAGATACACTTAAGCAAAAACAAAACAAGAAAAATCACCAAAACAAGTGGACTTTTTTTCTTAAAAGGATATTGTTATTGTTGTGGAGTTTTAGCGTAGGTGCACTATATTAAACCTGTGTTTGTGCAGAGACCCTCTAATCTAAGAGAAGTAGAAAATGAAACTAAAGAAGGATAGAGGACAATGGATGGATTAGGCAATAAATTAAGGAGGTAAGGGGTCACCAAGTCTGGCTGGGGATATAGAAAAACAGTGGGTGGGAACCAGCAATTCAGAGGTGCTGGAAATTTTGAGGAAGGAGGCAGGAAGAGGATTTGTGTCCTTAGATCTCTCCATAGCATAGGCAGACTCTAGCAGTTAAGTCCAGCAGGATGTCAATCTCAGAAACCTCCCCTCTGTGTGCTAATAACCATGATTAACTGAATTCATTCACAATCCCAACACATCTCAGAGCATATGTCTTCTAATTGTTTTCTTATCCTCACCAGGGAAGAAGTATACCAGAGGGAGAAAAGATTCAGTCATTAAAGCCATAAACTTCGCCTAAGATATCTCTGCCATGAAGCCCACACAAATGCACTTTTGTAAGAATCAGTGTTTCAAATTCAAATCCTCATCGGGACTCCCAGTCTTTCCAAAGATAAAACCTTCAAAACTGGACAGATGGTCCAAGAATCTGACAACCTTTCCATCTACAGGGCATCCTTGTTTTTTGTGCCAGAACTTTTTCAGACACTGATGACCTGCTCCAAGTCTACTCATGACCAAAATGTAACCTGTTACAATACAATGACTGTGATGCTGGAGCAAAGCAGATGTATATACCTATCCTACCTATAAAAAACAACAACAAAAAACAACAAACCCAGTGCCATCGAGTCAATTCTGACTCATAGCAACCCTATAGGACAGAGTAGAACTGCCCCCATAGAGTTTCCAAGGAGCACCTGGCAGATTTGAACCGCCGTCCCTTTGGTTAGCAGCCGTAGCACTTAACCACTACGCCACTAGGGTTTCCATCCTACCTATACCCCCAGCTAATCCCCACCAGTACCAGTTTGATATTTAGCTATTTGTCTCAAAAATATTTTTAAAATATAATTTACATATATAAAAATGTATAACAAGAATAAAACAAGATGGCGGACTAGGCAGACGCTACCTCGGATCCCTCTTACAACAAAGACACGGAAAAACAAGTGAATCGATCACATACATAACAATCTACGAACCCTGAACAACAAACACAGATTTAGAGACGGAGAACGAACTAATACGGGGAAGCAGCGATTGTTTCCAGAGCCTGGAGCCAGCATACCAGTCAGGCGGCTTCATTAACATCTGAATAGCCTGAGCCAGAGGGAGAACTCTGATAGGGATCTGACTGCAGTTTTTTTTTAGCGGATTTTCTGGAAAAACTAGTTTCCCAGTGATGGCTCGGAGACAACAATCCATATCAAACCACTTAAAGAAGCAGACCGTGACAGCTTCTCCAACTCCCCAAACAAAAGAATCAAAATCTTTCCCAAATGAAGATACAATTTTGGAATTATCAGATACAGAATATAAAAAACTAATTTACAGAATGCTTAATGATATCACAAATGAAATTAGGATATCTGCAGAAAAAGCCAAGGAACACACTGATAAAACTGTTGAAGAACTCAAAAAGATTATTCAAGAACATACTGGAAAAATTAATAAGTTGCAAGAATCCATAGAGAGACAACATGTAGAAATCCAAAAGATTAACAATAAAATCACAGAATTAGACAACACACTAGGAAGTCAGAGGAGCAGACTCAAGCAATTAGAATGCAGACTGGGACATCTGGAGGACCAGGGAATCAACACCAACATAGCTGAAAAAAAATCAGATAAAAGAATTAAAAAAAATGAAGAAACCCTAAGAATTATGTGGGACTCTATCAAGAAGGATAACCTGCGGGTGATTGGAGTCCCAGAACAGGGAGGGGGGACAGAAAACACAGAGAAAATAGTTGAAGAACTTCTGACAGAAAACTTCCCTGACATCATGAAAGACGAAAGGATATCTATCCAAGATGCTCATCGAACCCCATTTAAGAATGATCCAAAAAGAAAAACACCAAGACATATTATCATCAAACTCACCAAAACCAAAGATAAACAGAAAATTTTAAAAGCAGCCAGGGAGAAAAGAAAGGTTTCCTTCAAGGGAGAATCAATAAGAATATGTTCTGACTACTCAGCAGAAACCATGCAGGCAAGAAGGGAATGGGACGACATATACAGAACACTGAAGGAGAAAAACTGCCAACCAAGGATCATATATCCAGCAAAACTCTCTCTGAAATATGAAGGCGAAATTAAGATATTTACAGACAAGCACAAGTTTAGAGAATTTGCAAAAACCAAACCAAAGCTACAAGAAATACTAAAGGATATTGTTTGGTCAGAGAACCAATAATATCAGATATCAGCACAACACAAGGTCACAAAACAGAACGTCCTGATATCAACTCAAATAGGGAAATCACAAAAACAAACAAATTAAGATTAATTAAAAAAAAAATACACATAACAGGGAATCATGGAAGTCAATAGGTAAAAGATCACAATAATCAAAAAGAGGGACTAAATACAGGAGGCATTGAACTTCCATATGGAGAGTGATACAAGGCGATATAGAACAATACAAGTTAGGTTTTTACTTAGAAAAATAGGGGTATATAATGAGGTAACCACAAAAAGGTATAACAACTCTATAACTCAAGACAAAAACCAAGAAAAACGTAACGACTCAACTAACATAAAGTCAAACACTATGAAAGTGAGGATCTCACAATTTACTAAGAAAAACGCCTCAGCACAAAAAAGTATGTGGAAAAATGAAATTGTCAACAACACACATAAAAAGGCATCAAAATGACAGCACTAAAAACTTATTTATCTATAATTACCCTGAATGTAAATGGACTAAATGCACCAATAAAGAGACAGAGAGTCACAGACTGGATAAAGAAACACGATCCATCTATATGCTGCCTACAAGAGACACACCTTAGACTTAGAGACACAAACAAACTAAAACTCAAAGGATGGAAAAAAGTATATCAAGCAAACAATAAGCAAAAAAGAAGAGGAGTAGCAATATTAATTTCTGACAAAATAGACTTTAGACTTAAATCCACCACAAAGGATAAAGAAGGACACTATATAATGATAAAAGGGACAATTGATCAGGAAGACATAACCATATTAAATATTTACGCACCCAATGACAGGGCTGCAAGATATATAAATCAAATTTTAACAGAACTGAAAAGCGAGATAGATACCTCCACAATTATAGTAGGAGACTTCAACACACCCCTTTCGGAGAAGGACAGGACATCCAGTAAGAAGCTCAACAGAGACACGGAAGATCTAATTACAACAATCAACCAACTTGACCTCATTGACTTATACAGAACTCTCCACCCAACTGCTGCAAAATATACTTTTTTTTCTAGCGCACATGGAACATTCTCTAGAATAGACCACATATTAGGTCATAAAACAAACCTTTGCAGAGTCCAAAACATCGAAATATTACAAAGCATCTTCTCAGACCACAAGGCAATAAAACTAGAGATCAATAACAGAAGAACGAAGGAAAAGAAATCAAATACTTGGAAAATGAACAATACCCTCCTGAAAAAAGACTGGGTTATAGAAGACATCAAGGAGGGAATAAGGAAATTCATAGAAAGCAACGAGAATGAAAATACTTCCTATCAAAACCTCTGGGACACAGCAAAAGCAGTGCTCAGAGGTCAATTTATATCAATAAATGCACACATACAAAAAGAAGAAAGAGCCAAAATCAGAGAACTGTCCCTACAACTTGAACAAATAGAAAGTGAGCAACAAAAGAATCCATCAGGCACCAGAAGAAAACAAATAATAAAAATTAGAGCTGAACTAAATGAATTAGAGAACAGAAAAACAATTGAAAGAATTAACAAAGCCAAAAGCTGGTTCTTTGAAAAAATTAACAAAATTGATAAACCATTGGCTAGACTGACTAAAGAAATACAGGAAAGGAAACAAATAACCCGAATAAGAAATGAGAAGGACCACATCACAACAGAACCAAATGAAATTAAAAGAATCATTTCAGATTATTATGAAAAATTGTACTCTAACAAATTTGAAAACCTAGAAGAAATGGATGAATTCCTTGAAAAACACTACCTACCTAAACTAACACATTCAGAAGCAGAACAACTAAATAGACCCATAACAAAAAAAAGAGATTGAAACGGTAATCAAAAAACTCCCAACAAAAAAAAGTCCTGGCCCGGACGGCTTCACTGCAGAGTTCTACCAAATTTTCAGAGAAGAGTTAACACCACTACTACTAAAGGTATTCCAAAGCATAGAAAATGACGGAATACTACCCAACTCATTCTATGAAGCCACCATCTCCCTGATACCAAAACCAGGTAAAGACATTACAAAAAAAGAAAATTATAGACCTATATCCCTCATGAACATTGATGCAAAAATCCTCAACAAAATTCTAGCCAATAGAATCCAACAACACATCAAAAAAATAATTCACCCTGATCAAGTGGGATTTATACCAGGTATGCAAGGCTGGTTTAATATCAGAAAAACCATTAATGTAATCCATCACATAAATAAAACAAAAGACAAAAACCACATGATCTTATCAATTGATGCAGAAAAGGCATTTGACAAAGTCCAACACCCATTTATGATAAAAACTCTTACCAAAATAGGAATTGAAGGAAAATTCCTCAACATAATAAAGGGCATCTATGCAAAGCCAACAGCCAATATCACTCTAAATGGAGAGAACCTGAAAGCATTTCCCTTGAGAACGGGAACCAGACAAGGATGCCCTTTATCACCGCTCTTATTCAACATCGTGTTGGAAGTCTTAGCCAGGGCAATCAGGCTAGACAAAGAAATAAAAGGTATCCGGATTGGCAAGGAAGAAGTAAAGTTATCACTATTTGCAGATGACATGATTATATACACAGAAAACCCTAAGGAATCCTCCAGAAAACTACTGAAACTAATAGAAGAGTTTGGCAGAGTCTCAGGTTATAAAATAAACATACAAAAATCACTTGGATTCCTCTACATCAACAAAAAGAACACCGAAGAGGAAATAACCAAATCAATACCATTCACGGTAGCCCCCAAGAAGATAAGATACTTAGGAATAAATCTTACCAAGGATGTAAAAGACCTATACAAAGAAAACTACAAAGCTCTACTACAAGAAATTCAAAAGGACATACTTAAGTGGAAAAACATACCTTGCTCATGGATAGGAAGACTTAACATAGTAAAAATGTCTATTCTACCAAAAGCCATCTATACATTTAACGCACTTCCGATCCAAATTCCAATGTCATATTTTAAGGGGATAGAGAAACAAATCACCAATTTCATATGGAAGGGAAAGAAGCCCCGGATAAGCAAAGCACTACTGAAAAAGAAGAAGAAAGTGGGAGGCCTCACCTTACCTGACTTCAGAACCTATTATACAGCCACAGTAGTCAAAACAGCCTGGTATTGGTACAACAACAGACACATAGACCAATGGAACAGAATTGAGAACCCAGACATAGATCCATCCACGTATGAGCAGCTGATATTTGACAAAGGACCAGTGTCAATTAACTGGGGAAAAGACAGCCTTTTTAACAAATGGTGCTGGCATAACTGGATATCCATTTGCAAAAAAATGAAACAGGACCCATACCTCACACCATGCACAAAAACTAACTCCAAGTGGATCAAAGACCTAAACATAAAGACTAAAACGATAAAGATCATGGAAGAAAAAATTGGGAGAACCCTAGGAGCCCTAATACAAGGTATAAACAGAATACAAAACATTACCAAAAATGATGAAGAGAAACCCGATAACTGGGAGCTCCTAAAAATCAAACACCTATGCTCATCTAAAGACTTCACCAAAAGAGTAAAAAGACCACCTACAGATTGGGAAAGAATTTTCAGCTATGACATCTCCGACCAGCGCCTGATCTCTAAAATCTACATGATTCTGTCAAAACTCAACCACAAAAAGACAAACAACCCAATCAAGAAGTGGGCAAAGGATATGAACACACATTTCTCTAAAGAAGATATTCAGGCAGCCAACAGATACATGAGAAAATGCTCTCGATCATTAGCCATTAGAGAAATGCAAATTAAAACTACGATGAGATTCCATCTCACACCAGCAAGGCTGGCATTAATCCAAAAAACACAAAATAATAAATGTTGGAGAGGCTGTGGAGAGATTGGAACTCTCATACACTGCTGGTGGGAATGTAAAATGGTACAACCACTTTGGAAATCTATCTGGCGTTATCTTAAACAGTTAGAAATAGAACTACCATACAACCCAGAAATCCCACTCCTCGGAATACACCCTAGAGAAACAAGAGCCTTCACACAAACAGATATATGCACACCCATGTTTATTGCAGCTCTGTTTACAATAGCAAAAAGTTGGAAGCAACCAAGGTGTCCATCAACGGATGAATGGGTAAATAAATTGTGGTATATTCACACAATGGAATACTACGCATCGATAAAGAACAGTGACGAATCTCTGAAACATTTCATAACATGGAGGAACCTGGAAGGCATTATGCTGAGCGAAATGAGTCAGAGGCAAAAGGACAAATACTGTATAAGACCACTATTATAAGATCTTGAGAAATAGTAAACCTGAGAAGAACACATACTTTTGTGGTTACGAGGGGGGGAGGGAGGGAGGGTGGGAGAGGGTTTTTTTATTGATTAATCAGTAGATAAGAACTGCTTTAGGTGAAGGGAAAGACAACACCCAATACATGGAAGGTCAGCTCAATTGGACTGGACCAAAAGCAAAGAAGTTTCCGGGATAAAATGAATGCTTCAAAGCTCAGCGGAGCAAGCGCGGGGGTCTGGGGAACATGGTTTGCGGGGACTTCTAAGTCAATTGGCAAAATAATTCTATTATGAAATCATTCTGCATCCCACTTTGAAATGTGGCGTCTGGGGTCTTAAATGCTAACAAGCAGCCATCTAAGATGCAGCAATTGGTCTCAACCCACCTGGAGCAAAGGAAAATGAAGAACACCAAGCCCACATGACAACTAAGAGCCCAAGAGACAGAAAGGGCCACATGAACCAGAGACCTACATCATCCTGAGACCAGAAGAACTAGTTGGTGCCCGGCCACAATCGATGACTGCCCTGACAGGGAGCTCAGCAGAGGACCCCTGAGGGAGCAGGAGAGCAGTGGGATGCAGACCCCAAATTCTCATAAGAAGACCAAACTTAATGGTCTGACTGAGACTGGAGGAATCCCGGCGGTCATGCTCTCCAGACCTTCTGTTGACACAGGACAGGAACCATCCCTGAAGACAACTCATCAGACATGAAAGGGACTGGTCAGCGGGTGGGAGAGAGACGCTGATGAAGAGTGAGCTAATTATATCAGGTGTACACTTGAGATTGTGTTGGCAACTCTTGTCTGGAGGGGGGATGGGAGGATAGAGAGAGAGGGAAGCCGGCAAAATTGTCAAGAAAGGAGAGACTGAAAGGGCTGACTCAAGACGGGGAGAGTAAGTGGGAGTAGGGAGTGAGATGTATGTAAACTTATATGTGACAGACTGATTGGATTTGTAAATGTTCACTTGAAGCTTAATAAAAGTTATTATAAAAAAATAAATAAATAAATAAATAAATAAATAAATAAAATGTATAACAATACACAGTTCATATGTATTTTCCCGAAGCTTTTGGGACAGCTGTATACCCTCAGACAACAGAAAGCTGATGGGGCACACTGTTCTGAGGTGAGCAGGTTGGCAATGCAAGTTGTGTCTTCTACCTTGGCCTCGCCTCCTTTTATTTATTTTGTGTGTGGTGAACAATTTTGATCCATCATGGCTGACAAAAGGTGTACAAAAGTAGCACTGGACTTACCCTAAGGAGACCAATATCCAATATCTATCACACTGAATATCAAAATGTTAGGTTTTTTTTGTGGTAAATATATATAACAAAAAAAAAAAATTCCATTTTAACCCACTTTTAAGTGTACAGTTTAGTGACATGAATTGCATTCACCATGTTGCGCAACCATCAGGAAATGTAAGTAAGTGTCTAGTCATCTAGTGCTGCTGTAACAGAAATACCACAAGTGGATGGCTTTAACAAAGAGAAACTTATTTTCCCACAGTCTAGCAGGCTAGAAGTTCAAATTCAGGACATCAGCTCCAGGGGTAGGCTGTCTCTCTCTGTCTGCCTTCTCATCAGGCTTTCCCCTGACTAGGAGCTTCTCCACCTAGGGACCCTAGGTCCAAAGGACACCCTCCGCTCCTGTCACTGCTTTCTTGGTGATATAAGGTCCACCTGTCTCTCTGCTGGCTTCTTTCTTATATCTCAAAAGAGATTGCCTCAAGACACAATCCAGTCTTGCAGATTGAGTCCTGCCTCACTAACACAACTACCGCCCATCCCCCCTCATTAACACCATAGAGGCAGGATTTACAATATACAGGAAAATCCAACAATACCATGAATCATGGCCCAGCCAAATCGATACACACATTTTGGGGGGGCATAATTCAATCCATGACATTAAGACAGCTCAAAATGCCTCTGAGGAAGCGGTTGAGGAAACAGAGTGCAAAGATTAGAAGGTTGTTAAGGAACATTGGACATTTTGAAGGCTAATGAATCTGGCTTCAGCGTACAGAATGGGTCAACTATTGTATATACAGTAGGGGGATGAAGTCACAGCTCAAGTCATGTCAGAACTTCAGGGCACTTCAAAGAAACTGAAGAACGCTTGCAAAGGCATAGTGCTGGGAAGCATGGCCACAAGTTGTCAAATATAATGCTGATTGAGTTACTGTGCTCATGATTAAGCGTACATCTTTTGCTAAAGAGAGTATGTTTGTATCATCAAGTACCATAGGAAGAACTGTATTTTGAAGTCTATATTAGCCAGAGCAATTAATAATATCTGACGTGATAAACACCGTGGCCTCAGTGGTTTAATTCAATAAAAGTTAATTTTTTTGATTACGCAAAGTTGAATTTGGATGCTCCTAGACAGGATTTCTTCCAAACAAGGATGAAAGGATCCCACTTACTTCCATTTATGCGCTTTTCTCTTCTAAACTTGAGAATTTACTTTCAGCCACACAGATGGGGAAAGTCAGAGAGTATGTGAGGGGCCCCATGGGATGTTTAACGGCTAGGTCTGAAAGCAGATGAGTTAGCTGCCTCGAGCTGCTGTAATGAAGTACCACAAACTGGGTGGCTTAAAACAACAAAAAATTCATTTTCTCAGTTTTGGAGAGTAGAAATCTGAAATCAAGGTGTTGGCACGGCTATGCCGTCTCTGAACACTTTAGGGAAGAATGCTTCCTTGCCTCTTGCTAACTTTTGGTGGTTCCTGCCAATCCCTGGGTGTGGATGCATCATTCCAACCTCTGACTCTGTCTTCTCATGTCCACTGTCCCTCTGTGTACCTGTCTGTGTCTCTTCTCTTTTTGTAAGGACACCACTTGTATTGGATTAGGGTCCTGCCCACTCCAGTATGAACTCATGTAAAACCCATGTAAACTGATAACACCTTCAAAGATTCTATTTCCAAACAAGATCACATTCATAGGTTCCAGGGGTTAGGACTTTAATATATTTTTGGGGGGTACATAATGCAACCCATAACAGTGATGAATATCACTTTTGTCCGCATTCCACTGGCTAGAATTAGTTGTATGAACCCACCTAGATCCAAATCAGCTAGAAAATATCGAAGTCCTTTCTGTCCCGAAGAAAAATATAATAGTTCAGTAAACTCATGATGTTATCTCTACCACCAAGCCACGCGCACTCCTTCCTTCCCACTTTCAAACATTTTGTTAAGTATGTTCCTTAGTGCTATAAAGATATAGCATTTTCACAATGAATGACTCCCAGATTTCAATCTTGGTTGATTGTTAGATGGTAGTGTCCCCACCTACAGAACAAAAGACAGGAGGAGTAGTTTAAGCAGAAAATTGTATATTCAGTTTTAAACATGCTCAGTTTGCAGTCCCGAAGCAACGGACAAATGGAGTCTAAAGCTGGGAAGAAAAGTTAAAATGGAGATCCAAATTTGGGAGACATCAGAAAGTAGGCCAATGAAATGTGAAGGTAGATGAGATCACTCAGGGAGGCTGTGTAGAGGGAGAACCCTGCTGAACTCCAGGGAAAGGAGCCCAGGGCACTCTGATGTGTCCTTGGAATTCTATGGTGAAGGAAGGGAGCAGTTCCATCAGTATGAAGGGCTAAAAGCCAGATGGGCTTGGGTGGCAGAGTGATAGGAAGTGAAAAACCAGAGACCATGAACATCCAGGACTCTCTTAAGAACTTCAATGTAAAGGAAAAGAAAGGAATAGGCCTACAATTAGAGGAGACTCAATGATAAGAGAAGGCTGCTTCATTCTGTTTTTGTTTGTAAAAGAAACTCTTATGCAATTAAAAGAGGAAGGGGAAGATCTCATTGAATAAGAAATGTTGACAATGCAGGAGACAAGAGAAAATTCTTTAGCTCCCCCTTTAAAAATAATGGAAACCCTGGTGGTATGGTGGTTAAGAGCTATGGCTGCTAACCAAAAGGTCGGCAGTTTGAACCCACCAAGCGCTCCTTGAAACTCTGGGGCAGTTCTACTCTGCCCTATAGGGTCGCTATGAGTCAGAATCGACTCGACGGCAGAGGATTAAAAATAATGAAATTAATTCATTCTTTTTTGAACAGAACAATACAGAAGTAAAGTAGAAATGAAGCCCTCATCCCTTCCTCCAGGCTCACCATACTCAGTCTTAGAGCTAATCATTGTCTACTCTCTTTTTTTCCTAGAGCTCATTATCTTCTTCCATACTAGGTAATTCTCTTATCTATTATGTTTATTGTTCATTTCCCTCAATGAAAATGTAAGGTCTATGAGGGCAGATAATCATTTTCTGTTCACTGCCTGGCACATACTATATGCTCAGTAAATATTTGTTGAATAAATGAATGTTATACTATATTATCCTTCTGGACTTTTCTGTGCATAAAAATAGGATCTTGCAATACACATTATTCTGCCACTTACTTTTGCAACATAATATACCTATATCATTGTAGAGAGATCTACCGTATTCATTTGAACAGTTAGATAAAATGGTTATTTCAAGATTTATTTAAACATCTTTTAATGATAAAGATCAGAGTTAGTTCTCATTTTTGTTATTACAAATTAGCCTATAAATCCATCCATTGCCATCAAGACGATTCCAACTCATGGTGACCCCATGTGCATTAGAGTAAAACTATGCTCCATAGGGTTTTCAGTGGCTGATTTCTTGGAAGTAGATCAACAGGACTGTCTTCCACAGTGCTGCTGGGTGGATTCAAACTGCCAACCTTTCAGTTAGTAGCTGAGTGCAAGCCATTTGGACCATCCAGGGGCCTACA